>NW_005842245.1:495484-585846 GCF_000455745.1 Alligator sinensis | reverse complement strand
GTTTTTTTTTTGGGGGGGGGGGGGGTTCAGACATAAATACTCATGGATTAATCTCTTAATTAGCTAAAATCATTATGATTTTCTAGTTTCAGCTTCTGTACCATAGAATTATAGAAAGCAGCAACAGAAGAGATGTCAAGAGGTCATCGAATTCAACGGTTGTCACCTGGTTAGTCATGGCCTACAGGAGGGATACAGAGAGCACTGGAGCAGACAGTATCCTCTCTCAAATGTTTCTACAGTGTCATATAGCATATCCTGATGCTGTTCCATGTACACTGTTGCCTCCCATATATAAAGATGAAGAGATTCCTAGTGTGATACTGCAGACTCTCAATAGGACAATCTATACCTCAGGTCAATTAGTTACTCTTGACTGGACTCCCTCCAGTCCTATTTTTCTTGACATGGGCTATACAAACTGGATATGGTATTTGCAATGAGGCTTTCCACCAGTGAATAGCATGGAACATTATTCACTCATGTCTTGTACATAATAATACTTCTGTTTGTACATTCCAGGATACTTTCTTTTTCAGAATAGTACCTCATTGATGACTTATGTTTAATTTTTAATCTACTGTCCCTACCATACATCTTCAGTTTTTATTCAGAGACCTTGAGAAATGGAGTCTACCCCTTTTTTCTACCACACTGTTGAAAAAGAAACACCTTATATACATATATTATAAACATAAGTTTTATATAAAAGTGCCTGATTTCTAATTTGATTTTGAATTTGTTTGGTACTCACTTCCAGCTATTGATTTGTGTTGCACCTTTCTTCTTCTACAGTAAAGGGTCTGTTTGGTATCTGGCATTTTCTCCCCATGATGGTGCTTATACAAATATTTCACTCCTGATCATTTCTTAGAAAAAAAAAATCAGCCAATTCTGGGACTGTGGCCAGAGGGAAAGCTTTGTAAAACTACTGTTCCCATTCCAGCTCCCATTCCTATTTTCACTCTCCTATGTTGCTTCAGCTTGAGCAAATTACATCACTAAGTTTATATGTAGTTCACTTCTGAGTCTTTTACCTGAATTTTTAGCTGAGTGCATCTGAAAGTTGTAAAACAGTGGTGGCCAATCTTTTTGTCAGGCATGCCACAAACTAAGTCCACCCCTTCCCAAAGCACCGCTCTCATCCCCTTTCCTTGCCGAATCCATTGCTCATTCTACTCTCTCCCCCATCTCCTGTGTGCAACATACAGTAGCTGCCAGTGTCACTTGTGGCATGCATGCCATGGGTTGACCACCCTTGTTATAAAACACGGGTGGCCATAAACGTTACATTTCAATGCTGTACTTAGTCCTTCCAATTACAAGTTATTTTTTCCTGTATAAATGCACCGCTGAAATATATAAAGATTGTGTGATAGGGAATATATTGTATTAGTTAAACTATTCCAGCCAGGTTAAAATATATATGAATGCAGAAAAGTCACAAATTAATTAATATTTCTGTAGACTCAGGAACTTAGGCTCTTCTGTCTAATCTCTGACAACTCTTAGAAAAAAATGGCAGAAAAACAGACAAAAAAAAAAAGCAAATTCATAACAGGGAAAGGCAGATATTGTAGGCACTTCTCATTTCCCCCCAGAAAACTGTAATGTAGCTATGTCAAATCACATAGCTTCAACCAGTTACTCTCCAACTCTCTATGGACCTCATTGTCACAAAGCAAAATCACAGCCTTACTCATTGGGCGTGTCTTCACATTGCCCTACAGCAATGTAGTGACGCGCTACGTCACTGTACAGTGTGATATGACAATGTAGCGATCATGTGGGTCTACAAATGATTGCCAGCCATGTTGCCATAGTGGTGCACTCCCTCCGGTATAGCACACCGCCACAGCAATGTTGCGGCAAAGTCTAACTGTGCACAGCAAGTGCAGTGGAGTAACCACCCATACAGAAGGAAGTAGTAGAGCATGGTGCCATAGCAACGTCACCATAGAGCAGCAACATGTACACACACCCATTTAGTCATATTAAGTGAAAAGGGTAATGAGAGTGCTTTAGTATATTACTATAGGTTGTTTTGTTTTCTATGTTTAAAATACAACCTACCAAATCTTATCTTTTAAAAAGCTAGTACAGAGCAACATGTGAAATCTTTTCATTTTCACAGACGTTGTACAGCTCATGAATCTCTCAGTCACTGGAGTAGTAAAATGCCTGTGAAAAAGACTACTGTCATAAAAAGGATATCATATTTTGTGTGTAAAATGCTAAGGAATAAATGTCGGTCTTGGCCATTATTTATCTCCTTATGAATTTTAGCCAGTTGTTTCAATAATTGTTCTAAAATTTTTGGAAGCCTGATATTCAAATATCAGATGGTGCCATTGTATATGTACTATAATTATCCATGTTCTTTCATTTGTATCAATTGCATTATTATATGGTATGTAGACATTTTGTATAAATATTTAAATTGGAACTTACCACAAAAAATTGTTGGTACACATTCAACAACAAAAAGATGTGAAATGACTACCAACACATTTTTCATCTACTATGTAATGCCCAGTGTCTTGTGCAAGTCTTTGGCTACTGCCAGCTTGGATCAGATTCATACTAGTAAAAATCATTAAAAAGCGTGTTAAGTAGAGACATCTAGTCTTAACTAAGAACCATATGTAAAAGGAAAATTCACAAATCAAATGTTTAACATAAGTGTTTGTTATAACCTGCTAGTAGGCAGAAATCAAACAACCAGAAACATATATATGGCATTGAAAAATTCAAATAATAATAATAAAATGAGCCTACAAAAGTTAAATGTAAAAAATTCCTATTAAGCCTTAATTTGCTCACATTTGGATAATTTTGCTAGCACCACATAAGCAGTTGGGGGAACATGGGGGAAGAACCATCCTATTATTATCTTACAAGATTGTTGGTTGGCAGGAGTGGGATGTTGGGAATCTGGATTTATTATTGCTATTTTTATTATTATTATTGGAAGTGAGTGCAGTCAATTGGTTATAGACAGTACAACCAAGCAGAGATCTGGCAACTTCCACTGGAAAGGGCATACAATAAAGTAGATTGGACTTTAAGCTGCCATTTTAAGAAAAGTAGGATCATTTGCTCATTTCTACCTTGAATGACTGAATGCTTTCAGGATTCTTAGCTATAAAAATGGAAGAAAGGAAAGGATTGGGCAACCATAACTGTAGGCTTTACTACTATACTATACTACCTAGTACAACAAATTCTCAGTTAGTGCATTGTTTTTTACTCTTCATAGACACACACACATCACATTTCATATTGCTCTTCCTGACGCTGTTCTTAAACCAATGACATGCAATATTTTAAATGTCATTAAGGGTACCTGTGATATCAAAGTGTGTGATTAGGTTCTTAGTTTGCAGAACATTTGAAGTACTAATAAAGAAGTAAGCTCTTCTTGTTGAGCCCCAGCTCAAGTCTGGGATCGTTCCCGGTATGCAAAGGCCAATAAAGATACCAGGGGTGAAAGTACAAAGAAAGTTTATTGCTAGCAATAAAAGGTGCGAGCGGAATAATTTCACGTAACAAGCACACCAGATTACTATTTCTAAGCATCTTTTATACAGGAGTTTTTGAGCCTTCATAAGCATCCTTGTTTGCTGATTGGTTATAAAGGAGTGACGCAAGGAGTTCTTTACTGAGCATGTCTCTATACCTGTGTTTTAGCTATGTATCTCATTTACATACATGTATGTTTCATTAGCATACTTTTTCCCCACCTAGGGGCATGATTTTTAGTATTTTAATGAGCCCTTTACCCCAGTACTTTGCTTCTTGCTTTTGTTTTCAAGCCCTCTTTATCTAGGACTGTCTCCTACTTATCATCGCAGATGGGCATTCGTCACATAACATTCTCTTCTGCTTCATCTCTGAGTAATGGTTTCTAGGTCACTCCTTACATTCTGAGATTCAGTTATATGCTGAGGAGGTACATAATTCCACAAAAGGATTGGATCCAGATGAGGAGAGTACAATATAGCCTCATAAATCTGGCATGCTTGGGACCGAGCACTTGTGGGATGTGTTAAAATTCCAGATTTTTGAAACCAAAGAGGCGGACAGTCCTGGAGTGGTGGGGAGTGAGAAGAGGTAGTGGTGGCCATTCCCGGAGCAGTGGCTGCACATGCTATTGCACAGGGTGGTGGATGGCAGCAGCTGCCGTGTGCAAGCTTTCCCCTCTGCTGCTCCAGAACTGGCTGCCGCTATTCCCAGATGGAGCATAGTTTTAAAAAGTGCCAGAATTTAGATAATTCCGGATTTTTTATATCCAGATTTATGAAGTTACACTGTATAAGGAAGAAAGGGGATATGACCACAGCCACTGACATTGCTGTCTCAGTCATTACTGAACTCTGTTTAAGGCCTGCTTCACCCTAAGCACCAGGCTAGGTGAGGCACCCTCTACCCCTTCTAGTGAACCTGGCTCACTGGGCAGCCAAGAATGCAAGAGACACCAGGACAGACAGAGAATGAGAAAGAGATAACATGACTCTGGAGCCTAGGAGTTACAACAGTTCACTGGGAATGGAAACTCCTAGGTTCTAGTCCCTGGGACTAGATATTAGGCAGTTATTAATTTAAAGAACAAAAACAGCACTGAAAACAGGGGACCTTTGGAAATCCACAAAGGCCTAGATCCTATTTTCCCTTCACAGGTTGAATGTAGCCACATGTATGATATCTGCATAACTGCAGTTTCTGGCATTTAGGTATGGTTTAGGAGTCAGCTATGCTAACCCCACACTTCCTTTCTGAACATACTGACAAGGCTGCACACTCGCTGCATAGGTGCCTAAAGGGAACGGAAGTGCACAAGCACATAAACAATGCTGGGGAAATCCCAAAACTTTTGTCAGAAAAAAACATGAGGGGTTTGCTACAGGACAAGGAACACCTTTTGAAGCTGGCTCACTCAGCAGTGAAGACATGTACGGCTAGCAAGAGAACAAGCCAAAGGAGAGATGGGATAGTGCCATGGGAAGAAGGGGACACTGTGCTCTGTCCTTGTCCCCTCCTCTCAATGGAGTAGAAACTATTCTAATGCTATTTATCTGTTTCATTCAATGACATCAGTAAACTGCTCTGGCCAAACTGCAGGTTTATCTTTAAACTGGTTTCAGACGTTTTGAAAGCAATTTATATGCATTGAACTTCTGTTGTATTATAGCTCTGAACTGGTTTCTGATCACTTATATCAGTTACTGTGTAATTTCTGTCCCTAACCTATGGGTCCCTGGCTGCCTATTTCCCTGCACCTAGCCTAGATTCAGGTGGCTTCACCTGCTTGGATCCATACCTACTATGGTTTCTCCCTTAAAGTAACAAAAGCCCCTAGCTTCTTGTTACAGGGGAGCACAGAAAAATGCAAAGCAAAGTATATTGTAGTACTATAACTTAGACTACATTTCATTATTGCTACCTGGCCCAAACAATTTTCTTTTTTGCTGTGGGTGTCTACTGACAATCCTAAAGAGGTCTTCTTTCACATTGCAACCTGTAAACTCATAATAGTAAGGTCACAGAAAAGCAGAGAAAAAGTAATTAGCTTTTTATTTTATTGCTATGGATCTCTTATTGAATAGGAAGCTTGTGCTCTAAATACAAATGGTCAGATCAGAATAAAAATGTGCCTTCCAATGTGCTCAAAAGTGTATCCAATCATTCTAGGAAGACAGAGAATAGAAATGTTTTCTGCTCAAATGTGAAAATCAAGGCGATGGCAAATAAATGGAATCTAATCCTGTCTGTTTGAAGTCAGAACTTCTTTTGCTGCTAGGTAATATAGTAAAAAAAAAATGGAACCATTATTAAGCTAGCTTTACTTATTGCCAAGATAATTTCTGCAACACTGTCAGGCTGGGATCATTTAAATTTTTACAAGTGGTACTCTGAAAAGAGATGTTACCTGACACAAAACATTTTTTCATTAAATGAATCATGTACAAACAGTATTTCACAATATATTTATAAAACAAGTGATTTTTCTTTAAATGTATTAGTCCTCTGTATCTGTTGAACAGGCATTTGGTATTCATTATTCATTCCATAAATGTATTTAAAGCAAAAAGTATTGTTTGTGCTTCTTATTTGGATGATCACATTTTTTTAAAATGGAAGGATAATGTTTAGTGAACAACAGGATATTTAATTTGGGTACTGTTTAAAATAAACTAATTACAATTTGTGAACATGTAGAAATCGATGAACATTTTCAATTAAGAATTATTACTGATTTGTGATAGTCGTCATCAAAAATAGGTGTTACACCTATTACCCATACTTACAAATACTTATTTCCCTTTCCTCTTTCTCAAATTCAAATATGGTTGCTGCTCAAAAAACAAGTAATAGAAGGACAGAGAGGTATTTGGAGAAAGGAGATAACAATAGATCAGTAAACCATGTATAAGTATATACAAAACAACCATTATAATCCTTGTGAATAACAAACATCATGATTCAAGGAATCCTAGGAGACCAATTTATTTACAAATATATTCTAAATACTGTTTTTAAAATACTATTAAACTAGCTCCAATAGACAAGTCCTGGTAAGCGAAAGAAAACTTTTTATAAATAATTTTCTCTCTCTAACACACACGCACATATCCTTTGTGGGATCAACTCTATAGTCGGAAGAGATGCTGGACAAGCTGTGGCAAAAACCACAGTCTCGTAAATTATCTTTGCAGGAGCACTGGGTATGTGGAGTAGATTACATTTGTCAACTCACAGAAAAGCTGAAGTAGTTGAGACACATGATGAAGCAAGAAACCCCATGACCTGCATAAACTACTGACTGCAGTTCATTGTTGGAGAAGGCATTTTTTGACAGAGATTTTAATAATTTGTAGACATTAAAATACTCAATGACCTCTAATTGCATTTTAAAAAGAGTACAGCATTATCAAGTATTTATAAGGGACCCATCATTGTAGTATTTGGATGTACTTATATGACTTGCTTTAACAACAAAAACATTACAAACAAAATGCAAGTTTCTTACTTACTTACATTCAACATTGCAATCCAGAGATGGATTTCGGGAGGGTGGGGAGCAAGGACTGTGCAGTTGTACCTCCTACACCTTTGATTCTTACTCCACCCCAATATTAAAACCAGCACCCTGGGACAGGCAGCAGCACCTTCCATTCAGGAAGTGCTGAGTAAGTCGACTTCATGGCTCATTATCATCTCCCTAAATCCTACTAATCTCTTTCCATTCCACATCCTTTTTAATGGTCTGGATGTTTCTCTATTCAAACTATCCTTTCTTCTGAAACTTTGCTATCTGTTAGCTGTTCTTGGCAATGTCTGTCTTCAGTTACTCAGGTGTGGCAATATTAATTCACATGTAGAAATGATGACAGTGAAGCACTAGAAATATTGGAGGCACTGTCAAAACTCTCAAGAAAGCTAGATTTGTTCTATTAATCTGAATTTTGTTCTATCAATATGTAATGATGTGCCACATCTTCTGCACCCCCTTTTGAAAATCCTAGGTCTCCCTACGCAACAGCCTGGAAGACAAATAATTAAGGACCTACTAAAATCCTGATTTTATTGGGGGGAGGGGGAATTGTGAAAAATGGAAAATCAGGCATCTTCCATGGAACACATGGTCTCTGCGATTTTGGTGATATTACCCCCCAAAAAATTAGCAGCAAACAAACAAAAGAGCAGGAAGCCTTTTAGCTTTGGAGCACATGTGGTAAGAGGGAGCTAACTAGAGGCTGAGCCTGTGACTTAGGCTCAGTACAGGTGCCAATACAGGGTCAGTCAGGGAAGTAAAAGGGTTGAGGTGCCATCTTTGAGCCAGCCAGATGTATGCTGCAGCAGTAAGCTGCAGCCTAAAAAAGATGAATAGTGAAAAGAAATCCTCCAAGGATTTTGCAATCCTGCAAAATATATTTCAGAGCTGGACCATGTAAGGCAGTGTCATGGAGGGACCTTGCATGCAGATAGAAGCAAATTGTTCTGTACTCCTGTAATGTGACTCTGGATGTGTGGAGGAAACCTAGTATAGATAGACACCTATGCCAAGTCAGACAAACGCGTCCATGTCAAACAAACGCGCCCATCGGGTTCTGTGGCCCCACAGACACATCTATGGTGCCCCATACTGCATGTTCAGCTGTTCTCCGTACTGCAAGGGAGCAGCATGGGGCGGGGGTGGAGGGGGGTTGACCCCTGGATATCCAGGGGTCAAAAAAACCTGCTCCAAAAAAAGTGGAGTGGTGCATGCAGGGGCAGTGTGCACCATTCAAAACTAGACTCTAGGCACCCGGAGCCATACTGTGGCTGCCAGCTGGGCTCCATGCATCAGGATCACCTCTGCTACAGTCTCAGAAGACCCCCAGGATGTCAAGTAAGGCTGCTAGAGCCAGTCCAGTGCTGGCCCCAGTCTCCCCCACCCTACCCCTGGGGTAACTTTCTGAGCACCAGAGGGCGCATGGCACGGGCGTTCCCCAGGGTCAAGTAGTGGTGACACAAGGTGTCCTGATGCTAAGTGTCCCCAGGGAACCAAACATCCATGCTCATGTGGACGCAGGCCTCGAGTCCGAGGTGCACATGAAGCAAAAGGCTGCTGTAGAGGATGAAGGACAGAGCAAGAAACAAGAGACCGTGTCCTTGCTTTTTAAGTCTAAGTACAGACAGTCAAAAAGCAGAAGGCTGAATTGATTCAATCTTTGCAGGTTAGTCTAAACTGTGCAGATTGAATCAATATGCAAATGAACAGACATTCGCTTTTGATTCAGGAAATGAAGCCACATGCTTGCAGTGGCTCAAGCCAGAAGCTTGGGTGGGGCTAGAGCATGCCTGCCAACCACTGCCAAATGGAAAGGAAGCCCTCCAAGGCTTTCCCTCTCACCCGCTGCTCCAGAGGGATGCACCAGCTCAGGGGTGGGCCAAGGACCAGCCTGGGGCTCACCCACTAGAGGGTGGGGACCCCAGGCTGGGTCTGCCTGGTGGGAGGCAATACCTGTCAGGCTTCTGCCCCCTCCCCCCCCCACTTCCTGTTCCCTGCTCCCCACTTGGGGGTGGGGGGGAACAGCTGCTGCCAGACTGAGGGGAGGGTTGGGGAAAAAGGTAGTGGCTTTGAATTCATAAAAGCTTGAACAAGAATAGTCCTTTCTCTGAAGCAACCATGGATTGAAAACAGCAATTTGCAACCTCACATATACAGCAAAGAACAACCAAAAATCTTCATCTAAGCTAAGATACAGCCCAGTAAAACACAATGAGGGTGCACACAGCTTAGTCTGACTTAAAATGGAATGTAATGAACCAAAAAGACAAGAGAAAGCCTTGCATAAATCTTACCTAATACTGAGGGCAAAGCGTCTCCTTACAGCCAGGTATTCAGAAAGTCCTTGCTTATGTATTCCAGTCTTCCACCTTTTACAGGTTCTACTTTATAATGTAAATGTAGTTCTCTGCTTTCTTTGGTCACACAAGCTCAAGCTGTCTGGGACCCTCTCCTTTAACGGGTCTCCAACAAATATATGTGATGATTGTGCTAGATCTTTGCCAACACCTCCCACCTCTCAGTGTGGTCCTCCAGGGCTTGGCCCCATGCTCACAGGTGGCAGGGCACCAATCCCTCCAGCCCCCATTCCCCAGTCCCTTCCCCCTCCCCCATGGCCTGAGGGAGCACCTAAATCAATTAAGTCTGACACTACACTGAACCAGGTTTATCTTAAACCAATTTTGGCCATTTTGAAACTGGTTTATGTGCACTGAACTTCTGTTACAGGTTTAAACCAGTTTCTGATCACTTAAAGTAGTTTATGTGTTACTTCTGTCCCTAGCCTAAAAATACCATGGAAAACAGGTTGGCAAGGCAATCAGTGACATTTTCCCCCCTGGAGGCTTTTGCAGCAGTGAACATCCCCCTGGAGAAATTTGATCACCCAAAGTAAAGGGACTACCTGAACAAAATGTGGCAAATGTTGAATGTTTCCCATGCACAAACAAGCTTTGCCAAGACTAAATCCCTGTAGTGATTGCTTCACATGTACAGTCCACAAAGTCTGCACAGGCAGTATATGAATCCTTCTCCATTGTGGCTGATGAGGCTGCTGACCCTCAATATAATTATGTCTTGCATGTTTTATTTGTACCCGAGAGCTGGACAAACCAGGGCCTGCCTGTTTTTCAAACAGAGCTGGTACACCTCACATCTGACAGTTTTTCTGCTGTGGCTTGGGCTGTAGTGAAGGCAATTGTCACTACGACTTAGAATTTAACAAGATCTCAGCATTTCTGTCTGACACTGCCATGTATATATGCAAGGCTTTCTCTGATGTGCTCCGTGGACTGATGCCCACTGCAGTTCATGTCACCTGCAATGTATACATTCTGTCTTTAGTAAGTGACATCTGGCACATGCAGTTCCCTGATGTGGAAAGCCTGGTTTCCTCCTTCAAGGAAGTCTTCAGGCACTTTCTAGGCCATGAGCTCCAACAGCCCTTTGGGAGTCCCTTGTCAATGAAAGTAGTAACCCACATACAATTTTGTCACTGCCTCCAGAGCCTGTGCTCATAAGGTGGAATTCATGGTCCAACATGGTCTGTTTTCTGAATAAGCGGTTTTCTTAGCAATTTGCATCTGAGGAGCTGGAAATCACACCCAACACACAGTGCATGCTTCAGCTTTGCAATCTCCTGGAACAGGGAGACTGTCAAGTTCAAGTGAAATTTGTGGCAGAAATACCAGCCAGTTCATGGAGCTACTAACATAGTTTGAAGGCCAGCAAGCTGTGATCCACCATCTGCACAGTAAGCTGATGGATCAAACTAGGTCAAAGACATGGCATCACAAGAATTGTTAAACTGTCATTGTGAATACTATCAGAAAAGGGACCTGAGTTCCAGACAATAGCTGTGAACTTTTACCAGTACTACAAGTGCAACCCATCACTACCACAGCAGTTCAGACAACTGGCTGCCTCTTCCCCTAGTGCTGATTGCGTTTTTTACTCCAACCAGGAGCCTGTTCTGAGCTGAGTCCCTAATCTACTGAAATCAATCCCTGGATGGCAGAAAGAGCATGACAAGGAACATGATGATTATGTGAACTTTGTCAAAGTGTGCCAGATGCCTGCCTGTGACTGTGTTTTGGGAGTCTGTTTCTGATCGATTTCCACATTTGCACACCCTCGCAAAACGCTGCCTCACCATTCCAGCCAACTCAGTGGATGCTGAGAGTGTGATCTTAGTTATGGACAAGTGTTCAACCTGCAGAGACAGAGGATTTAGCAGCAAATGCCAGTGGATGCTGCATGCTAGCATTTAACAGCTAACATGAATTTGCTCAAGGTTAGCACTGAGTATTGCTAAACTCCTTTTACAACATTAATAATAAATTACGGTGATGGTATCAGTTATAATTCATGGTGTGTACAACTTTAATTTCATAAGACATTTCAGTTTAGAGTTTAATTGAATGCGTATATTACTTAATAACACATCAATTAATGGCTTCTGTTGGCTTATCAGGGAAATTAGGCTAGAGGTTATCAGGGTAATTATGTAAGGGGTTTCGGCCTCTTGGCCAGCCAGCACCATGGGAAGCCTTGCTGCCAAAAGACCAAAAAAATGGCTGGGGCTGCTATCCAGCCAAAAATTTTGGACTCTTCAGCCATGATATAGGTAGACCCCCTACAAATAACGTAGAATAATTTTCCTGTAAAGTAATAGAGCAGAAGTTTC
The DNA here is from genome assembly GCF_000455745.1 of Alligator sinensis. Classification (NCBI taxonomy): domain Eukaryota; kingdom Metazoa; phylum Chordata; order Crocodylia; family Alligatoridae; genus Alligator; species Alligator sinensis. The sequence goes on along the minus strand of NW_005842245.1, from coordinate 574,108 downwards.
ACACCCTGGCCAAAAGTTACATCTTACATTGATTTATAAGTGTAGCAAGACTTGGGCATATTTTTAGATTGAATGAATTCTGGCATTGCTATTAAGAATAGTGGCCTCAGTCAGCTTTTAATTTGGGTAACTGTATTTTACCTCCATAAAATTTTATCCATATTTTCAGCAAGGTAATATACATATATATATATACACACACCAGTTCCTGTCTTAAAGTATAAAAAACACTGTAAGATTCATGTGTATGTGTTTGTGCATATGAGAGAGAAAAAGTAATCATTTTTAGTATTTGGCAAAAACTAAAATTAAAATAAAATAACAACTAGTTCCAAGAGACGTGGAAACTCACCTTTTAACATCTTCCTGCTAATGGAACACACCAATAGCAAATGCCTAAGTGCTAAATCTAAGTGCATTCTGGTCCATTCTCAGAGCATGTAGATACTGCCTTTTTTTTCAGGTTATGTCCCCAAAATAATACCTTTTCCTTTCACTGAGTTTCTTATTCCTTCCTCCTAGAGCAGCTGTGTACAGCCAAATAATGCCTGATACAGTGGAAAAACTGGGGGTGGATTGTTAGTTTTTGTTGAACATCTAAATTCTTGTTTTTCTGACAAGCCTGCTAATTCCAAGTGCTGTTTTAGATACCAAAATTAGATGTTAAAGAACAGATTCAGGATTTCCTTTTCAAAACCTGTATAGAGCAGATTGCATGGCAAAAAGGGGAAAAAAGATAATTTTCATACAGCTTGGTGGTACTTTATACAGTACACGTTTCAAAGATATGAATAATTGTAAAGCATTGTGATGATAAGTCTGCTTCTTGTTATGACAAGGCCAAGTATACATAGTATAACTACTCTACTGATCCTGTTGGTTTTTTGGGGAGTTTTCCCCCCTCAGACACATGCATTACTTCGCTAATGCATAGGAAAGTAATTTATTAATGAAACATTCTGCAACAGCAGTCACTATACAATTCTAGGTATCCATTAAAAGTTGAATCTGCCATTTCATATCAAGGTAAAATAGTACTTGTAGACAAACATAGGAGACAGAATTTCCACAGAGTACAGTACAGGGTATGATCCTGGAAAAAGCGTATGGTCCTCCAGTGTTACATACACCGAGAATACTTTCAAGAAGACAGAACTTGGCCAAGGACCATTCATATGAAGAAAGAGAAGAGAGGGGATTCACTAATTCGCAATGCAGAACTCCTCTAGACCTGAATCTGGTATAACTTAAGTCATCTATGAGTACGCCCTAATTTTTTAGAGTAACTGACTGTGCTCTTTAATAGAATATTTAGTGGTTGGGAAGTGGCAAAGTGGAACCACACCATAGCCACTTCCAGATGCTACCTTTGCATAGGCTATAGGGCAGCTGTTGCAGGAGCCAAGTAAGTAAACTTCACAATGGCTGAGAGTTCCCCCTATTGAGAGAATCAGCAACCAGAAGGAACAACAGCAAGCAGGTTCTGTGAAGCACAAATGGACTGAAACATCTCATCTTCTTTCCCTGATTTGCTTTGCTTTGCTTTTCTCATGAACAACTTGAACACAGTCACAGACAGTGTTAGCCAAAGGCACGTAAACAGCAATAAGTTCTGTTAGGTGACAAGCACTTAGGCTAAGTATAGACAGTCAAAAAACCCAAGGCTGAATCAATTTAATCTTTGCAAGTTAGTCTAAACTGCATACATTGAACCAATAAGTACGTGAATAGAAAATCGCTTTTGATTCTGGAAATACAGCCACATGCCTACAGTGGCCCAAGCCACAAGCCAAGAGGCACTAGTTCATGTCTGCCTGCTCAGCTGGAGCAGACAGCTTGGGCCAAAGCTAGCTCACCCACCCTGTGAGGGGGGGTTTGCAAGGGAGGTGCAAAGCATCCTGGGATGCTGGCAGACTGTGAGTTAACTTGAATCTGGAGGGGATCTGGGACAGAAGTTCAATAAACCAATTTAACCTAAATCAGTTAAATCTGATACTACATCCATTCAGGTTTATCTTAAATTGGTTTTGGCCATTTTGAAAGTGGTTTATGTGCACTGAACTTCTTTTTGTGTGTTACAGATTTGAACTGGTTTCCAATCACTTATACCAATTTATGTGTAATTTCTGTCCCTAGTCTCAGTAAAGTTCATTGGTTCTGAGTTCAGATGGAATGTTTCTCAGAAAAATGCAGACTTATACTTTATATAACAGCTTAAATATTACATTTCTTGATCCAGAAAGAAGTCCTGCATAAAAATCTATTAAAAATCAAGACCTATTCAGTATGAGTCAGAACTGTTTAGCTGCAAGATTATTCTAATATAAAATGTTAAGCACACTGAAGATCATTTGTTCCAGTATCTCACTGGTATCCTTTTTAATCATTCTGGTAAAGTATTTTGCCCTGGAAGAGGAAAGAGAAGCAGATGGTCTTCTATGATAATTGCTTGCTTGACCTTCAGCTATTTTAATCTTCTGAATAAACAGAGATATTTAAAGCTTCTTTTATTTCTTCAGCACTTAGAACCTTTGATGTGTCAACACTATAAACTCTGCCACACATGGCACATACTTAATGGTGCAATGGGATCTGATCCCTGATCTCCACCATCACACCTTCTGCCATGCCACCTGCATTGCAAATAGCACCACTGCCAGCAGGGAGGCCAGGCTTAGAAGTGTTGGATGTGGGGAGTCTATTGATATAGAATTGGGAAGTCTCTCTCCATTGTCAAGATCATGGTAGATGTCTAAAAACCATGTTTTAAACATCCCAGCATACAGGGACACCGCCAGCACACAGCCTCTTGTGGAAAAGCTTCCTGATCCCAGGGCCCCAATGTACTTTGGCCTCTAAAATCCACATACAGCATTGGCATGGGCATGCTACATGTTTGATTTATCATACCATACAAATAAGCCACAAAGATGTTCCACATAACTTTGTGGCTAGTTTGCCACTCTACGGTGCCATAAACCAGCTGCATGTGTATCACTGCCACTATTTATGGTACAATTAACATGTTAATTGCACTTTAGATCTAAGGGGCTACAAAGAAGCTGAGAATTCTCAGCTTTTGACACACTGCACCAAACCCACAGATTACCATCAATTGCAGTCAGAAGACAAGCAGCCTCGTATTAATCTCTGGGACACTGTAAAATCTTGGGGGAGCAAGAACACCCTTTAGTTAGTTGGAAAAGTTTCAGAGTAATTATTCTCTTAGAGTGGCTAGTGTACAGAACTAGCACATATGTTATTCATACAATGGCACTGTAAAAAGTTTTTATATATATACACAAGTGTTGTTATACCCATGAGGAGTTATAAGCAACCCATAATTACATTACAGCATATGCTAACACTTTATGTGGTTTAGATTAAGAGCAGTAGCATTTCCCAAAGTAGAAGAGCAAATGTGCCATGATCACTTACCTTAGCAAAACTTTAGAAGACAGAAATGGATACAACCAAGTCAAAGTACACAAATACAAGAGTGATAAAGTCTGATATTAGCAAATTGTGGGCCATAATTCAAGGATGGTGTTTGGAAAATGGCCTCAGTTGCGTGTCAAGTGGGGCACTGAGTAGTGACCCCAACCCAGACACACTCAGGGATGCCAAGTGTGAGAGAGGAAAAAAGCGCGACAACTAGTAGGTGAAGAAAATTCATAAGTTTACTTACAAACCAACAAGATGACTAACGAGTTGAATCAACTTGATGAATACAGGAACTAATTACAAGGACTATTTACAGTAGCAGGTGGACACAGATGACGTGGTGCGGAGAACAAACAGATGATGGGTAGCGGCGAGTAACAAGCAAGGTGTAATCGTGAAGGTTGACTGCAGCCGAAAATACTATCAGTACAAGTACAATGCCTAGTTGGGCAACACACAGGGCGTTCCGGATAGCGCGTGGTCTAGCTATAAGCTGTGGTAGCCTATGCTAGGAATCTAGCTAGAGACCTAGGGGTCTGTCTAGACAAGACAGGTGATCAGACTGTCTTCCTGAGTTCGGGAGCGTCTGGGGACCCTATGCTGAGGCACGCAGTCCCCTTTATAGACTCCCTAGCCAATCAGGGTCCCCCCTTGATGGAACATTCTGGAGGCCTCAGCATGCTGGTCCGGCTAGTCACGCTCTAGGGGCAACTTCTGATTGGTTAGGCTACTAGCGATCACGCACTGTTCGCATGATAGTGCAGGTTAAGGTGACATTCCTCCGCCACTGCATCACCGAATACCAGTCATGGGTAGCCTTGTCACTTAATGTCTTAAACAACAATCTGGTGGAGTCACATTACCTCCTGACAAATAAAGGTGGGGAAAGGGATGCACTTCATAAACCAGTGTCAACATGACTGGGTTCAGATTTATCTAAAATCCAGCAGCAGAAAACTATAGGAATAAATGTTAACTAGTTACAGACCCTTGATCAGGTTTATCCAATTACATAAGGCCAAATCCACAAAGTCATTTTGTTTAACAGTTTTACAAGCCGAATTGAGGTGCGTCCAGGATGAATTTGACTTATAAACTTTTAGGTCCCTATCCCACAAGTCTTAATCTAATAACAACACTTAAAACAAATCAGTTGCAGTTTTCTGGTCACTTATGAAATTTCCTTCCAGCTACAATGTGTATTTAAATATCTAGAGCCTATTGTTCAGAATAGGTGAGTCTTTAATATTGTTAACTGAAAATCAGGCCCTTACATTACAACATATGGTAAAGAAACATAGTTTACTTTACACATATTTATCTTTCATCCAGCAAAAATAGATCTTCCTATAGATCTGCAACATTTCTCCAAACTTTGCTATCACATGAGACTTAGTGGTTAGTCAATGAAAGGGTGAATTTGTCTACCAAAATGTTTTGCTCACATTGCAGAAGAATCCAACCATAGAAATATATGTGGAACAGAAAGGTAAAAAGAATTATCTAATATTCCAGTCACACCTCATGAAATGGACGAGCAAGCACAAAAACAAACTGAGAAACAGCTGTGCAAGTTTAGATAAATCTTGAAGTGGAGAAATGTCAGTGTGTCATTTCTTTCTTAAATAACAGTGATTTTCTCCAAGCAGTTTTCTCAGTCCCTACTATGCCAACTCTACTTTAAGATTAAAAAAAAAATAGATGAGATTTAAAAGCAAGGGAAAAAAGTATCAATTTAAGAGAACTAAGCAGAAGACGAGAGGTTACCACAGGGATGCCTTTTACACATACTTAAAATTCCATATAACAGAAGAACACACAAACCAAAGTGTGGTGAGCAGGGAGCAAATAGAGGTAGGAAAGTAAAGCAAAAGGAAATGCTTTAAAGTAGAGAGAGTAAAAATATTAAGAATAAATAAGAAAAAATATAAATAAGAATTAAGAAAGAATGGAGAAAAAAAATCCCAGGAGCATCCTAGAAGAGATAGGTAACAGAAAAAAAGAAGAGCTAAGAAAGCATCCTAATAATAATACTATGAAAAATATATGTAAAACGATGTGATGAGGCAGGGGAAGGAAAGCAAGTAAGGGTACGAGAAATCAGAAGTTTCCAGTACAAAACATTTCAATATAGAAAATCAAAAGATGCTCTGATTTTAAGTCTAATTTCACACCAAGATCAAATCTGTTATTCTTATTCAGGGAGAAAGAGGATAACTCCTATAATTACAAATGCAAACAAAGAAGAACATAGCCAGTATATTGAGAATAGTTAAGCATGCTTTTTATGTCATTTCAAGCATTTTACAAAACATGTTTGTCTTGTGATTAAAATGCTTATTCAATATTAAACACCAATAATTTCTAAACTGCTATCAAAGAATGTTATAAAACAGACCATTACAATCACAGACTATTCTCTCGCAATGCTGTAAGTCATAACTATTCTGGAGCTCCTTGGTCTGATTGCATTCTTGTATTAAATTTTACAACTTTAATCCTTGTATTAAAGTTAAAATATCTATTGTCATTAAAGTCCAGAGTCCATTACCTTTATTCAGTTGTTCTTTAATGTATAAGTATTCCCACTGATTCCAATGGAACTATTTGCAAAGTAAACTACTGGTCAATCTAAGAACTCTATCCTTATGACTGGTATTTCATTAAGACTTTTAGAATCCCAGAAATAGTCTGGAACAGTGATAGCTAATGTGTGAGAAAAATGTAAAGGTGGTAAATAGGTACTGCAGTACCCCGGGGTGCCATGAAATGCTTTTAAGGGTGCCACAGGGTCCTGTGCAACTATTAAGCGTACAAATACCTACACATGATTCACAAGATAAACCCAGAGATTTCAGACAGGAATTGTGTCAAAAACATTTCACCTTTTGTGGTCTTTCTGAGTTGTTGGCAACAGAAGAGATACTGCTACTTTGCCTTAGCAAAGAAATGAGTGAAAGCTAAGAGTTCACATTTTCTGAGGGGTACCTTAAATCTAATAAGGGATTCCATGCATCTAAAATGGTTGAGAACCACTAATCTAGAAGTATGTGAATATTCAAGTATGCACGTATCTACATAATAAATAATGAATAAATATCCTTTATAAAGGTTAGGGGAAACAGGTGGGGGGACTGAAACATAATTCATTTTGCAACTAACTTGCATTCATTAAGTATAATTCTCTAATACATTTTCCTTTTGCAAGTTCTGTATGTTATGCTTTCCAACAACCCAAATTGGAGCCAGATCACTTTTTTTTAAATGACTAAGGGACGGAACCAGCTCCCTACGAAGCTAATGGCAGAATTTCTGCTTATTTCATTTAGGTTGGTCTATGGCAGGTAACAGTTCTCTTTTGAAACTCTGGCCTGAATATAAAGAAAGCTGTCAATGTAGTGCAAAGATGTGAATACTTGGCACTTCAATCCTTGAGCTTTCTATCCTTCAGTTGCCTTCTTCACAAAATGTTTCTCCAAATTTGTAAACGTTTTAGAGCTATTATGTTAATAAGTGAAATGTAAGCAGAATTTTTTATTGCCATATTTGTTTCTCTTAGTTCTAGAACAAGGACCTTTAAATACTGTAAATGCTTATTAATTAAAAAATAACAAAACGTATTAAAAAGTAAATTGTCATTGCTGTTGATTTAATGATCTTCATACTATTACAGTATCTAACATACAAATCATGCAAAAAGAAATCAGTTTAAATGTATTACAGAATTTACCCAATAATTTTTATAAAAACAAAGTAGACATTAATTATTCATTTATAGCCAAAATAAATATCACTTTCATTGTCAGATATGAAAATGTAATGGAGTGTTAATAATGTAAAAGAAGTGCAATTTTTAAGAAGATCTGCATTGTGTGCAAGTTAATTTCACATTATATACATATTTTGCTTTGATGAAAAAAGTCATCTTGTTCAAACAAATTACGTGTTTCCAGCAGTTCCATTCCACTGCTGACAAGGAGTGTTTAGTAAAACTCATGCAAGGAAGGTAAACTTTGTTTTAACCTAAACACAAAATCTTTTCATTAATAATGCAGTATATGGCATATTTAAATTTTGGCTGGTAAATAATAACATTAAAGAACTCACAATTTGTGTAATTGTTTCTTGTTACCTACTGGAATTACAAGCCAAAACATTCTATAATTATGAGAATCTCCTATTGAGCAGACTGAAGAAATAGAAGATGGTGTCATTAGAGGCTCCATTCCACTGCATTTTCTAGTTCTTTGGCCTGTCTAGGTTTTAAACACACCATGTGATAGGGCTCCTACTACTTCTCAGGGGAAGCTTTTCCACAGATTAATGGACCTTTTTCTCCTTTTCCATAATGTTAAAAGATGCAATTACAATAAGTAAGCCTTAGAGTTCATAAGATTATGGGTTGGCATTTGAGGGTGTCTGTTGACTGAGGAAGAGGAAAAAAACTGAAGAAAAGAGGTTGTACCACAGCCAAAAAAGGAGACGGAAGGAGGATGACCACTCCCAGCTGGCTACAAGCAGCACATTCTCATTCCTGATTTTAGCTACCTCCCTGATAGAGGGGATTGAGGGAACCACTCTCGTTCTCCTGCAGCAAATAGCCAGCCTCTTTGGTATTATAATATTCCGGAGGTACCAGTCATTTCTGATGCAATGTTCTCGTGATGGCATTTCAAGTGCGGATCTCTCCAGGACTTGAACACAGCCTGTCTCTTACCCCACCTCAAACCAAATGTATCTTGGATTCGAGGGAGGAAAAAATGCATCTTCATTTACCACCCTTACACCTTTCTCACACACTTTTAGACAGATACCAGTTTTAGTACATTATGCTTCTTAGCTTATTGGGAAGGAAGAAATGTCATCCCATGACACTAAAACATCTGACAAGTTTTTTGCATATCAGCTCTAGACCTCAGAGAGGACAGAAGACATTTGTTGTCCTATGTTTCTCTAAAGCCTTATGTCCTATGTTTCTCTAAAGCGGAAATAATACACACAGGCCATGTCTACACACATGGGTGACTGGTGCCTCCCGAGTCTGGGGGTACTCCAGATCATTAACTGGGGGGCGGGGGTTCACTGCAGCAGATCACTGAGTGCAGAACCACCAGTGGTGAAACCAGTGCACTTCCACCAACACTTCCAGTTTTGCAGCTGGTGCTTCTAGGGGGTGCACATGCACTCGCGTGCACCCCCTACACATCACCAATATCTACACATGCGCTTAACTGCAGAGTAGACTAGCTTTGCGGTACAGTGTCACTGTCTACAAATGTGATTGTTTTAGGCCACAGTAAAATAATTAACACCGCAATAAGACAGTACTGTTGGGGACAGTACTATCTTCTGCAGGGGTAATTTACTGAAATTAAATGCACTTGTAGATGCTGACCATGGGCATAAATTGTATCCAGTCAGCCCAGCCAGCCAAGGGCCAGACTCCTAGCCACATGGCTCTGCACTTTCAGCACCCCAGTGCCCCAGCCAGCCTCTCTGCTGCCTGATGCCACCACCCAGAGCCTGCAGCTGTGCAGCCCTGGCATAAACTGATCCACCCCTGCTCAAACTGCTGCTGTCCCAGGTGCACATGTAGATGCTGCGCCCAGGAGTAGTTTACTCCAGCTCAAATGGCTCCGGAGCTTATTGCTTTGAATTAATTGCACATGTAGATGCACTTACGGAGTCACAAGTCTCAACCGTATAAATATAGGAGAGAAAATATTTTCTCAAGCATATAAAGATAGTTAAGAGCTTCAGGCCTGCTCATTTCCCTGAATTTGGGGAGGGAGGGGGGGAAAAATGTTTATTTACAGACAAAACTATCACTATCAACTCACAGAGACAGATTTCAATTTTGCCAGCACCACAGAAAAAAATCTATAAGAAAGAACTGGCAGTTCAGGGAATGATAGCCCTTCCTATTTTTTCTCCCTAAATTAATATTTCACTTTTCTTTCCATACTATTTTTCATCACTTCAGTTTTCATTAATATCTTATACTTCATGCAGTTTTCAAACCCGAAGGCTGACACCAATAAATGAAGTTTGCACTAAGTCCATTTCAGTACTTGCCTTCTAATCTTTTTGCAGCATGATGGGCACAGTATGTGATATGTATTTGCAGAGCTGTAAATACAGTACAAGTAATTAACAAGACTACTATGGATTAAGTCAATCTCTCTTGTGGAAAAAAGGGCAAATGGAAGTCACAAAACTACATTGTATTTTAGCCTTGTGGAGTTAACAACTAACTGTCCCCTTATTTGGAGATTTGGGGTTGCCAGTAATGCCCAAAGATATGCACACTTGTGACTAAAACATAAATATATCAGCCATGGAAAATAAAGCAGTGCCTCTCATCAAGAACTACTACTGAAAAAGAATTTTTTTCTGGAAGGAAAATGAAAATACTACACACAGCTGAAGCTACAGGCTGAATATAATTATGCAAATTGTAATTTGTCCAAGGGAATGCAATTATTATAAAGCATCTCAGGTTTCTGTACTTATTCATGCCAATATGTTCTTTTTGGAATTTCAGAATGATTGGTAAAACTAGAAACTCTTTTCTAACAAGTGCACTGCACTTGTAGAAGCATAATATAAATGGCACAAGCTGCTAAGATCTGCTTGTAATTTTATTCTTACTTATGGGACCGAAATCCTTCAGGTCTTGTCTCAAATTTGGATAATGTCCTGGACTGTAGTTTGCATTGGGACCATCAGCATGATCAGGTACATAACAGTGGGCAAAAATGCACTGCCAGCCTGCTCCCTATCAGCTACCCTCTTGAGAAGACTGCAAGAGTCAGTTATGCCACTTAGTAGCTGAAATAATTTGCACTCCTGAAATGAATTTTTTGTATGGGTCATTAGGGGCTGATTTCCTAGTTTATAGCCCAAGCTTTAGATTGGTGTAACTTCATTGATTCCATTAATGCTATACTTATGCACTCAAGTGAATATCAGGTCCTTTTTCTCCAGTATGTGTAATCATAGAAAGGGGATGAGAAAACCCATTCCCTCCCTGATCTTTTGACCTAGTGCCAGCCCCTTCCATTATCAATGTTATTGTATGTAGCTCTGCAAAAGTAGTTTCTTTCAGAAGTAGCGCGTGTGGCACAAAGCCATGACCCTCCAGTCTGGATGCAGTGATTTCTGAGTCCTTAAGCTTTTGGTGACCTGGAATAGCTCACAATCTCTCACTCATTTTTCTTTGTGGAATCAGTTTTCTGAAGGATTATCCCCATGCTTCAAATTAGCTATGGTGCTACACGGGAGACAGAACTCAATATGGGAGGCAAAATTTCAGAGTGGGTTAGGGTTCATTGAACTCAATGACCCTACTTGGTTCTAAAGTAGTGGGATTTCTGTTTTTGTACAAACAATACTCGCTTTGGATCTCAGCAGAGACAGGATTCATTAAGAGTTTCTTGGATGCCTCAAAATAAAAAGCACAGAGAAAAAATAAAAATAAAACAGAGACAATGGGAAGAAAGTAAAATTACTAAGGAAACAAACCAAAATAGCAAAACTTGCTAGTATAAAATCAGGACAGCAAAGGTAAAAAATGAGTTACACCTGGTAAGGGTAGGTAAGGACAAAAAGAAGGGATTCTATAAATATATTGATCTAAAAAAAGGGTCAAAGAAGCTATGGACCCTGGCTTAATAGCCAGAGAGAACTATTAACTGGAGGAGGCAGAATTGTTCAATGGCTACTTTACCTCAGTCTTCACAAACAAAATAAGCTACTACCAGGCAGTTAACAAATCTAATATAGACAAAGAAAGGCTGATGGTCATAATAATTAAAGAACATATCAAAGACATTTGGTTAATTTGAATTACTTTTAGTCATTGGGGCCTGACACAATTCCTCCTGTGTTGCTGAAGGGACTGGCAGAAGGAATCTCAGACCTATTGGCAATACTATTAGAAAGGCATGTGAAACAGTCAAGGTTCCAGAAGACTGGAAATGGGGTAACACAGTGCCCATCTTTAAAAAAGGAAAAAGTGAGGACCCACAGAATTGCAGACTGGCCTGCCCGACAACTTGGCAAGTTCATGGAGCAAATTATGAAGAAGTCAGTTTCTAAACATCTGGAGAAGGAAAGGTTGATCACTAGTAGTTGACATGTATTTGACAAAGTGAGTAATTAGGTGGAAGAAGGGAGTGCATAGTATTCTTGGACTTTAGTAAGATTTCTGGTGAAGGCCAACACAACATTCACATATGGAAACTGGAGATACGTGGGCTGGATACAATGACTATAAGTTGGACACATAATTTGATCATTAACTGCCAGCAAAGGGTAATTATAAATGGATAAATGTAAAAAAGGTAGGGGGTGTAAGTAGAGTTCCACAAGGGTCTTCCCTGGGTCTTGCGCTGTTTAACATGTTTATTAATAATTTGAATGCTGGAATAGAGAGGTTCCTGATAAGTTTGCCAAAGACATGAAACCGGGAATATGATAACACTTAGGGAAACAATAGGGAGAATAAGAGTAGACTTCAAAAGGTTCTTGAGAGACTGGAGACCCAAATAAGAAAAAAATAGAATGAAGTTGAACGCAAAGAAATCTAAGCTACTACACCTAAGAAAAAAATTAGATGCATAAATCCAGAATGTGAGATAACTGGCTGGGTAGAAGCACTGTTGTGAATGATCTGGAGTTTGGTGGATCGTAGATAGGGACAAATCATGATTTTGTGGATTTCACGGAAATCACAATATCGGGTGATTTCTGCAAAATCTGGGGGAAGGGAGGGAACTTCCTAAAAATAAGCCAGCAGTCCTCCCAGCTGTGCAGCCCAGCATGAAAGGGGCTGCCAGCATGAAGGACAACAGGGAAGATGGCTGCTGCCCCCCACCCCTCACTGCTGACTGGTTGAAAGGGCTGCCTTCATGTGGCCCTGCCCCTTTCCACCAATCAGCAATGAGAGGCAGGGCCACAGGACAGACAGCCCTCTCGGCCAATCAGCATCAAGGGGCAGGGCTGTATGATGGACAACCCTCTTCACTAATCAGTGATGGAAGGTGGAACTACTAGGGCCCCTTGGCCAATTCAAGGCATGGGGGGGGGGGGAAGAGCACCATGATAAGCCAGTGAAACTGGCAACCAGCCCCATGAGCTGCCCATGAACTCAGTCAGCCACCACCTTGAGTTGGACAGACCCCTAATCACAGACTAAGCATGAGTGAGCAATGAGAGAGAGTCTCAAAAGAAGAAAATCTAATTTGGGACTGTGTCAATAGGTGTAAGACATAGGAAGTGCTCGTATCATTCTATTTAACACTAGTTAGGCCTCAAAACTGTCTGCAGTTTTCATAGATGTTAGGGCTGGAAGGGACCTCAAAGATCATCAAGTCCAGTCCCCTGCCCCAGGGGCAGGTAGTCAGCTAGGGTCAAAGGATCCCAGCAAGATAAGCATCCAAGCGTTTCTTGAATGAGTCCAGAGTAGGTGGCTGCACCACTTCTGGAGGGAGTCTATTCCAGGTCTTGAGGAAACTGCTGGAGTAAAGAATTTTTTTCTTATGTCCAGCCTAAAATGGTCTTGGAGTTTATGACCATTGGTCATTGTTTTTCCTTGGGGTGCTCTGGTGAGCAAACATTCTCCCAGGTCCTGATGTACACCCCTTATGTACTTCTAAGCAGCCACCAGTTCCCCCCTGAGCCTGCACTTTTCCAGGCTGAAGCATCCCATGGCTCTCAGTCTCTCTTCATAAGGCCTATTCTTTTGCCCTCTGATCATGTGCATGGCTCTCCTCTGGACTCTCTCAAGCTTCTCAACATCCTTCTTGAATTGCAGAGCCCAGAATTGGATGCAGTCCTCCAGCTGGGGCCTCACCAAGGATGAGTACAGTGGGTGGATGACATCCTGATATTTACTTAAGAAGCATCTATGGATGCAAGCCAGAATTTTGTTTGCTTTACCAGCTGTGACATCGCATTGGTGGCTCATGTTCATCTAGTGGTCAATCATGACCCCCAAGTCTCTTTCAGCCGTGGTGCTAGCAAGTATAGCACTGCTGAGCCTATAAGTATGCTGCAGGGTTTTTTCCCCCAAGGTGGAGTAGACTTATCGGTATTGAACATCGGTATTGAACATCATTAGTTTGTATCCACCCACTTACTAAGCTGATCCAAGTCAGCCTGGATCACTAGCTTGTCCTCAGGTGTGGATGCTATGCCCCAAAATTTAGTGTCATCAGAGAACTTAGCCAGTGCGCTTCTAACACCAAGGTCCCACTGGGAGCCCTTGCCTTCCCCACAGATCATTCCGGGGCTAGGGTAGGAGTAGGTTCCCTTAAGAGCCTTAGCCTGCTGGATTTAGAAAGGTTGCCCAGTGGGCTTGCAGTGGCGGTAATCCCCCCATCTCCCAGAGGGCCTAGTTTAAAGCCCAGTCGAGCAGGTCAGCCAGTCTGGCTGAGAAGAGTCTCCTCCCCAGTGGAATGAGGTTTTGGGTTCCACATGTTAAGAAGGATGTGGAAACATTGGAGAGGTCCAGATGTGGGCAACGAAAGTGATAAAGGAGTTGGAAGGCAAGCTCTAAAAGGAAAATTTGACAGAGCTAGATATATTTAGCTTGGAGAAAAGGAGATTAAGGGGGACATGCCAGCAGCTTTCAGATCTCCGAAAGGCTGCCATAAAGAAGAGGGAGAACAATTTCTACAAAGAGCAGGACATGAGGAAATACCTTTAAATTTCAGCAAACAAGATTTGGGTTAGATCTTAAGAAAATCTTTTTTAATGTTAGAACAGTAAGACTGTGCAACAGATTTCCCAAGGGAGTTTGTAGAATCTCCTTCCTTGGAGGTTTTCAAGAGGAGGCTTGATAGACATTAGACAGGGATGATTTAGGAACAGTTTCCTGCATTTGTGCAAGGGTTTGGACCAGATAATTCTCAGGTCTCTTACAAACCTTCTATTCTATTCTATGCTTATGAGAATGGCAAAATTCCATCTTTCAGGGATGAAGTCACAATCAGAAGCTTTTTGTTTCATAACAGAATTCACTTAAATCATGTTTTGCAGGTACATTGGATATTGCCTGTGGCCTGTTCTTCCATGTAGTATGTTTAAGTTTTTAGTCTGTTAAGCATTACAGCAACTGACTTGCGACTACTGAAAGTAAAGATGTGAGAAAAAAGGGGACCATAGCAGACTTTATGTATTTATTATTCTGAAGTTGCTATTATTTTGTATACTATACATGTACTTGGCCTGTTTATTTATATAAAAAAAATCTGTGTTCTTTTCTTATATTTTGGTTTAAAATATAATAAATCAGAACACTGCCTGAACTAGCATGAAAAAAAAGCCATCAACATGTAAGGATTATGCAATTGCAAGTTCACAACCCCTCTGGGTTCACTACAAACACACACTCACACCAGCAGCACCTAGAATGGGATGTCTGGCATCACATTTTCCTCAGTGAATAACAATGAATAAAAATATTGTCGAATTTCTGTTTTTACTACAACAACAAATGAATAACAAAAAAATGAAAACTTCACAAATAAAAAGTTTTCAGATATAGTGATATATATCTATGTTTATATACATATACAATACATTGCTTCTCCACAGTGAATAAGCTGTCAACCAGCTTCACTTTCTGTGACACTCCTCATATTCTGAGTGTGGTTAGCAAAGTTGGAATCTACCTTCTCTGGAGCCTCTGGATAGAAGAGAAGCCTCTAGATAGATGCAACACACTTACGTTATTTCTTTTTCCAAGCAGGTGCATAGAGCAGGATTCGCGTTTTTCTGGCTGAGAGGAAAAGTCACCCAAATTCCCCCTCAACAGCCTTCACTTCCTGGGACACTGGATACATTGTCCACCCCTCTGCCAAAAGAAGTGAGATCTTACCCAGCCCTGGTAAGTCAGGGTTCTCAAAAGGACAGTTGATTTCAATCAATGAGACTCTTTTGAAAAGTTCCCTTCTACAGTATAAGGGGGTTACACATACAAAGTCTACAGAATTAATATGATCAAGAGTTATTTTAAAGAATATTTTGCCTCTTAAAAAACTAGATCATCTGGAAAGATATCCCTTTACAGGTAAATAACTAAATTAGCTGTATTAGCCCTAGGTACTGCATCCGGGCTGCATCTACACAAGATGCTGATTGCAAGGTTGTTACTGAGCAGTCATTTAGTACTTGCATAACCAAGTACAAAATGATTGTGCAGTAACTGCGCTTACTGAGCAGTAGCATCCTGACACTGTTGCCTTGTGACACTTACTGTGCAGTAGCAGTTACTACTGCTCAGTAGCATCGCATCACAGTTCATGCCCGGCGATGTTACTGTGCAGTAGTAATGAGCTACTGCACAGTAAGCATCTCATGTAGATGCAGCCACTGCTAACTTTATTTTGGAATTCTTTACTTCCAAATTCATTTGAAAAAAGTAGCTGAACATTATTCTTTTTGTAAATAGAAAAATGTAACAAAACATTCTGCATGAAACCTTTGTACATGCTTCTGTATAAATTGATATTGCAACACTAAAAACATACAAGCTGTCTTTTCATGTGCTTGATGGTAGGGGGAGTGTTTTAATTAGAGCAGTTCCTGGAGAGCCACTCTAATTAAAATGCCTCAATGTCATGTGTATTAAGTGCATACAGGCTTAAAAATGGCCATGGGATGCTTCAACTAAAGCTCATTTAACGAGCATTAGTTAAAGCATCCCAATGGCTATTTTTAAACCCATGGAGGGTTAATACAAATGATGCTGTGGCAATGCTAGAGTGTTTGAAGTAGAAGACATTGGAGCACATGTATAGGCACCCACAGATTCTTCTCTATCACATACTTGTTTGATTTTGACAGCTAACACCCCCTTCCTCCCACGTTACCCACCCCTCTCCTGAATCTATTCAGAATTGAAATACTTGAATTTAATGGGTAAGCCACAACCTTATTAATTCAATAATGAAAATGGAGAGGACTCCACCTTTCCACTTCACTCATATACCAGCTGTTGAACTGGATCCAGTGAGGGGTTTTTAGGCTATTGAAATCTGACTAATACTTCTCCTCCAGGCAAACACCCAACATGAAGTTTTAGCATGTATGTGCACAAACTGTGCCCTCCCAAGAGTTTTATACCCCTACTATTCCAAACAGCCTCTTCAACTCCCCCCTCTCCTGTGACCTGCTGATATGAGGGAGGACAATTATCTTAATCTATTGCCCTTATACTATTGACATGATTATGGTCAGAACAATCAGAAAGTCAGAATTAACCTTCCTGAAACTTTCTGTAGCAATTTTGCTTACAGAATATTGCCACATCTGCACAACAGATCACTAAGCACAATATCAGAATGCATCTATGAAAACTAAATTATTAATTCAGACCCCTCCATAGTTCCCCACTCACACCCTAGTCATGGAAGATCATGATTTAGGCAATAGTGTAGACATATATAAACCCTGACATGCCTTAACAATTTGTAGAGGAAGCATGTCCCTTATTTGGCTGTGGATGGACCACACTTTCTGCAGAGGCCACCTGATATGGTCTGATTTGGTCAAAATTCTGTCAACTACAGCATAATGTGATATCAAAGTAGTTGGAGTCAGTTTATTTATATGTTCTAAATATCTGAATAAAGTGCCTATCACTTTATTTCAGTCTAAGCCAGAAAGACTATTAGCTGGATTTCTGGATAAGCTCTAAAAGTGAAAAGCTAAAGGTTATAGTAACTAGAAACAAATACTAACCCTGGATATGAAAGCAAGGCAGAACATACACTCTTATAAGAATGACATTCACTGACATTTTATTCATCTTTGAATTTTTCACCATTTGTCCTTGCTCTACCTCATAAAAACAACTGCCAACCCATCTATAAAATTTTCCAACTCCAGAATGTGCAATTATATTTTGATACACATCCCTGATCTTTTTAATTATTATTATTTTTTATAATTGAATGAATTTCTAATAGAACCTGAGACTAATGGTTTATAGCAATGCATGATCCATGGTAGACTGGATACTGCTAAGTAATCAATAATTTTAATAATGTTGGGTAAATCTGCATGTCACAATTCTATCCAATTAAATATAAAATGAAAGAAAAGACAACCACAAATAACTGTCAATTATTGAGGTTGATTGTCTTATTTTGAAAGAGAATGGCTTAGATACCCAGCTAATCTGAATTGATATAGCTCAGACAGATTTCAACAAGCCAAAGATCCAGCTTCTCAGTATTTTTTTATCCAATTACCTTTATCATATTAAATATAGTGAACATATGCCAGGCTTATGTAAATTCAAGGCTCTAACACAAAAAAATGAAAAAAAAAATTTCAAAATTGTGGAAGACTTCCTAGGCCAAATACTGTTTTTGCACTGCTACAGATCCAAATGAACTACACCTATGCAGGTATTCTAGGCATGCACCAATATAAACAGAAAACAGAATCTATCCATTTTTTTTAAACACCATTTCTTCCACTTTGTTATTGTACAGACATTTAATTTCTCCCAGGAGAGTCACTGCTCTCAGGAGAAAACCATGAGTGTACAAATGTTCAGGCTTCCCCCCCCCCCCCCCAAGTAAAAATGGCCACTTTAAGAGAAAAATAACCTGACTACAATCAGGGTTAAATCACTTCCAGGAGACTATCCCCTGAGAGAGAGAGTATCTGTACATGCTGTGGCTACTCTCAGAAGAGAACAGAGTCCTCTAGCATCTCCCTTCCACCCCCTCACCCCCCCCACCTCGCCCCCCAAGAGGAAAGTGTATTGCTTGCTGGACTCTTCTGAGCATACCTAGTTTTGCTGAATATAACCCCTTTACAATCCCCACATTGTGCTGCAGGGAAACAATGGCTGACCCAGACTGCCCATGGTTAGCCAATCAGGGCTGCCCTGTTCACTACTGCCACTACTGCCCTATGCTACTACTGCTATCACTAGGCAGGCTAAGACATTGTTGTTGTTGTTTTTTTGTTTGTTTGTTTGCAGTTTCAGCAATGAAGGCTCTCCACCATTCAGCGTCTGTGGCTCTGGAAAAGCCTCCCAGCTATGAGAACAAACCTGGGAGAATTCTCCCACATTACTTGAATTCATGTATGCAGCCACTATTTTATATGTAACATTAGGCAGTGAATTAAAGCCTCTTTAATATCTAAAGACAAAGTACAAGATATGAAAAAGGTCACTGTTATCTGAATATGAATGTTGTGTGTGTATGTAAAGACAGAAATTAAAACCTTCATAGAAGTTCACTCAAAGTTCCTGTCCCACTTCTCTCTTTGGAAGATCTATTAGCAAATAATTCGTTACTCTTTGGAAAGACCATACCATGGTTCTCAGCCATCATGGGAAAGGCCCGGGGAGACTACACATGTCTATCAAGAGTACTCTAGAACTTTATAAATGTTTAGTAACTATTAGTAACCAAGAATTTTAGAAGCAGAGGAAAAAATATGTGGTTAATTGTAATATGATGACCACCACAGTAACCTGAAAAGGATTCCAAATGCTCCAAATGTTCATGTGTCTCTATGCATGTGGGTAGAATCAAAAGCTTATCATTCAAAGGACAGGAGAGTGCAAAGAGGTAGGTAATATGGGTCTAAGGAAAACCCAACACTATTCAATGTTTGATCAGGGACTTTTAGCAGGAGTTGACTGGGAACTATTTTCTCTCATCAGCTACTAGTCCTAAATATTTGTGTTGTTTATTCCCTTGATGCTAATTATAGTAAATCTTAAAGTTTTGTAAGCTCCACAGAACATGTTTTTCTTGGGGTGCTACTAAGGTGTTATGAGCTGTGGATGAAAGAGAGATACTGATAGCACAGAGAAATACAACCATTCTCACTGAATAAACCATAAAATATCAGTTCTGAAACTAGAGGAAATCTCAGATTGTAGCATTTATGAATGGTGCTAAAGGCCCCACAGAAATTCAGTTACTGCAGACAGGCTTCAACCAGAAGTGGGCTTGTGGCTCCTGAACAATTAAAAATGGCTAGTGTAAAGAGTAAGAGGACCTTTTGTTCTTGCTCTTTTTAATGCTAATTAAGGCAACTTCAAGAGATGAAAAACAATTAAATTCTAGTTCTTGTGATCACTCTGGATAAAAATATTAGCTCCTAATAAATGCACATGGATATATTTGGGCAAGGTTGTGCCACATTTCTTTTCTCCTAAGTATTAATTTTAAAAAAATCAAATCTTTCTCCCTATTTTCAAATATGTCTAGAAGAAATCTCTTTATCTAAGATAAAAAGTGTAATACTGGCTTCTCTTTTAGCTGTAGCTCCTCAACACCCCTTAACAAGCAAAAGGAAATACATATAGGTTGCTCATGAAAATAGCATGCTGTATGATCAGGTAAGTGAAAATCCTATATGGATAGTTCCATACTTTTTTCCCCTTCTTTTAGTAAAACAGTCATTTAATGTTAATATAAACTTCTAGTGAAATTTTATACTACAACCAAGTGATACTGATGTGGTTTCTCTGATTTGTCATAGTTTTTAAGCATGGAAAGGTCTCATTCTTTATAACTTTTTGCTGATTTTTTTAAATATAATAGTTATAGGATGTTAATTTTATTAAAAATAGCTTATTCCCATGGATGAGTTTAATCAGGAGAAACAATGTCATTAAAAATAATCTGATTTTTAAAATAAGACTACATAATGCTTAACTTTCTCTACCATTTTAAACATATATTACCAAGAGGTTCAAACACTTAGTTATCCCATTTGAAGTGATAGAGCTGCTTCAAAATGATAAATACTTTTGAAGGCAAGTATAAACAACCTTTGATTCATATACACTGAAACTTGTTATAAGTAACAAATGATTTAGATGGAACACATTTAGCACTGTCTAGCAATGAACATTTATTACAAAAATACCACAACAGACGAAGCACCGGCAGATAGTATACCATCAATCAGACCAGACCACCAAAACAAATTGTGCCTCATAAACTACTTTAATATGTCATGAAGCTTCCAAATATACATCACTGTTCCATTTGTTACAAAGCCCAAGCTACTTTTTCACTGACAAGACAAAGACATTTGGTATTTTCATTTATGTGTAATATCACAATGAATCTGAGGGCTCTATTCAACCAAAATTAGGTTTCTGTGAGTGCTATCCTTTGATGCTCCTCAGGCATAAACACCCAACACACATGGATCTTAATCGTGATTCATGTCCACAAAGTTCTATAGGTCATTTACCATTGTACTTTCTCTCTGTACTTCAGCAGCATCTTGAGTATGTCAAGTGCTCATGGCACTGTTCCCTCTGTAGCCTTATAAAATTTATGGCCCACAGTGATAATAGTAGGGAGCAGTATAGAAGCTGTTTTAAAGGGCATACGTTACATGTGGAAGAGCAGACTTTTTCCAATGAGTTGAGTAAAGAGTGTTGTTGTTCCTGTTGCTCCCTTGAAGATGCATCCACACAGTAATTTTGTTGTTAGTGGGCACATCTACACAAGATGTTTACTGCAGAGTAGGCAAATTAGCTCTGCAGTAAATATCTTATGTCTACACATGTGACCCTATTAGGCCACAGGAAATGAATTCTGCACCAGGGTAATACTTGTATATACAAGTACTAGCGTGCTGCAGGGTTTTTTAGCATGTGTAGACACTAACGTAGCTGGCTGGGGCATGGGGGTGCTTCATTGTGAGGGCTGTCATCCAGCCCTCCACAGCAAGTTGATCTAGGTCGAAGCAGCCACAAGCTAGCAGGCTGACCCCCAGACCCCTTGCCAGCCAGGGCTTCTCCAACTTGGCTCAATATGCTGCAGTCCCAGGCACGCGTGGAACGGCACGCTCGGGAGCAATAAACCCCAACATGATACGCATTGGAGTTTATTGCCACACGCTAATAACACATGCAGATGTGCCAGGTGAGTGAAAATTTAACTATTTATTGGCTACAAGGTATTTTTGTACTGGAGTGAAAATTTAACTATTTATTGGCTACAAGGGATTTTTGTATTGTTCACATATTATATCAGGTTGTATAATAACTAGGGTTACCATATTTCCAGTTCCAAAAAAAAGGAGATGTCTGGGGCACGCGCCTCCTCTACTCTGCTGTAGTTCTGGACCAGCCCTCTGCTCCAGCCCCACCACACACACACACACACACACACACACACCCTGCCCCTCACAGACTTGCCCACATCCAGCTGCTGAGCTGCTCCCATCCCCTACCTGGCTACATGCTGGCCATGTGTGTGCACGCCATGCCTCCAAATCACCAGACCCAAGCAGCTCCTTGCTGGGAGAAGCCAGGACCAGATCAAAATCCCAGATATTTGATCATACTCTAAAAAATTGCCTGGACCAAGACTGGAGGATTTAAAGAGAGAACATGTCCGGACATATGATAACCCTAATAATAACCTATAAAGGCTTGGACCTTATTTCTCTTTCTACATACAAACTATTTTCAGGTTTGCAAAATGAAAAGTGTACCTGATCTATACAGCACTTTTCTGAAATTTGAGGGTGAAAGAAACATAATGTAAGCTGTGAAGGAATTGAAAAAGAATGGTTCATAAACCAATCAGAATTCCCAGGTGAATAACCGCTTATTTGTACACATCTTTGTACACATCACAAACCTGGTTTGAAAACAATGGCTGAAGGCAGAAAATGCAGTCAGGCTGAGAATACAAACATAGCTGAAGCAACTGTTATGAAGGTGCAAACTGAACAACGAGAGCTGTGTGGTATTGTGATTTGCCTTCAGGAAATTAAGAAATGTTAGTCTCAATGTATTTATCAGATTTGCATTAAAATGAATATGTTACATGATCAAATATCTCAACTGGCATTTTTCAGCCATGAGTGGGACCACAAGTGCTAAAAGGAATCCAGTACAAATGTCTGGTCATGGGAGATTTCTAGCCCATGTTTCCAAACTCAAGAGTGCTGCTCATATGAACTAGTTACAGTTTGATTCTTATCCAATATAACTGAAATTCTAACCTGTTTGAAACTCTGCCATGGGAAGTTAAACTAAAAGAAAAGCTAATGGAGAATGCAATTGTGAATGAGGTATTCACTCAGTTAGTTACATGAACTGATCTGAGGATAAAGTTAAGTGATAAAGGATAAAGTGGACTGGATATTGCTAAAGTCAGTATGCAAACTTCCGTTATGATTCAGGGTAATACTGGATCTGTCATATCTTTGAGAACAAGCAGTACATTATCTGGGAACTTTTTTCTCTCTGCACTCATGGCCATCTCAAATTCTCTTTTTCAGGTTTTCAGAAATAGAGTAATATACATTTTATTTTCTAAATCAAATTATAAGATTTTAAAATTCTGAATTTTCCAGCTCTGCTTAAAACTCATCAGTACTTCTTGCCTGTTCAGTTTCACTTATCAAGTCGCTGCTACTGTTTAAATGTTATAGCATATCATTGATCTGCATACTAGAGTCCCTACTAAAATCAATGGCAGGTTCTGTGTAAAAATCAATAGAAGGGTGTGATCCTGACTAAGTATTCTAACACAAATATTCTTCAATACCATCTGGACTTCACCCTTTACATGTGGCTATTCAAGAGGGACCATTTAATAATACATTACTAGCACAGAACCCCCCCCAGCAAACTAACGGCCTTACTAGGCAGATGAAGTGGCAGTGGAAGTGTGAATCATGTAATTAATGAACCAAAGCATTTCCAACATTTCTTTCTTAAGTATAGTGTCAAAGATACATCACAAAAGTAATAACTGCTTGACCCATAGTATGAAATCTGAATAGCATTGCTTTGTATTCTTACTCATAGAAAACATGTTTTTTCAATGCAGCAATGCATTGCGACAGGTTTAGATAATGAAGTCTGAATTATGGATGGATAAACCTAACAGTCAGTCTATCCACATTGCCTTACAAAATCATTGTCCATGATTAAGACATTTAAAGAAATCATCCCATATGGGTTACTGTAATGTTTCTGATTTAACAATAGGCTACCTTATCAACTCAAGATAGGAGCTACAGTGTAACCAACCAACTCTATAGACAAAGAGTATGCATGCAGACTTAGTTCAAAAAGAACATAATATGTCATGACTTAATAGTGTTTGATTTCTCCCTTGTGTTTTTAAGGCTAGAAAGTTGACCTTTTTTCTCTTGGCACTTGACTGTTGACATCTCCGAAGTTCTTTCTTGATTAACCGAACCTCTTTTTCTTGTTGCAAGAACACTGTTGCTGCTATGGACGAAGAAAATTGGACAAGACAGCTACATAGAACATTTAGTGAGATAGGGGGCTAAAATCCCACACCAGGCTTGGCAGCTGTGATAATGATGTATAATTTAATTGAAGCTATACTGTGATCCTCAATAGAACTTCAAACCCTTTCCCATGTTTATGTATTATTCAAGCTAATGGCAACCCTGAAATAGAAAAAGCTTCTTATCTGTTGAAACTTTTATTGTAGGGAGTTCAAAATGCACAAAGCTGAGTGCTATTCTGTGTGCTTTAATGCAAAGCAAAAGGATGTTGTTTTCAGCCCGTTTTAGCGTCATTGTCCTGGCAACAAGGCAAGCATGACTGGATGTGCTAGAAACTATGAAAGCAATGGCATGCATAAGAAATTAAAAGTTTCTGAACTCAGAATTTTGTTCCCTATATTTTTTTCTGTCAGAAGCTTTGTCTGGCCATCCTTTGCTTTTGCTATTTTTCAATGCATGTTTAATGAAAAATAAAAGTCCTGTAAGACCGTATAAAATCTATAATATAATTAATGCAGATGGATACACTCTACATCATTTTATCAGTATAACTCTTTATTCCTAGTAAAAACTTAATATATTCACAGTTTGGGTGGGTTTCTAACAGGAAAATTAAGTAAGATTGTTTACTGATATCCCTTGTGCAAATCTGAAGCTAGATTCTGCATCAAACTGACCCTGTCAACCAGTAAATAAGGATACTGCAAAAGCAGGAGTAGAAATCAGTTGGAGTTAGGCTTGCCATGACCGAGGTACAATTCCAAGATTATTCCTACCAAGAGCAAGCATTAAGAACAGGCATGAGAAACAGCAGAGCGCTGACTGCAAGTTTATGTTAGTACTCCAGCTTTCCTGGGGTACTAGGCATGAAGTGTTTGTAAAGCACCCTACCACTTCTCCCCACCAAATACAAGTTCAAAACAGAACAATTTTACACTGTGATCAGGGGTCATAGCTCTTTCTGGGTTCAGATACAATTTGGTCTATTTGCAAGAAGTCTCTATGTACCATGAAATATACTAACCATTGCAATACTTCTGGCATTAGAGATATAAACAATACAGTAAGAGCTAGCAATGACCCTTGCCATGAATCAAAAATGTGTGCTGGTAAACTGACTTAGGGCCTCAAACTGTATTATCTGTAAAATTAAATTATCATGTTCACTGTTTGGAAAAGGAATTGAGAAGCTCACTACCAGATCAAGCAAATTTGCATGCATAATATATGACACTATTCTACGTTCACAGCGCATCCAGCTATGTGAATTGTACTTTTTCTACATCATATAAGCTTTTCTAATTTAGGTATTACTTAGATTTGGCTGTAAGCAACTTCATAAACTGGCTACAAACCATTGGAAAAATATGTGAAAAAAAAGATCTATTTTCTTTGATATTTCTAGAAAAAATACACTCACTATTTACCATGTTAGCTTTAGACTATACATCAATAGTGAGTATGCTCTGTTTATATGTAAAAGTCCAAACAGGTCTGGTTTTCACCATGAAGTTGTACGAATAAAGTGCGAGGCAAAACGTTAAAGCAGATTTTTCACAGGAGCATAAATTAAGCAGATCATGTTGCCAAGAACTGAATTGCGCTTCCGTCAAAGTCTATTACAGTGAGTGTATCAGATTAATTTCAGGTTTTATTTGTATATGGTACTGTTTGTGTTTAATACAGGTGGCATTAATATAAGCTTACTTAAGCTGTTTGATAAAAAGAGATTAAGGACTCTAATTAACAGTTTATGAGGAGGATACTTTGTAAAAAGTATTTTATAAATGAAAAGACAACAATTAATTCACAAAGGAAAGAAATTATTCAAACACAACTCTGGCTATGGCACACACAGAAAAAAAAAAGCAATATTCATATTTAAAGATGATGCTCATTGAGGTCCAGAACACTGAATAGCATCTTACCGCGTGGAGCACCACCGAGGCTAAGATTCTATATAATAAGAGCATCAGAATTTGGCCTTAAACCGTGTTGTTCTGAAAAAAGTAAAACAGCAAGTCTTACAGTGTAAGGGTCTTGTTACATGGGAAGTTTAAGAGGTGACTTCTGGAACTCTTAACCCCTGGATTGGCTGCATATTAACATCTTAAAATGGCTTAAAGCACTCATTATTCATCTTAAAGTTACACCACTCCAGAACAGAACTATCTTCAATCTGCCTAATTTTACTGCTGTTCCATTAACGTGTGGTCACGCTTTACAACTATTTCGCCCAAGTTGAAGTCCTTCAGCATCCCAGGATGCCCCTCCTGAATCAGTGAGAGCAGGGATGCTGAGGTGCAACAACACTGGGTACAGTGCCTGGCCCTGCAGAAATGCTGGGCAGAGACAGTGCTGCAACCCTGGAGCACCCGGTGGCCATGGTGGCTGCTGCCAACACTTGGACTAGCTCGCTGCTTGTGCCAGCAGTGGCAGAGAGAGGGCAAGCTCTGTGGAGCTAAGGTGGCACCCGGCAAGCCAGCAGCCTAGGTAGGCATGACACAGGGGGAGTGAGCTGCAGGTCAGCTGGGCATCACCTGAGCTTCTGGGCGCCACTTTTTGTTCCTTTTTTTCTCCAGAGCTCACCCCTCCCATGCTGCCACTGGCTGAGCTGCCAGCCAACTGGCTGCCACATGAGCTCCAATCCCTTCCAGAGCTCAGGCAGCTCCTGCCTGGGTAGGGGCAGCATGGAGGGACAGGCTCCAGAGAAAAAAAGGATCAAGCTCCTCAGAGCTCACGCAGCAAACTGGTCTGAGCAGTGGTGGGAGGCATCATAGCCACCAGGTGCTCCAGGATTGTAGCACTCACTCTGCCTGGGGGAAGCAGCAAGCTGGTCCTGCCCCTAGCTCCTAGTCCTGCCCCTGCTCATCAAGGCTCCAGTGGTAAGTCACAGCTGTTTAGGTCGAAGGATAGTCAGGAGAAACACCATGTATCTGGGTCTAAGAGGGCAGTTTTCCTTAAGCCCTCTCTGGGATAACTGTTCTTCTGGCATGGTTTAGTACCTGCTGAGGTGCTGGGGCTTAAAGCCCAGTCTATGGAAATGGGAGGCTCCTCCCTAGCTTGCCCCTGTAGCCATATGGCTGAGAACAGGCAAAACTTGGGGGCATCTGAACCCCAAGCCTCTGGGCTTAGGCCTGCACATAAGATGCCCACCAAAAGACATTGGAAACATCTGAAGCCCGTGGTGGGAGTGGAGGGTGTTTGCCAGTTGTAGGGCCATGTATGGTTCTGGACTGACTCATGGATTGGAATTTGATTTGGCTTGGAACAAGAAAAATTTATTCAAAAAAAAAGGTGAAAGTCAGTCAGAGATGGTTTGTCACCTTGAAGTGTGACTGCTGCACTAAGCCAAACAACACTAAGATGATTAACATTTGCTTGGTTTACACCATAAGGTGTAACAAGGCCCTAAAGCATAGGGTTCCTTCAATATGCATGTAAACATACCTTAACATAAATACAGTAACCTCTACTGATTTTCAATGTCTTTGATTTTTTAAAGTTAAACTCAGCATTAAGTGGAATAGGCAAATGCAGCTGCCAGGGCTACAGGGCCAGGGACCCGGGTCCACATACCCCTGCCTCCTGCAGCAGTGTTCAAGCCCCAGCTGCTGCTGTGGGAAGCAGCAGCAGCAGCTGCTGCAGTGGAGCAGAGCTGAGCTTCCCCCCTGCAGGCAGTACGGCCAGAGTGAAGCCTAAGTGCAGGGTGCCCACTGCGGGCTCAGGCAGGCTGGGGGCTGGCTCCCCATGGCTGCATGCACTCCCAGAGGGGGCAGGGGGAACCGTGCCCCCTAGGTCTGTGCGCAGGGTGGGGGCAGGCTGCCCACTACAAACTTGGGCTCCCCACTCTGATGCCTTTCCCCTGGGCCCACAGGTCCTACCTGCTGCACCACAGAGTGGGCCAGTCAGAAAAGCTTCTTGCCACTGCAAACCCCACATCGCCCTGGTGGGGCAGTAGTGTAGGGTTGTACCTGTTGTTGCTGTGGGGCAAGTGAAGGGGCACGTCACCACAGTAGTGCAGAGCTCACAGTGGCAAGAAGCTTCCCTGCCCAGCCCCACTCTGCCCTGCTCCACTGGGTCTCACCTGCTGCTCTGCCGAGGTCCCAGGGGGAAGGCAGCAGGATGAGAAACCCAAGCCTGCAGCAGGCCCCACCCCACACACAGATCTGGGGGGCATGGGTACCCTCTGCCCCCCCCATCCCAAGATGTGCATGTGGTGGCAGGGAGCCAGCCCCTCCTGCTCCTTGGACAAGCTGCCCAGTAGCTGTGCATTTGGGCCCCACACCCCAAGTCCCACACACTGCCTGGCTGGGCAGCAGCCACACCACAGCCCCAGCTCCAGCCCCAGCCCCAGCCCCAGCCCCGCTCAATGAGAGCCTCCCTCCCTCCCTATGAGAGCCTCAATGCCCACCTTCCTGCCTCCCCCATGCCAGACATACCTACGGGAGCTGCTCTCCAGTATGCCTGGCAGCCATGTGGATATATATGTACATGGCACCCCCTGTCTCACTGTCTCCTTCTGCTGCCCCAGCCCCTTGCAGGCTGGAACTCTGCCAGCCTGCAGGGAGCTCTTTGAAAACATGCAAACATCATGTGTTTCTCCATTAAAATGAAAAATCCATGTTTTTCTCAGGTAAAAGGGGTATCTATTGGGGGGGGGTGGGGGGTCCATGGGAAACAGAAAACCTGAATCCCTGTTGATAACAAGGATTCTATTAAACTTATAACCTGTTCGGTCGTGTTAGTACATGAGCACTAATGGCATATCCTAAACTTCCTCAGGAAATTTTAGGCAGTAAAAATTACTGGGAATGCACAGCATTACTCTATTAGTGTTAAGAAAAAAATCAATATCTATGATTGATGGCCAAAAGGAAACAGCAAGAAGGAGCCTGCCTATGTAGCCATGGGCAGATCTAGAGTTTTGAAAAGGAGGCTGCAGATGGTGTGGTGCATTATCACATATAAAACAACATGTATTTTTCTCCAGTTCAAAATAAACTAGAAGCTTTACAAATATGCCAGGGCCTACAGCTATATTATTCAGTTTAAGATTGAAGCAAAAATAAATAACTTCAATGGAATGAGTTAAAAATAATCTGCAGGGCTGTGGAATAGGAGCTTCATTACTAGGAGCAGCTACCAGACAGCTGAACTGCAGAACAAAGGATAGCTGATTGGTGGCACATAAAGACCATTAGAAAGAAGAGGGGATCACTAATACCTGTGGAATGAAAAGTTTAGAAGGGATCAGGTAGATTACAATAAACCATGAAGTCAACTGACTCTCTCAGCACATCCTGACTAGAAATGCTGCTGCCATGGCCAGGCAGAGGTTTTAAAGTGTAGGCGGAGCAGAAATCAAAGAAGGGTACAGGGGCACCAGTTCACTTCCTGCCCCAGATCTGACCCTGTTGCATGCCAGCATCCAGAGCCACCTGACCCCATGGTTCCTCCCACCAGCCCTGGGAGCACATGAGAACCAGGGGGTTGAGCCAGACTGAAATGTGCATCTTTGTGATTGTGTGTCTCCTGCCTACTCATGCAGCAGAGCACAGTGCTCACAGATTGTGCAGCTTAGTGTTTGTGCCTGGTCTCTGGGAAAGGGGAGTTT
Source organism: Alligator sinensis (assembly GCF_000455745.1). Lineage (NCBI taxonomy): Eukaryota > Metazoa > Chordata > Crocodylia > Alligatoridae > Alligator > Alligator sinensis. The sequence continues at coordinate 544,767 of NW_005842245.1, read as the reverse complement.
TGAATTCCAGTCTCTGCTTTCAGCACTATTTGTGCATAAATCATTAGCTAAAACCAGAAATAAACCTGACTGCAAAGAGTGGTATACAGGGCATCCTTGTTCAGGACAGTGGTATAACAAGTAGGGTAGAGACCAACTGGCCCCATGTGCCTTGTATTGTTGGCTGCCCAGGGATTCCACTTTAACAGAAGGGAAGGAGGGTGTCCTCTCACAAAATTGTCCATAATATCATCATGAAGGCTCTCCCTGGGAGGTGGGAGATATGGGAAACTTAAAATCCCTTTCAGGTAAGTAGGACCTAATAAATAGATCTCTCAATTCCAGGGCAAATGCTTTAATCACTACAGTATGGGGTACAAAGTAGGTATGACAATTATTGTCTTCGTTGAATTGAATTCAATGTCAAATATGAATTAGGGTATTTTTTGTTAAGTTTTTTTAATCTGCCTCCCGACAGAATCTTCTTTAGGAAGTCTCCCACAAACCATCCGAATTGCACTGAATCTTAAGCAGGTATTAGGTGCTGTGGTATGCAAAAGTGCTTCATCTGAGTTCCTCTGAAGCATGTGTAGAAACCCTTGGTATATACACCTAGGGAATTTTGAGGTCTGAAATGGAAGCAGCTAAAATTGCAGGTGCTTAGTTCTGTGTCTGCTGGAGCAGAGCGAATTTAAATTGTTCTTTGTAATGTAGGTACCTACAGGCTACCTAAGTCCTATTTAGGTCCAGCTAGTCTCAGGTACATCAAATACAACAGCAGTGTGATTCATACAATGAACTCTATCTCAAGATGACATTTTAAAAGGTTTTTTTTTAAATCCAGACAGAGCCCTCAAATCAGATGTTTAGATAGAAAGTATGAGGCTGTATAAAACCCAACTATTTGCCACAATTTATCTAGTAATGAAGGAGAGGCTGGTAAAGAAGATGACAGAAAGGCTCTCCCTGGTTCCGGCAAAGAAAACAGAACGCTAAGCAGAGGGTCCACAGGCTCTCAATAAAAATGAATGAGCATACAGAGTCTTCTACAGAGCAAATAAGTAATTTTGTTTAAACATGCAGGGCACGTTTTCAAACAACTGAGTCTATATCCAGTCTCTTAATTACATATCAGGTGACTGAAATAAGTAGTTGAATTTTCAGCCATCCACATTGACCTTTGTGAGGAAGTGCTGGGTGTCAGGGGTGGATCTAGAGGAGGTGCAGTGGAGCAGATGCATCCCCCCACCCCCACTTTGATTACTGCTCCACTTAGCAGCTGCACTGAGGGAGTCTGACTGTCCAGCACAACGTGCAGCTGGGCTGGAAGGAGAGGATTGAGCTGGTAAATTGGAAACTGTGGGGATGGGCAGCTGGAGAGACTGAAGGGGGAATAGGGCACTGGTTCTCAGCCATCAGGGAGGGAGGGAGGGGACCCCACTCCCTGCTTCTAGCCCCCAGTCTGTACCCGAGCGGGTAACTGCAGCCTCTACTGACACAGCCAGTCCTCCTGGATTGCATGCCAGCATCCAGAGCCACCTGACCCCATGGTTCCTCCCACCAGCCCTGGGGGCATATGAGAATCTGGGGGTTGAGCAAGACTGAAATGTGCATCTTTGTGACTGTGCATCTCCTGCCTACCCATGCAGCAGAGCATGGTGTTCACAGTGGCCAGCACAGGGACTGTTAGAAGGTGGGAGGATGTAAACACACTGTTTACTTTTACCCAGGCATCTATAGCTGCCCCCTTCCACCTCCCAGCAACCCCTGCACTGGCAGCTCCGAACAACATGTACTGCTGTGGGTTGGCAGGGGGCACATGCACAGAAAGCTGCAGTTTTCAGCCTGGCTTGACTCCCAGTTTTTTGCATGCTTCCAGGGTCAAGTGGCTCTGGAAGTACATCTGGCTGTTTTTGCCCTGTAAGTAACATGTGGGGGCTAGGAGAGAGGAACTACCCTTCTCCCTTTCTCCTCCTCTCTCCCTGAGCCTCATGTGTACTGATGCTCCCCACTCCCTGTCACTCTGATCCCCTCAGTACACTCCATGTGCCACATGTGTGCAAACCAGCATCTCATCAGGGTTTCCCCAGGCTCTGTCCATGTTGGCCCCAGGGCTGAAGTGCAGGGGGGACCTCCTTGGCTAGGGACAAACATTACACATAAACCAGTTTAAGTTATCAGAAACTGGTTTAAACCTGTAACAGAACAGATGTTCAGTGTACATAAACCAGTTTGAAAATGGCTGAAACCAGTTTGATATAAACCTAGTTGAATGTAGTATCAGACCTCACTGACTTGGGTCAAACTGGTTTATGCAATGTCTGTCTCAGACCCCTTGCTGGTTTAAGTCAAAACAGACTCCCCAACATCCCAGCATGCTCTCTGGGCTGGGTAGGGCTCTCTGCGCCACAGCAGAGCTGGACTCTCCCCTCTGCTCCCTGGCTGGAGCTCCTGCAGTGACTGCAGGCATCTGCCTGGCTTCCCCTCCCTCCCTTGCTAAGCAGGGATTGCCTCATCCCCTCTGCCTTACACAGACACCTCTCAGCATGACCTAGCAGACCACACACTGGTTATGGTCAATGCTGTGGCAGACAGGACAAAGGCAGAATCAACAGGTAGCTGGTAATGTTCTTCTGTTGTTTTCTTAGTGGGGTAATAAACACTAATTTAGGGGTGATAAACACTGTGTTATCAATTGCCTGCTGGGCTGGGCTGGTCAGACGGGGGGGGGGGGGGGGGAGGGGACCCCTCCCTAATCACAGCATCCTGCCAGGGATGCTATGCTTCCCTCAGCTCAGTGCTGTCAAAGGGAAGGGAGGGCTGCCCTAGAGCCCCCTAGCTTCTAGCCTGAGCCACTTCAGGCATGTGCCTGCATGTCTGTGATGTCTTTGCAGTTACAAACTGATTCAGCCTAGCCAGGTTAAACTAACCTGCAAAGATTGAATCAATTCAGGTTCAGGCTTTTTGAATGTCTGTCCCTAGCCCTTGAGGGCAAATAAAGTCAGATATTGACCTGCTGGTTCCCAGTCCCTAGCAGTGACCTAGTCCAGGTGCTGTGCTGGGAGAAAACATGCTCAGGGCCAGGAAGAGCTGGGAAAACAGCCTGAAGGGCTGACTATTCTATTCTATTCTATTCTATTGTACCATAGCATTATGATTAATTCATATCACAATTAATAATGTCTATAGTATAATATTCATATTATATTTATATTCATTTTTCAAAAGGGGTTCCACTAAATTCTGAAATCTTTTAGAGGGGTGCCTTTTGTCTAAAAATCTTGTGAACCAGTGGGATGGGGTACTCAGTGGGGAAAGGCAGAAGGGCTTCAAGGACATGTGCTGTTCCTAGGGAAAATTCTAGGGCTGTGCGAAACTTCGGTCACTGATACGATTCGGCAGAGATTTGGCTCAATTCGGCAGCCAAATCTCTGAATCCAAATCAAATCAGAAGACCCTTTAATCTCTCCAAATTGATTCAGAGAGATTTGATAATTCAGAGCTTTAAATGTTTTTTCTACATACCTCAAGTTACCAGGAGGCTCACGAAAGTTGAGATGGTGAGACAGATGGAGCGTCCTATGGGAGTGCGGGGAGGTCCTCAGCATGCTCAGCAGTGGACTTGGAGGTGAACCAGAAGCACTTTTGGTCCACTTCTGGGTCCACCCCAGCTCGGTGACTGGTGCCTCCTGGGTCTAGGGGAACACCTGGGGTCACCGCATGGCTGACTGCTAAGCTAGAGGGGCACAGGGGCGGGTCCTCTGCATGCTCAGCAGCGCACCTGGAAGTGGACTAGAAGTATTTCCAGTCCACTTCCGGGTCCACTGCCAAACACATGGGGTTGGGGGCATGCTCCTGTGGGATGCTCCATCTGCCCTACTATCTCAGCATTCATGAGCTGTACCTGGTACCTCAAGGTAGATAGAAAAAAACATTTAAAGCTGTGTCTATGGCTGAATCACTGATTCTCCAAATCAGCATCAAATCTTTGGATTTGGCCAAATCAAATTGGGACAATGATCCAAATCAACTAATCGAATCACTGTCCCTCAAATCAGGCCAAATCAGAATTGAATATGGCCTGCTTTGCACACCCCTAGTAAATTCACATCCCTTCTTCCCCACTCTCACCTCCACCGGACCAGTGCTGCTGCTGCAATATGGGAACGAACTGCCCAATCAGAAGCCAGCAGGGAACCCCAAACCATGAGTGCAGCTCTTCCATGTGCATGACCAGCTAGGCTCCATACCCCACCACAAGCAGCTGCACGAAGAACAGCAGAAGTGAAAGCCCTGGCTTACTTTTAAAAGCAGCACTTCAAGGTATCCCAAAGCCATGTCTCTCTTCAGTCCTCTTCATTCTACCCACCAGCAATACCTATTGCAATCCCATACCTTGTAGAACTTTCTCAGTTATGTTGTCATTTAGTCTTCTTGAAGCAAAATTTTTTGTAATATCATTTATTGGACCAGCCATATATTTGGGAGAGCTGTTGGCCAAACTTTGGACATCCAAGGGCATAGACAGAAGTGACAATTTTCGCTCAATCTGAAAGCAGTTTATAGCCATGACCAAACAAATGTACAGCTGCAGACAGCTTAAAAAATGGCCGATCATGTGAAAATCTAACCCCTCAGCGCACAAGGAGTCAAAGAAAGACCTTTCAAAACAGCATTTTCTCTAACTTCTGTCTGTGCTGCCTGCCAATCTGTCACTACTTTCAAAATGGGAGGGGGGGAAAAGGTAGCAGAGGGAGTTCGGCCTACGAGTTTTACGGCGCCTGTTGGAGGGTGGGTGGGGGTCTTGGAGCCCACCCCGAAAGTGGTGAGGTTCCAATTCACCCACCCCACCCTCTAGCAATGGCTGGGAAACCCCTAGAATAAACTCTCTCCACTGCCTTTCCCCCCCACCCATTCTGAAACAGAGACAGGCCAGGACAGAAGAGGGGCAATTGCTAGAGGAAACTGGCTGCAGACTCAAAGCAGAAGCTAGATTCCCCTCCTCCCTGGAACCAAGAGTGAACTTCTGTTTGTTCCAGGATATCCTTGTAGCTTAGAAAGCAGGGAGCTGCACTTCTGTCTGCACCCCAAGCCACCTTGTCCAACAGGTCTCCCAGCTATATAGCTTGTCCAATAAACAACATCACAAAAAAACCACCTTGCCAGAGACTTAAAACTAGCACCTCAATGAACTGACTACCTGAACATTAACTTGGATATGGAAATAATTGTTAGTGAAATGTTGGATGCACTGTCAAGATACATACTGAGGTCAGATTTTGTTTTATCAATCTGAATAAGAGATGTATATTTAATTCTAATGTGTCATATTGAATGAAATAGTTTGAATGTTTGTAAAGGTTGCCCATTAGCCAGTTTCAGGAAGATGATAGGATCTATCTCCTTATCTAGCTCATTGTTTTGGAGCTATGTGCGAAATGTCCTGACTTCGCCTAAAACCTTAATCTAAATTGTACCTTTAGAAGTTTTTTACAAAGAAAGCAAATGTCCTAAATTCCGAGGCATCAAAGCCTAAGGCCTTTTAACCAGACTGGTAAAAAGAAAAAAGTATTTACAGTGATATGGAAGTCTCCCCAAGAATAATTTAAAAATGCTCAACAAAGGTAATTTCTGTTGAGTAAGATCCGAGCCCAAATTTGGGAGTTATGATGAATTGAGTAGGAGGAGCCCAATGACGGCAGCTCACTCAATAAAAACCTGTAACTTACTGTCCCAATTTGGAGGTGACTTCACTTGCAGAACAACGAAGGAAGAATCGCAAGTATAAGGTCGGATTAGATTGATCGCCTAATCAAGCCTCTCCGTGAACACGAATCTCTTAGTTCACGCTGAAGCCGCAGAGCGCCCGAAAGGGACTGAAGGAAGGGGACGTAGTCCTATCACTGGTGAGCCCAGCTCATTGAATTGTACTGCTGAGGCCAGCCTATTGAACCGTACTACTGAGGCCAACCCATTAAATTGTACTACTGAGGAATGAAACCATATTTTGGTATTTGGCTTCTCGGAATTCTAGGATTGTAAGTATATTATGAAAAATAACAGTATTGATTCAAATTTAACTTTTAGTTGTAATTGTAGTTGTTTTTGTAACACTAATTCTTATAGCATTGTTTGGGAAGGAAGTGCATTTGGAGCATTGTTTCTGATATATGCAATTATTGTGTTTTTAATGTTTGTGGTGTTTCTTAAAGCTAAGCAGTGTTATATACGTAGCAAAGAGTTTTAAAATAAAATTGTGTTATATAAATTAAGTGTGTAATCATTTTGAAATCGTGCAATCAGCTAACTACTCCCCCAGCCAGTGCATCAAAACGAATCAGTAAATTGTGTGGGATTTTCTCTATTCCATAACCCACTAGAGACATAAGGCTCTGATTATTTTCTGTTTGATGTGTTTTATACTTAATATATAATCTAGCAAATCAATGCACATTCCAATAAAGTTATATTTGTCTTTTCTTCAATCTTGTATACTGTTGAAAGCCAACCTTCTTGAATTAATTTAAACTAAGTTGAAACACACATTAAAAAAAAATGAAATAAAAAAAGTTGGCTGCCCAATTTTACACTGGAGACACACAGATTATCACTCCCCGAGTTAATGCAGCAGGAGCACTGAACATATTTTGCAATGGAGAGATGAGTAAAGAAGGCTGCATGGCTGTCCTGGTAACACTTAGGTATGGATCAACATATTTCTTTTTTAAATATTTTCTCTCATAATGCTTTACGTCAAGGAATCATTTTCAATTCAGGGTCTTACACAACACAGAACCTTATATTTCCCCAGATATCCTAATTTCAAGATACGTAACTTGTGTTTAGCTAATGCTTATCTTCCAAAAAGACCTTTAGCTTTTCTTCAAAAACAAAATGATGGAATATATTACCTCCCTTTTTAGTTTCATAGTTGGTAGGGTTGGAAGGGACCTGAGCAGATCATCAAGTCTGACCCCCTGCCATGTGCTGGAAAGAATGCTGGGGTCAAACAAGCCCAGCAAGGTTATTATCTAGCCTCCTTTTGAAGACCCCCAGGGTAGGAGCAAGCACCACTTCCCTTGGAAGTTGGGTCCAGATCCTAGCCACCCTGACAGTGAAGTAGTGCTTCCTGATGTCCAGCCTGAACCTACTCTCAGTCAACTTATGGCCATTATTCCTAGTTACTCCTGGTAGTGCTCAGGGGAACAGCGTTTTCCTTCAGTTAATCATCCTCTTGGTTATAAAGGTACCTAATTTCATGTTTACATTTATCTGGCTTCAGCTTCCAGCCATTAATTCTTGTCATACCTTTCTCTCAAAATTAAAGAGTCCTTTAGTACCTAGTATTTTCTACCCATGAAGATGGTTTTAAACAAGCCAACCCCCAATCATTTCCATAAACTAAACAAATTGAACTCCTTAAATCTCATTCTAATATTAGATCAATTTTGTGGCTCATTTTTACTTCTCCAATATTCAACATCCATAACTGTATTCAGTATTCCAGTACTGTTCTAACCAACTCTATATGCAGAGGTAAATTGCCATAATCTCTACTCCCCTGTACACCCAAATATTATATTCCTGTTTTGCAAAAAATATCGCAACTCCTACTGAGTATAGCATTATACTGGAAGGTCATGTTACAGGGTCAAGATCCACAATACTCTACAATGGGGTTGTCTTTCTGTTTTAATGAACAAATTTAACTCTCAAATTTCAACAAATTATTAGACTCTAAGGCTAAGTACAGACAGTCAAAAAGCCTGAGGCTGAATCAATTCAATCTTCACAGGTAAATCTAAAATGTGTAGATTGAACCAATAAGCAAGTGAACAGAAATTCACTTTTGATTCCAGAAATTCAACCACATGCCTGCAATGGCCTGGGCCAAAAGCTGAGAGGTACTAGAGCACACCTCCCTGCTGGCTGGAGCAGACAGTTTAGGCCAAGGCTAGCCCACCCACCCCACAAGGAGAGAGGGTTTATGGGGGAGGTGCAAAGCATCCTGGGATGCTGGGGGACTGTGAGGTAACTTGAGTCTGGAGGGGATCTGGGATTGATCTAACCTAAATCACTGCTGTCTAATACTACATCCACCCAGGTTCATCTTAAACTGGTTTTGGCCATTTTGAAAGCAGTTTATGTGCACTGAACTTCTATTGTTACAGATTTGAACTGGTTTATCACTTATACTGGTTTATGTATAATTTCTGTCCCTAGCATAAAAAGCAAAATTAGATGTAAATCAGAGTAAATTTTCTGTAGGAAGCTTCCATCAAAGTCAAAGTGATTTGTAAGTACCTGTCAACAGGACTTTTGCTGTTAATATAGATTATCCTCCCTTTCTAAATTTCAAAGAATAGGCATCTTTGTCAACATCTCTTAGTCAATGAATTAGCCTGTGGCTTACATCTCCCACAGGTTTACAGGGATAGAGATTCAAAATACATTTAAGCATTTTGTTTTTGTCCTTATAAGACAGTTATACCATTTTAATTTTACTAGGAAAGTTAAAATGCTACAATATCCTTATCGTGTCATTATTATATTGGTGTAAATGTGGTTATAGCTTACACTTGCACAGGAAACAGAATGACTAATATTGGTATAATGATGCCTTAGACATGGGGTTGTATCATTATTACTCTATCATACCCCTAACCACACAACTAATGCTAATATAAAATATGCAAATAAATATGTTTTAGGGAAGGATATAATAATCCCTGATATACAGGGGAAACAGATGCTTTGAAAGGGCAAGAACATTACAATAAGTCATATGAGGGATGCTACTGGATTTTTGGATATTCACATCCTTAGCAGAAACTGCATAGTCAACACCGCTGAAAACTGGGCAGAAAAGGACTGTGGACAAAGGCCTAGGGAAAAAACTTCACTTGGCAAAGGATTTTGCTACTGTTACTAAACCATGTGGCTCCCTCCACCATTTTAAAACCCATTTCACAGTTTAGCATATAAATGCAGTGTTATTTTTATTTTAACACTCGAGTATGGTAACTTAAAGGTTGAAGGCTTGTGTTTAAAAGCTGGTAGAATAAAGCTTGTTTCTAGGCTGAGACCTAATGTGAGCCACATTTCAGCCTAGAGTAAGTTTTAATAACTCAGCTGTAAGGGACTGAAAAATGTAATTTATAATGGAAGTTTATAATGGACACAATCTTACATAGAGTTTCAAGAGACTAATGCAAAAATACCAACAGTTTTTCATTATTAACAATTTAAGTCTCCAAAATTCTCCCCCCCCCACCCCCGCTCCCTCCCCTCCCATCCGCCTCCTGTTTCTGAAGATACTAAGCAAAGTTGTTTTACTGGAGGTGTTTAGTAATGGCTCTCAAAGAGATAATGTGTTTTAAGTACTCTTTACCTCACACTTTCAAGCACTGGAGCCTAAAATCAATGGCATTTATCAAACAACATCATTGGCTTTCAAAATTACTAGAAAGGAAAAGCCAAATCAGCTGTGGCTCCTTCTCAGTCACTGTAGTGTGCATGGATAGACTTATTTATCATTTTGAGTTTCTGATGTGTGCTTTTACAATACTTAAGGAGGCAATTTCCTTGTGTTCATTCTATTTGTAGTTCTAATTCAGAGTTTGTTTTTGCCTGCTGATACTCTAATGCTGATGATACTTCATAACTGCGGCAAAACTTCTTTTATCCATATTTATTTTCCTTCAAATAATTTCTTAATTTCAGTATTTCAATATTTTTCTCTGCTTTACAAACACAATTTTAGTTAAAGGGTTTTTGATTTGCAAATTGATGTTTCAGGCAAGGTACAGTATATGAAGACATGAAAATCAAATTGTTAAACACTTGGTACTTCAAGGAAATAGATGAAGGAAACCTCATGCACCTATTTGGTGTCCCTTTGACTTCAATTATACTCTACATGGGTGCAAAGATCTTCTTACACACATCTCATTGCAGAATGGAAAATTTGCTCTGGACATCAAGATGAAGAGATCTGATCTGGACATTTCAGCTTGTGAATAACAGGCTTTTATCTATTGAAGGATGCTGAACACTCCCTATCTCCTCCCTTTGTAGGTCTCAGTTATTGAGAAAAAAGTAAATTTAGAAATAAACAATTCAGGTCATAATCCTCAACCTCCAATAAATACTCCCATTTCCCCATAAGCATAAACAAGAGTTGGCTCTTTCAGACTTTGTAAATATTCGAAGGAGTCGTAAGTAATCATTTAATACAATTTGAGGCCATATATGCACGCCAAATTTTTAAACCTGGGTGCATAAAGTTAGCTGTATACCTAGGTACCTGCATACAAGTTGCTGAAATATTAAATTCAATGGATGTTTAGGAGTTTTAAAGGCAACTGTGAGTATCCACAGCCTTTAAACTTTAGGTAATTTTACGGGGATCCTGAATATAAAATTTAGGTGATTAAACCTATGAGATGAAACTTGGCACTTTGGGCAACAATCTTTTGGCTTCTCTAATACAGGAATACATACCAGTACATTAAAAAATATTAAGACTACAACTGTATTTGCTCAAGGAAAATACAAGATTTTTCTCCCCAATCATCATGGGGGGAAAGGGCTCCTCATCTTATACCCACATACAAGGAAACCTAATTAAATACATTGTCTATCATTAAACTGCTGCCCAAAGCACCATGTGTTCAGCAATAGAAACCAACTACAAAGCTGATTAACTGCAACCAGTATGGAGCACAACTATAAAACACATACCCCATATTGGGCAAACATACTGATGGGGGTGGTGCGTGTGTGTGTGTGTATGTGTGTGTGTGCACACACATGCACACGTCTGGCCCTTAACAGGTGTTCCCTCCATAGGGAACTGGCACCGGGTCTGTTAATATTGTAATACCAAGCCAGTACCAGAAAGGCCCAGCTAGCCCTGATACCCTCCTCTGGTGCCAGAAATGCTATATTTGATCTTAGCCAAAAGGCCAAGATGGGAACCTACAGCAACCTAGGAACAAAGATAGGTTAGTGCAGTCCATCTAAACAAGATATATGGTAGTACCCATTGTACTCAGTCCCCCTCTTTTTCCAAGTCATGGTAAGCCACTACACTGAATATATTTCGACTTCCACAGTATTGGAAAAGGTTATTTGCGCACATATTAGAGAAGCAATATTAGTATACATTAGTACCAAGCAAAGATTTTTTTTAAAGGTTGCTTTTGTGCCCTCCTGACATTTCCCATAAGGCAGCTCATGCCACCAAAAATTTCATCACAGAGCGGATGACTTATATTCCTCAGGGCTGGGAAAATACCAGAGTTTGAATTACAAGGAAGCTCAGGCTCAATCATCTTGCCCAATTTCAAATCCATATTACAGGGTTTAAAGGAAGGCAAGAGTTGCTGCAGAGATGGCTAAATCCCACATCTGTGCAGGGGGGAGAGATCAGTTCATGGAGGTTCTCTCTCATCAGCTAATCTTGGCATTATGTGTTTAATAGCATGTAAAAATGGAGCTAATGCTAAATCTCAGCATAAATAATTCTCTCTCTTTGACATGAATATTATGCAGATCAAGCTGTAGAGTCTGAAAGTCTTGCACTATAGTTACATTAGAACAATAATATATGTATTTTTTTTACCCTTAACATTAACACTTGGCAAATGATACTATTAGGACACTCACAGCCTGTATCATTTGCCATAAATGTTATGATATTTCTATTCGACTAAAACTTAAATTGAAATATGGGACTAGTTGGCTTACATGAGAAAAATGGTTCAGGTATAAAAGAGATCACTACTTTCAGTCCCTCATAGATACAAAAGGCTAGTGTCAAGGGCACATCCCATCCCCCCATGCCTGCTTGCAATCAGGTGTGGTGCTTTCTAACTTAATTTCACTGTTCTGGTCATACATAAACCCAGCTACACTTTTAGCTCTTCTCCCCACCTTTTCTCCCCACTTAAGGCAATGCTCAACAAAAACAAAAGGAAAGGCTCTACCCAGATTTCTTAGCTAGGAGTCATATTCCATCTACACTTATCTGTTTCATATGAATGTAACCACATCAAGGCTTTTTACCCATTAGCATTCTTCATCTTTGATCCCTTCCATAGCAGCCAGTGGCTTCCTCAGATCCATTCTTCTGACTGCAGCTCTTCCTCAAGCATTGGACATCTTCCTGAATGGCTACAGGATTCCCAGCACTGAAGTCCCTTCCTAAATTCCTTTTCCCAAATTTTTCTTGCTCTGTTTTGGAGTGCACCTCTCCTCATGCACCCTCTGCAAGGAAGTCTACAGCTTTTTATTGGGATTAAGTGCTTGTTAGGTCATTACCTGACCAAAATGCTCCTTCCTTACAGGTGGGATCTAATAGGCTCATTCTTCTTTCTAAAGACCACATCACAGTTTAATCGGGCCCTCATGTCTGAAAAAAGGTTAATCATTTTGTGACAGGTCAGAATGCATTTAATTATTTTATACAAATGGAACTACAAACTGGATTTAGTAAATACATACACACATATATACATAAACTCATTGTGCCAAAATGTATGATACTCTATTGTGAGGTTTCTACTTTTTCCCCCTCACCTTTGATTCCTTTTACTCTTTCTTTCACACATCTGTTCAATGGAAATACAAGTCATCTTCTGATAAATATGAACAGAGCAGAGGAGACAGAATTCTATTTTCCCTATCAAAGATATTTCTTCTAAGTTAGGTAACATATAGTTACTATGAACAGTGATCTCTGAATAATAACATATAGTATTTGGATTTCACCTTGCAAGGTCCCAAACACAACTAAGATCCTCACAAAAATGAACCCTGTTAAAGCAACTATCATTGACATCTGTATTTGGTCCACATGAAGTCTGACGCACAGTTTGCAGATGTAGGAGTACACCTGTAATCACCATAGATTCATAAAAGTGAATCATTGACATATCCGTGAAGTCAATATATAATGCCCTATTGCCAGGATACCTGAAACTGTGGGTAGTGTCCTAAACACAACGCAATGGGACACATTTCCCTAAACCCTCCAGCATCACTGTTTTGATAGGTTCAGACATTGAAGAGCAGCTATAAAACATATCCATGTGTTTATGGGGGGACGTCTGTGTGCTTTTAAAAATTAAATAATTTTCCCATTCTAATATGCATTCAGATGCCAAAACACTGTGAAACTGAATTCAGGAGGGGATAGGTATTAGCAAAGCTTGGAATCTGCTTTCTGATTTAAGGTAAACTAAAAAAGGATATTTAATCTTCTTTTCCCCATTTTTTTGTTCTCCATGTACAAATCCTTCTTAAAAACTTGAATCATGGTGTGTTATTTTGTCTCAAAGGAAAACAGAAAATCAAGCTTATTTGTAATTCCAGGTTTTACTTTTAGACTCTAGTTATTCTTGAACACTAGATTATAAATCCCAGAGTACCATAGTTAGCTACTTTTAAACACCACACTGCAATTAATTATTTTTAAAGGTTTTCCAGCAATATAAACAAATACAAATTATAATCCCCCTTTATACTTCTCCAAGCAACACCTGCTGGGCCAGATTAATCTTCTGGCATAATTCCACCTATTTGATATGAATTAGATCAGAACTTGATTTGGAATTGCCCATTCTTTACTAGGTTCCTGATTTTGAGACATGCTGAATACCCATAGCTCCATTCACTTTAATTGGTAGTGGGTGTTCAGCATTTCTGAAATCCCTAAAAGGATTTTACAAGAAAATGACATATTGCTGATAAACAAGATCCATATGGTACTACACACCCAGAACCATAAAGAATGGCTTACCAGAGATTGCAACTTTGCTATAAAAATTACTTCAGGCTAAAGTGGAAAAGTTCAGTCTACACTTGGACTAAAAACTGCTGTTTTATCATTATTATTATGATTGCTGTTTCCAATAAAACAGGAGATGAGGTTTAGTGAGAAACAGGAACACTCTTTAAGAAATTTTAATTTAAAAAAATGGTATTGCTAGAGATTTTCGGTTGACCTTAATTACGTAACCCCATGCTAACTATCTACCTCCATGCCTCAAAATTAATTCTAAAAACTCTTTAAAAACAAAAGGCCTCCTGCAAATGAATCTGTGCTAGCAACCTGTGCCCAGAGCCCTATGGACGACAATGTTGCCCTGAGGCTGCAAGGGTTCACTCTGCAACTTAAATTCCAGTGTAGGGTTCTTAGACAATTTACTCTTAGACATCTGGCCCTGCTCTCACGGAAGTCAGAGAACAGTTCTTAAGACTTACAAAGGCAGAGGATCAGGTTCAAGCAGAGTTTGTTTATAACTGAATAAACAAATTCAGTTACAAATCAATTAATGAAACATATTGAGGATTTACTTTTTTCCCTTTTTTTAACCTCTTATAGATACACATCTTTACTGATGGCTAATGGGATTTAAACACAAAGGGCCATATTTTTCAGAGCTCTGCAAATAGCAGCCCTAAGGCATTGACAGAAGCTACAGAAGATGTGCATAGGGCAGATCATCTGCTGGTAACTCATTCATACCAGTTTAGGCTGTAATACCATATTCCCAGACATACACTTTTCTACTCCATACACTTTTTATGTTTTCCGTTTTATTTTTCTTGGATGCTGTGACAGGAATCGGTATCTGCGCACCGCACCTCAGGGCTGGGTTTTTGTTTGTTTTTTTAATAAATCCTAGGTTAGGTCTTGGAACCCATTTTTTCTATTATGTTCCAAGTGGAAGTGTTCTAAATTTTTTAATATTAGATTACTAAGACTTCCATGTTCATTTTGAGAGACAAGACAACTCAAGTTAATGTACAAAGCAGAAGTTGACTTCTTTAAAAAAAGGGAGGCCCACCTAATATGTTGGGCTTCATGGGCTATAGTGGAACATGCAGATTCTAACAGGTTGTGAATTTAAAACTTTCCCTGAAATGCACGTATAGTCTTCAGGATGGGCAGTTCTTTAAATGATAAGAATAATAATGCATAAACTTGAGCAAATACACCACACTTAGTGCTAATTGTAGTTCCAAAACAACCTTGTTTTTGCCAGCTTATTAAATTTGTTCCGAAATCAGGTCCACTGCTTCCTAGCCCATACAAAACCTTTTTTCTTAATGTATAGAAGAAGAATAAAAAAGCATAAGCACTAGTAAATGGGATGGCATTACTCTTGATAGCTATTTTCAACCTGCTGCATAACTTCTACAGTAAAAAAAAATCTTTGCTTCTTTCAGATAAGGAAGCAATTAACTCTTTATTTGCAGGTTAAATTTAAAGTAGTAGAAAGAGGAAAAAAGTTAAAAGCATTTTTGAAAATCTAAGAACTTGACAGTGACACATTCACACACGCCTATGAGAAGAGGTCATGCTGGCTACAGTAAATAATACCTTGCACCTTGCAAGAAAGATACCGAGTAACAACACTGAGACAAAGTAATCTGATAATGTGATTTACAGGACCAGAAAATAATTTGAAGATACACTTTTCTGCCTCCCTTTGCCTTAGCAGTCCAGCTTAAATGCCTGCTGCAACTTCTCCCTTGAAGGTATAGTAGATGGAAGATTTGTAATGCCTTTAATGCAACAAAAGGAAATACAGAATTGGGGGAGGGAGGGGCGAGAGACTCCTGCTGAGATGTTGCGATAAATTATTAAAAGTTCTTTTTAATGTTGATGCTACTCTTTAACCTTAGATCACAATACTGACAGCAGAGGAAAACTGAAAGCGCTATTAAAGCTGAGATAAACACACCATGCTGTGGCAGGACTTATGAGAAACAAAAATCCTGGGGTGCATCCAATCACTAATTTCAAGAAACAACTAGGGGGGAAAAAACATGCTACCCAGCATCTACAAACTCTTGGTCCAATTATTTATGAGATACCATTTATGCTCACTGAGTGATTTGATTAGCGGACCTTGATAACCCAAGTTTTCCATAAACAAATGTCACGCAAGGGAAGCAAACAAAGTGAACTTTATGAAAAGGCATATTTAGTGTCCTGTTCATAGCATATACAGGGTAAATCTCCTTTGCAATTTCCAACAGTAGAGGAAAATGGATTACAGCCTTCAAAAACCATAAGTGTTTTCTTAGCACAGCATTTTTTTCAATAAAGTTAATGCAATTTATCTTTATTAACACATCAACACTGATATAGTCAGCCAGCCAATTAGGGTTGCTGGCACTGCATTTCATAACTTTCATGTTCTCTAAAAAAAAAAAAAAAAGTCTGTCTAATCATTTCACAAAATATACTAACAATCCTACACTTGGAACAAGCTGCCTTTTTTTTTCCTCTCTTTTTCAAATGGTGCAACCTCCTGTGAGCATGGCAGCTTTACTTGCAGGAAGCTATAAGTACCTGGCTCCAGTTCTCCATCATGACAAGAACAATCTTAAAACAACTGAAAAACACTGACATATAAAATACCTATACATTTTCACGTGAAAGATAATCATGACACTCCAAGGCCTTAAGTGCACTTCTGCTATTAGGACAATAAGTAAGTATAATTGCTCTAGGAAATAAATACATTAGGCAGACAGACAAACTAAAAAGCAAACAAATTCAACTCTCTATACTGCTTTCAGGATCCTATTTCAAGTCCACAGGGTAGCCTAAAACCTTAATCAATCAAAAGAGCATATTTATTTCCTTCAGGTAGGTCATAATTACCCCTGCTTTTTTGGAATCTTAGCCAACATTTATTACAAAACTTTTGCTACTTACCCCCCTTCCAGTGTTTGCCCTTGGTCCTACTTAGCTTGCTCAGAGTTGGTCCAGAAAAGAGTAACATCAAAATGAAAAGAAGTTCAAGCATAGTAATTTTCCTCCGTTTCACTGATGATAACATTTCCACAAGTTATTTTCACAAATTTTCTTACATCTTCTCCCCCACTTTCCACACACTCTGTTTGCTTAGGAAGGAGTCATTAATCATTGAAAAATCAGAGCAAGGAGTTGCTTTGCTATCCTTAGATGTTGAAGTAATATCTCAATGATGTAGCCCTGAGGAAAGCCACATTTCTCACTGATCCATTTCTCCCACACAACATGCAGCCAGCACTGCTGCTACTATAGTAGCTATAAAATAATTTCTGCTCCTCACTTTGGTTTCAGTGGGAATATATTCCTCAGCTTTCAGCGTGAGCTTGATTGGAAATGATAAAAACAGTAATGCTCGTGTCCAGCAGAAAAGAGAAAAGATGTCAGGATTGTGAGAAAAGATGAGAAGCAGTTGTACTGACAGCTTTAAGCCTGACTGTCTGATCCTAATAGCCGTGCAACCAACCAAATTGCTCTTTTAAGAGTAATAAGGCTTCAGTGAAAGCTGGTGTCACTGCCACTTGGGTAGGTAGTGCTGGGCTTGAAAATCACCAAGGAACCTGCTAGAGATAACGACTGCCACAGTCCCAGTTCAGAATGCTAGGGGCTGAGCAGAATACAGTATGCACAGAGAGTATTAATCTCTATTGTGTGGAGGAGATTTCCTGCTTTATAGTGTATACATGCACAAGAATCCTAACTGCATATTAGGGATGCTGTAGCTCACTTTGTGCCTTGAAAATAGAACTGTATCTTTGTTACAGTAATTATTTATAACATTGTCTGAAGTAATTATCAGACAGCAAAAACAAGTCTGGGTTTTTTTTTTCTTAAAGAATATAAACAGTAGGAAGGATAGTACCAATAATCTGTATTTCTTATACAGAACACACATGTATTTTATATTCTTAGTCTATTTGTATGCTCACATAAGCTCTGGGGGTTAGGGGGGCTTTCAAAAGTATGTCTTTACAGAGTCATGATTTCTGATAATATTTTTATTTTGCCATAGATAAAAACACACCTACCTAAATATTGCAGTGTCTAATCTATTCATATTTAAAAATGCAACTGTCCCATAATATGCTGCAAAAGCTGAATAAGTAAGCACAAGATCTTTCAATACAACAGCTCCAATTCTCATAAAAAAAGCTGTACAGGGGAAGGATTTTATCACACTGAGGCTGCTTGAAGTAAACAGACTCCTGAGATGTACATTTTCTACTTAAGTATGCCCTGTAGCTTAAATTTGTCTTCTGTTTGGCATTTAGTTGTCTTTTTTTCCCCTATATGATCATTTAATACTTGAGCCAGTGAGCCACAGACCCTGTACTGTAAATTTATATAAATAAAAAAAAATGATGTCCTTTGAATGACAAAATAATGATAGACACAAAACACCCAAAGTTATCACATTTTCTAAAAGGGACATGGTGCCTTTTTAGCTGCCACATTAAAAAGATAATAGTAATAAAGCTGAAGTTTTGCTCATTTGTCTGCATGATGAATGATGTTTTGACAGAGACAATCACGAACAGCTTATATAAACAGGGAGAAGGGGAAGCTTCTGTAAACAAATACCATGAGTCTCATAAATAATGAAATATTAGAGAATTACCACTATTCTACCTAGCAAGAAAGATCTTCTGTTTTGGAAATCTTTTTCAAATATTAAAATATTTTCATAAGCTGCTTGGTGACTGCAACATTTGCATTCAAAAGGAAACAAATGCATTTTGATATACCTTGTTCCTTCAGCCTTTGCACATTAATATTTAAAAGTTATAAGACATTTTACCAGATGCAGGATCTGATATATCAAGCCTGATGTTTATTGCTCTTGGTTGCCAAAAAAATAGGTCAGGATCTATGCTGAGGGAGAACTAAGCTACTTTTTCTTTTATGCTCATCAGCCCATCAATCTCATGACTCATTTTAGAAGTAATATTTCTACCATTTTCTACCCAAAATGTTTTTGAAGGGGAACAGGTACTATTATGTGTTTAAATTACCTCATATACCTGAGACACAAGGATTTGTTTGGGCGATACCTTTTATTGGAGTAGAGTTAGACAAGCTTTTGAATACAAGACATTCTTTGTCAAACTCTACTACGTCATCACCCCAGGATATCCTTGCCCCTCACAATTTTTGGACCACCACAGCTACAACATCATTCTTAAACAACTTCAGTATAGGTAGTATGAGCTCTGGGTAAAATTGAGAGTTACCATATTGCCAAATTAAGGCACCTAAAAAAATCATGAGTCAATTTTCTTTACTTCTCAGGCTTCTTTTATAAAAAATAATAGAACCAGTTAAAAATAGTATTTTAAAAGCGATCTTATGTTATTGAGCTAGTTTATAATTTTTTTTAATTTTTGAAAGAACCCACCTCCAACTACAGTGCATGTGTGGCCAATTCAGTTTCAAAACCATTTCAAATGTATGTGCAGAATAATTCTCTCACCCAACCTTACTATCCTTGCTCTCTTGTCCTACTCTTCAAAATGCATCATCTTTTAACACTTTTCTCTCCAGTTTCTAATGATATAGACCTTGAGGTAGCCATTTGTTTTTATTACAGGCAACTTTATCACCATTTGGGTAGGTTGCAGGGTAATGGTAGTCTTCTGGACTGAGGTTTGAAGGCCATTATGTATAATGGCAAATGTTTGCAAGTGTTCTTCAAGAAATCATGCTGAGTAAGGTCTTGCTGAGAAAGAGGTCATGCTGAGTAAAATTAAGACACAGGCAGTGCCTATTAGGCACTATAGCTAATATCTATAAGTCACATCTCCTGCAATGATATGATAATGATATCAGAATCTAAAATTTTGTGTAAGAATGCACATAAGTTTCTAGCTACCAGCCATGATCAAAAGCTTAAAACACATGAACCAAGTCAAACTGATACTGTGATTTCTGCCTAAGTCTGTAGACTTCCTGAAAAAGGAAGGAAAAACCCAAATGTTGCCAGCTTCTGAAATTTTAGTCTAAGACTTGTCATATTTGATGGGATTTTTAAAGCCCAGGGTATACTTTCTTAAAGAACCAGCTCATTATTTTTGAGCATTTCGGATAGACAATGCTAGTCTTATGCATCTTAAGGAAATGTTAATTGCAAGACTTGCTGATTTTAGATAATGGTAATAACACCATCTGAACATCACTGTGTGGCAAGAGGAAAAGAACAGAGTGCCTAGGGCCCAGGTTCTGGACTGACTTCATCCATCTCAATGTCATGAAACACTGAAAGACAAGAACCTCTAATCGCACCAATGTTAATGAAAAATTGTATGGGTTTGTCACTTTGGCCAAGTATAGACGTTACGCTTTTACTGGTATACGTGATCAAAAACTCATCCATATGCATGTGACAGAAGTTTGGCGTGCACAGACTCCTTGAAAAATGACAGAACCCAGTCTAAACTTCGCCTTACCCTCCACCAAAAGAAGAATATGTGTTCCATTCACAGCTGATTTAAACTACACCACTTACAGAGAACTGGATAATTTAGATTGATTCCACATCAGGTTTTTGAATGTCTGTAGCCAGCCCATGTAATTACTTTATTCTGATTCACAGTCCTTTTATCCTAGAATTATTCTCTCATGCTTTTTTCCTTCCTGCTTCCAGTGAAACAAGGGAAAATAATTTCTAGCGCATGTAAGAACTGAATGAATAAACAAACTGTATTGAGTTAAAAGGGCAGATGGTTTAAAATGGAACAACTAATGTGCAATAACTTTTTAGCGGGTCTATTCTCATGCCCTGGTAAATGGAAGCTATATCAGATAACGCAGCCCTGAAGAAATCAGAGGGAATCTGGTTTAGTTTCCATCTAACACAAGATAAGACCTGACGAAATAGTTAAAATGAACACTTTCCCACAATTTCCTCCCTTTTTAACTTGATATAATGCGTTTGTCTGACCATATACATCACTGCTATATTATAATCTGGGATACCAAAGACTGTGCGCATTTGTAAAAGATTTGATGTCTTATTCTGTAACTGGTAGGTCATTAATTCCATTCTGTTATATAGGTGGTAGAGGGAAGCGGAACTAGATGGCTAAAAAGAAAATTTCAGTGTTTCCATGCTTCCACCTCTTATGATGCTTGGCATTGTTTATAAAGTTCCAGCTTTTGGGGTAAAGAGAATTTCACCTTTCTTCTATTTTTTAAAAATTTATAGAAAGTGCTTAGTCCTCATAGTTCCAGATAAAAGCTTGAAAACTTGAACCCCTAAGGCTGAAACACTAGAAGGCTAATAAAAGTAATAAAAATGTGTATTATTTGTTCAAATATCATGGTATTTAAGCCAATATTATATTTATTTTGAGAACTTGACTCCTTGCTCTTTAATGCTTTGATTTTGCAGTATTGGAAACCAAAGGGACAGGTGAGTGGTCTCTTCTAACTCTACGTCCATACCTGATTTATTGAGAAGTCCCTGGGGCAGAAAAAAATTGATTTCCTTTCCCCACTTTCCTCTATACACATTCATTTCCTGACAGCATCCTAGTAGAGAAAGAGAAAAAAAATCCTAAACTTTGTAGCCCTTTATGAAAGCTTGTTCTAGTCACAGACCAAAGACTATTTCATACCATTATATATCTAGCTTTTGTATATTTGCTCCTTCATTCTCTTCTTGATGTCAAGAAGAATTAACTGCAATTACCAGAAGTCAGAATTATGTTTGTAAATCCCTGTGACATTTGTATGAAAACAGATGCCTTTGGATTAAGGTAATTTGTAGCCATTGGCTTAGTGGAAATATAGGACTAAAATGAACGCTATCACCAAATTTTGCCATAGAAAAAAGAGAGAGAGACAGAGAAAGAGAGACAGAAAAAAAATGCTGGTTTGTTTCCCATCTGCTATATTTGGCTGTTACCCTACTCCTCCACTTCTTTCCCTTGCTTCTAGCTATCTAGAATAAAAGAGTCAATAAAGAACACGTCTGAATAAATAACAACAATACTAAGATAATTTCAAGTCTGAATATGAGTGCTTCCTGCTCAATGTGCTCTCCTTTAACGATGTTAGCTTTGAGTGGTCTGCTGCTTGGGGAGCATAGGAAGGTTAGGCATGAGCCTTGATGGTTTCAAGTGAATATATCTTTATCTTTTTGTATATATTATTTGTTCTACAGGCATAATGTTTAAAATGAAACATTTGGCCAGTATAGTCCTATATCATAAAACCTCCATATGGTTTTGGGTGTCATAAATGATCATAGGTTATAGTGTTTTTAATAGTCTTAACTAGAAATGCTTCAATTAAATAAAACATTTTAAAATGTAGGCCTACTTATTTGTATCACCCTAGACTCATGATCTACAGCTTTGTTTTGATATTTCCAAAACATATGCAAGTGTTACAACTTCATATGCCAGTAATTGATATATTTCAGATTCCATTTTTCCTCTTTAATCTTACAAAATAAAATTCCATACAATAAGCATTATAATTCCACCTGTCAGAAACAGGAGAGGAACAGTAAACCAGGTTCATGCTCTCTGCCACCTGCTTCAGTCATTTGCAAAGATAATGGAAAATTTAAGAGAGAGTCACAGAAAAGAGGAGTCACATATATATTTATATATATATATATAT
This sequence comes from Alligator sinensis, assembly GCF_000455745.1. Taxonomy (NCBI): domain Eukaryota; kingdom Metazoa; phylum Chordata; order Crocodylia; family Alligatoridae; genus Alligator; species Alligator sinensis. The sequence continues at coordinate 522,329 of NW_005842245.1, read as the reverse complement.
ATATATATGTGTGTGCAGAAAACCAAAGGTAATGAGAGATGGAAGGTGGAGTAACCGTAAGGGAAGAAGGCCCTGCTTGACCAAACCTAGAAAAGATTTCAAACCACCAAAAGCAGTGAAAAGCTGCAGTGGCAGGTTTCACCAAAATGGTGCCACAAACAGATATGTATCCAATCAGCACGTTCAATTGTTTTTTTGAAAAATGATTCTAGCCACTACTGGCAGCAAATGAGATGTTCCCAAGCAGTTGCCTTACCTACTCATAGCAATGCCAATATATATTACAGTTCATCATTGCTTCTGTCTTCTCAAATAACTGTGGCCAATTTCTTACATACTGAATTAAGATCAGATGATGCTTGGCATACTTTCTCCATCTATTTAAACTGACATAGTTAATTTACTTTATCATGATTGTTCTGAAACTTTTAAAAAATGTCCGATGAAGCAAAATAAATTCCTTGATTTTCAAAACTGGTATGTATGTAAGATGACCAATGTATCAATTATATCTGTGAAGTTTTCAGTGCTTGATACTAGAAAACAAAGCTGAGAGAAAGCAAACTGCTGCAACTCGTGTGATCAGAAAGCTGACTGATGAGCAGGCAACAAGCTTTTCACTAGAGCAAGTAGTAGACCTGGGCACAGTATTAGGTTACGCTAGTCTTTTCTATATGCAGGATGTACAGCTTTAGCAAAATATAGGCCACAAGTCTACAGTCATTCATGTACAAGCTGTAATGATTTGAGGACTCTGTCTGCACAGAAGTTATAAATTCTAGTTGATATTACTGACTAATGTAATGCCTCTATACATCCACCTCTACTGATAAAGTCTCTAGTGTATGTTCACCAGATTAGAACAATGGAGAGTCCTATAACTGTACTTTAAGCAAATCAGTGATATATAAAAAAAGTTGGCTGGAGCTCACAGCAGCAGAGTAGATTTGCACCTTCTAGATTAACACACTGAGCCATTTTTTCCTCTCCCTGGTGATAGCAGGAACCTATGCAGTAGAAAAGTTACCCAAAAGGACAGAGAAGAAAAAAGGGTAGGCAAGCTCCCCCTGCCCACCCCCAGGGAAACTCCATGGCATAGGGCTACAGAAACTTATGACATATGGGCCTAGACTCACCACAGCATCTTGGTGAGGGTACAAAGGTGAGTTGGCCCATTGGGATCAAGACTATAGCTGTGAACAGAGAGAGATATTCAGAGGAATATATAACAGCATAAGCCTATGTGCACAAACTGCAACCAAGTAACTCTTCCTCAGGATAACATTTCTATTCTTTAACGCTATGGAAATACAGAGCTCTGACCCTTGCTTGTTAATATGCCTTTATTTAAATTAGAGGCGGTGCCTGCATTTCTCACCACAGTAACAATATTTTACATTTGTTATTGTTCCAAGTCATTTTTGTGCCAAAATAATTTGGGGCTACTGAACAGTTGTGGAGTATTTTGACTGTGTTGTCAGGGGATTATGCAGGTGGAAACTCAGTTTAGAAACATAACACCATAAGAGGCAGGATTCACATACTAATATATTCTTATTATTATAAACTGGTTATGGTTTGTCCATTCCAGAAACTTATCTTGCCTATAACAGATTATATAGTCTTCTATTAATTCTAGATCAATCTATTCTGAAGAGATTATTACATTGAATAAAACAAAATTACATATCCAACCCTGATTCATTAACAACATATACAACACACAAACATATTGTTTATTCTAGTAACACAAAGACTATCAAAAATGATGTTCAATGCCTTGAAGCAAGATTCTTTTTTTTACAATCCTTAATTTAAAAACATATGAAGTACTCCTGTGGTCAGTATGTTGAATGAATCAGGTGAAAGAATTTATCAAAAACCTATTGTAAAATATATTTTCAAAAGATGTCTGATTTATAGGTATATGGTATACATATGAATATGAGCATTTTTGTGTCCAACTTAGAGAGTAAGATCTTATTCTTTTTTCCCCCCAAATAACCAAAAAACAATTAAAATATTTTTATAAACTTGAAATTCAAAAGGAGTTGTCTTTATGCACTTGCAAACATTCATAATTTGTCTCCCTTAAATCATCTTCATAAACTACTACAAGACCGTTTCAGGCTGGACATAAGGAAGAATTTCTTTACTGTCTGAGCCCCCAAGGTCTGGAACAGCCTGCCACCAGAGGTGGTTCAAGCGCCTTCATTGAACACCTTCAAGAGCAAACTGGATGCTTATCTTGCTGGGATCCTATGACCCCAGCTGACTTCCTGCCCTTTGGGCAGGGGGCTGGACTCGATGATCTTCTGAGGTCCCTTCCAGCCCTAATGTCTATGAAATCTATGAAATCTATTAAATCTATTCTGCAAATATCACTGATGAAGTTGGTTGGAAAAATGGCATTAGGACAGCTCATGAAATTTCACTTCGGTGAAAGTATCCTGATCTGGCTTTAGCCTTAATTCAAAACACACAGGTACAACACAGTTAAACCTGTGATTTAGAAGATGATAAAAAATGTTTAGAAGAATTTAGCCTCAGCTTATGTTTCTACAGTTGGGGTAAAATCTCTTGAATAGATGAGATTGCCAGATGTGTAACACAGTAACCTATGGACTATACCTTGTCTATACCTATGGACTAAAATAACACATTAAGCAACTTAAGGTACCATTGTTCCTCCCTCTCTCACTAAACTCTAGTACAGAGGAGCACCCGTGCACTTGGACACCAACTCTGGGTTAAAAAGTTTTCCTACATATTGCCTTTGTGACTGCATACGTGTGTTCTGTGACATTTCAAGACACTTGCTTCTGTTACTGAAGGGAAATGTTGCCTTTGCTTTCTTTAACCTATTCCTCTTTTGACCTCTACAAACCTTTATTGTCTCCCATAGTTATGCAAGCTGACAAACAAACTGCTGGCTTGACAGTTGGTTTCTGATTGCCTGAAATCTGACACCCTTACACAGACTTTCCCCACTTGGGAAGATGCAGCTGATTTTGATATACAAATCATTCTAGAGACTGAGAACCACCACTTCTTCCAATCATCAAGTCATTTTTCATCTGATAACTCAACCCACTCCCTTTGCTCTGATATTTCTTTTCCAGGATTCCATTCCATTTCGTAGCCTCTACTACATTATTTTGTCTTAAATGACTGGGACTTGTCCTGAGATAGATAAGTTTAACTATCTCCACATTTCATGGCTTCCATTACTTCGAGCTTCTCAAAAGCATTAGGGAATACATGGTTCCTGTGTGAAGAATGGAATTATTTTCCTGATTTTATAGATGAGGCACCTACATTACAGACTTGCCAGCTCAAGAAAAAGCCAAATTTCCTGAATCTGCAATTGACGTTGTCAACTGATCTGTTTGCCACCGTTTTAGGTAACTTCATATTTTGCACCTCTGGCTAAAACAAAAGATTTCATAGACATTAGGGCGGGAAGGGACCTTGGAAGATCATCGAGTCCAGCCCCCTATCCCAGGGGCAGGAAGTCAGCTGGGGTCTTAGGAACCCAGCAAGAAAAACATCCAGGTTTCTCATGAAGGTGTTCAAAGTAGGTGCTTGAACCACCTCCAGCGGCAGGCCATTCCAGACCTTGGGGGCTCGGACAGTAAAGAAGTTCTTCATTATGTCCAGCCTGAAATGATCTTGCAGGAGTTTATAACTGTCCAACCTTTTAATCCCTTGGGGTGATCTGATGAACAAACGTTCCCCAGAGGTCCTGGTGAACACCCCTTATAAACTTATAGGTGGCCATCAGGTCGCCTGCACTTTTCCAGGCTGAAAAGTCCCATTGCTCTCAGCCTCTTGTCATAAGGTTTTCCTGACCTCCGACCATGTGCGTGGCTCTCCTCTGCACTCTCTCAAGCTTCTCCACATCCTTTTTGAATTGTGGAACCCAAAACTGGATGCAGTACTCCAGCTACGGCCTCACCAAGGCCGAGTACAATGGGAGAAAGATGTCCTGGGATTTGCTTGAGAAGCATCTATGGATGCAAGCCAGCATTTTACTCACTTTACTGGCTGCAACATCACATTGAAGGCTCATGTTCATCTTGTGGTCAATCCTAATCCCCAAGTCACTCTCGTTCTTAGTGCTAGTCAGCGTAGCACTGCCAAACCTATAGTCACACTGCAGGTTTTTCCTCCCAAGGTGGAGAACCTTGCATTTTTCAGTGTTAAACACCATCAGGTTCTTGTCTGCCCATTTCTTGAGCCTGTCAAGGTCAGCCTGGATTACTCCCCTTCCCTCAGGTGTGGATGCTTTACCCCAAAGTTTGGTATCATTGACTAACTTGTCCAGTCTGCTTCTGACTGTAGGAATACAGAAGTCTACACAGTCTAGATTGATTCAGGGCCTAGATTGACTCCCATAATTTTATTTATTTATTTATTTAATTTATAATTAATTAGACATTTTACAATGGAAACAGTATTTTTCTTTGAGCCAGAGTTTTTGAAAATCTTCTTTATTGCTGCCATCCTAATACAGTCCAGTTCCTACTTGAGGGCACTGTTAAAAGCCCAGCGTAATCTCACATTTCTTTCTCCCAGATAGGAACAGAAGCTCTTTTAGTCAATTCTTAACAGAATCTCTGACAATGAACACAGAGCCTTTTTAAATACAAAATCTCCACATTCCCCCTTAAACTGTAAGCTGTACATCCATCTTCTAAGACCACAAAAAATCTAGGGTGACCCAATTTGTGACTCATTATCCATTGCAAGAAAGGCCTGATTATCTGGGCACTCTTCATTGCTAGGCTAAGTAAAGCCTGAGGCTAAATCAATTCAATCTTTGCAGGTTAGTCTAAACTGTGTAGACTGAACTAATAAGCAAGTGAACAGACACTCACTTTTGATTCCTGCAGTGGCCCAGGCCAGAAGCTGGTGGATGCTAGTGCATGCCTCCCTGCTCGATTGGAGCAGACAGCTTGGGTCAAGGCTAGCTGGCCACACTAGAGGGGAAGTTTGTGGGGGAGATGCAAAGCATTCTGGGATGCTGGGGGACTAGGTTAACTTGAATCTGGAGAGGGTCTGGGACAGAAGTTAAATAAACTTATTTAACCTAAATCAGTTAAGTTTGGTATTACATCCATCCATGTTTATCTTGAACTGGTTTCAGCCATTTTGAAAGCAGTTTATGTGCACTGAACTTCTGTTGTGTTACAGATTTGAACTGGTTTCCGATCACTTATACCAGTTTATGTGTTATTTCTGTCCCTAGCCACAATGTGAGGAACAGCTGTCAGGCATAATTATCATTCAGTTCTTAAAGGTCACCTTTGCTTTGACTCTCTTGCTTATGATAAAATTCAGAAAAAAAGGGTTCATTCCTTTAACTAATGGGTAAGCTCTGTCTAGTGTAAGATGAGGAGCAAATTAGAATTAGAGCAATAGTTGGGACTGGGAGCACTCAGGGGTGAATCCAGGGGGTGTTCAATGGCGTGGCTGCAGCCTCCTTTTCAATTGGATAACCCCCATGCATGTAAAGATCCCCCTCCTTTCCCTCCCTGTTCAGAGGCACATCCCCTTCCTTGTGCCCTGTCCACTTCTACTGCATTCCCTGCTGTCCCAGGGGAAAGGAAGCTTCAAAGTTGCTCCTGTCTACTCCATCCAGGATGCATGGCAATGGGCTTATCTGGGAACAGTTATAGCAGCAGAGGCAATGAGTAGGAGGTTTTCCCCTTCCTGTGGTTACTTCAGGGGGACTGGGCAGGGTGGGGGAATCTACCCCCCGCCCATCTCTGCTGTTACCACTGTCATTGTTCCCAGCTAAACACAGCCCCTTTGTTGCCCAGCTGGAATGGTCAGGAACAGCTTTGAAGTTTTCCCACCACAGGAAACTGGGGAAAACTATAGCAGTAGGTGGGAAAGTGGGGGAAAGAGATGTGCCTCTGAGCATTAGCGGAAGGAGGGATTTCTACCTCCTTTGGGGACTTTGAAAACATCCGCAGAGGCTCCTGCACTGTGGTCTGCTCACACTGGTGAGTTGTGGGGGGGGAAGGCTAGGAGCTGGGGTTCAGCAGCCCCTGAGGGTGGTTGCTTCTGCACCGCTCCCCAACCCACCACCTTTGCTAAATCCTGCATCCACCCATGGGCATACTAGTATAAATATAAAGCTAAAAAACAAAAGGAAACACTATGAGCACAAGTTGAACTATCCATTCTATGTGCTGTGGGGTGCTGACCAGATCTTGCAAGCTGGTATTTGGGTGGTTATGTCAGAAGGCCTAAAGGCTTGCTGACAATCATTTCAGGATAAATAAGAAAAAATCTTTACTGAAAATGTACATGAAAACTGTTTCACAGTTGTAGATTAGATATACTGTACCTGTGTGGAAATACAAATGTATTAGCCCAAAGTTAAAAAAAAAGATAAATATAATTTAAATGATATGTTCTCTTTGGTCATGGATGTTAAGTTGACAAATTTAAATCAAAAACATTTGAAAATATTCATACTTCCACTAGATTCTTTCCCCACTTCAGATCTCCTTTTCTACCCTAGTCAAGCATAGTAGAACTGGTATAATATGTAATACAGAACAGGGTCTGACACAATGAATTTCTATACAGAGCCTAGCACATTGATGCCACAATCCGCTCATGCCCTATGCTTGAATTATTATATGTTACTATGTCTATGCTATTAATCCTTACATTAAAAAATAATACACTGCTCATGACTTTTTGTAACATTAGTATTATGAATATAAATTCATTTTAAGGTATTTCTGTTATCAATGTACACTTAAATTTAATAAAAATTATGACTTATTTGACTTTTGTAATCATGCAAGTATTAATTGTATAACTTTTCTCCTAATTCATCTATATCAACATATTTTTGATATGGTGAACATATTAAGAGACTTTCTCTTCATTTAAAATGTATACAACAACTTTTGTTTAAATTTTGTTAATGATTTGTTTAAATAGTCAAGTATTTCCATAGCATTATCTAAATAATAGTATGTAATCAATATTTCTTCTATAAAAATATTTGTGTATGTTTAAACACTAATTTATATAACAATTACCTTTATATACATTTGGAACTTTATTGTATTTTACTTTAGCAAAGAGTCTATATATTTCAAATTTTATGGCACTGCTCAGATATTGTGCTATCATATTTTAGTCTAAATTTCTGAATGCATCTGCTTATTGATCTTACTTTTTTGTTTTTATCTTTTCCCCAAAGGAATGTACTGAGGTAAAGAGAAACCACACAATAAAGTAATAAATCACCACAGGGGAAAGGAGACTGTGTACCATTTTAGAACACAACTCTAGATGTATTTTTGACTAGCTAAGAAAAAAATGGCCTTATTTATGTGTTTTGGGGATGGATAGAGGAACACACATAAAAACATGGGTAAAATGTTACTGTTATACATTATATGGATTACCACAGAGATATAAGAAACTCATCTAAAATGAGAAGTATGAAATGTTCTAGTACAAAAATTGTCACATATTGTTTTCTTTAGAGGAAAACAAAGAGAAAAAATAATTTAAGAGATGTAGTTTTGTCTTTTCAGTAGCAGAATGCAAGCAGCTATTTAGGACTGGAGAAGGCCACCTATGGTTTATAAAGAAATACTATCACAGGCTAAATATACTAAATGGACTGATGCTTCACAAGAGGGACAGCAAAGACTTTTATGCTTGGGAAGTAATTGAACAGTATCAAAATAGTATATACCTTATTTTTGTTGGCAATCGTTTTTATATATTCAAAACTGGAAAGAAGACAAAAGTAAAAAAACAAATACTAATTTAATTATGTGAATTACATGGAAAAGGGGGACAGATTCATGCCCTAAGTGAAACCATGATTCCACTGAAGTAATGGGAGTTTTCTCATCTGATTTTCATAGCCTACCCTGTCACATAGCTTACCAGAAAGAGAACCCAGGACCTTCAGAAGCACAAGTTTATACCACTGGAACTAAAGAAGGATGTACATTAGCATGAATATGTAGAAGTTCTTAGCTCATATTCATGCTAGCCACTAGGAAAAAAGAGACCATAAGTCTGGCTCCTTAGTTACATAAATCTCATTTTAAGCTTTTGTTTTGGTAATTGGTTCTCTCTCCACTTGACATACCATTATACCAGATACAAATATCATATTCTAACTGGGACTTCAGATGAGCATTACTTAATTAAGAGAGTATGTAATACACTGGCTAATAGAGTGGAATCATATCTCCCTTAAGTGGCTCCCTCTACATATAAGTTTTGCATTAGCTTCCCTGGTATTTCCCTGTTCACTCTACTCCTCCACACTTCTGCATAAAGTCCCTGATGATTTTTCAAGTTACACTCTACTTCTACCTTTCCTCACACAGATGCTTAGTTGACAAAGACCTCTCTCATTCCATCATTTAGGCTAGCTTACCATGATTTTATGGGGTGCTGGGCTCAGTGTTTCCCAACAATCTACTGTATTTTTTCATACACTACTTGCATTCAAATAAGACATGCACTTTATATTGGAAGATACAGAACAAAGGAAAAAAAAGGTTTTTTTTCCAGAGTTATGGCTAAATCCTGATGTTCAGTTTACTCTCCCTCCCTTTCTTGATTAGCCAAAAACTAAAACTCTGGCTTCTGCTAGAGCCTGTTCTCCATGAATGGATCTTGAAATGATTTTGAAAAGAATTAAAGACATTCTGCAAGGCTGTGAAATAGGAGAAAAGAGAACAAAAATAAAGACAGCAAAATTGCTAGAAGAAAGGTTAGCTTGATAAGTTGAGCATTAAGACCATTGAAAAGGAAAGATGACCATTAACGCCTGTAGAGTGAAGAACAATGAGCCATTAAGTAAATTGACTCCTGCGTAAATAGAAATGCCATGGCTACTATACGCAGGAATCAAAGCAGGTTTATTCCTTTCTGAGCAGTAAATCACCTTCTCTGCTTAAGACACACACAGCAATTTTAGCGGGGGTAATTTTGTGGGGAAAGCTACATGTAGTATGTGAGTAAATATGGTAGTATGTGAGTAAATATTCCCACTACAGGGGAAGGCAACCTCCCCCCCCCAACACACAATACAAAGGATCATTCTTGATAAAATAGGAATCACTAATTCACAACCCAGTCTCTCATTTTGATTTACAAGACATGAGACTTGGCTGGGAGTCTGTATTACCAATGAAGAGTATAAACAATTGTATATAGCGAATGAGATTGAGGACATTAACATATTAGCAGGACCAGCAAATTGCTCACACACCTGCATCTCTAAATACTGATCTAATTTTCTGAAGAACCTTAAAAGATGGCTCATTTGCAAAAGAATGAGGATAGTTGGGCTTTTATTTATCACAATCACATTCTGAACTGCAAGTTTACACTATAGCAAGGAAGCTGAAAATTGATCCACACCTGCTCACAGTTCTAATTACTTAAGACTTTTCTAACAGTTAAACTAGAACAAATGAGTTTTTTTAAAGTGCCTTCAAAACCATATTCTAAAAGAAATGTCCATATTAACTATTAACACGCACACAAAAACTATGCAGACTTGTGTCACTAAGTATATTGTGTTGCATGTAACATTCACCTGCATCACAATACAAGGTTTTCAATAGGATTTGTTTACATTTGTGATTTGCGATGCAAATTAATACATTCATACATCACACTGTATTTACTTGTATACCACACACACTTTTCCCCCCAAAAATCAAACTTCCAAAATTTCAGTGAACATCTTAAGCAGAAAAGCTAGGTCCTTTCCTCACACCACAACTGGAACAGAAGTATGGAAGCATGGAGGAATGGAAGCATGGAGACACTGCTGCAAGATGGCTGCCAGCTTCTCCTTCAGTCAGCAAGAATGAAAGAGGAATTCCTATATAACCATTTCACAGCCACTTTCCAGTTGGCAAGACTTTGTGGCTGAGCAGCCAGATGAGCTGCCAAACTTTGGCCAGTTTCAAACTTTGGCTATGAAAGGGTTAATATTGGACATCATTTCTCCTCCTTGCCACTCAAGAAAGAAGCTGGCAGCCATCTTGCAGCACTGCCTCTCTATGAAAACTCTCTCTAGGCCATGACTTTGGAAAAATCATTTTTTTCTGCTAGGGGAGTCTGTTATTTGGCGGCACATGGCATGCAAGAAAATATGGGTTTTCATACTTGTCAACTTGTATTATACTTTACTATAGATATTATTTCTGTTTTACAAAGGATATCTGTTTCTATCCTGAAAGATGACTGCAAAATGGCTCTCTCACACATAAATTAGCTCATTAATTTTTCCTGTTATATTTGTACACCGAGTACAGAGTACAACCTAAACCTGAGTCAGGACTACATGGAAGTACTCAATCGTGTCTACTACCTTTCGTGGCCAAATATTTAATGTGTTTTACTCCTATCATTTCTGCAGAGCCAACACCATCACAAAAAAATAGACTGTATTTTATTCTTACTGAGTCATCATTCACCACCTTGTTAACTAAATTCCACTCCCAGGTCTACAGTCGGTTTCACCCAGGGCAACCATACTGGATTATAACTGAGTCCAGAGGGTGTAAAACGCAAGAACTGGAAAACAGTGGTATGGTGCATTTGTAACTGAGGACAGCATATGTTGTGCAGAATCTTTCTTAATGGTGATGATGCACAAAAGAGAGAGGTTTGTTGTTTTTTTTAATTTATAATTCCAGTCTCAGTCTGAACCACATGCAGTTCTGCAGTTGAAAGACTATTCTCATTACTTATGGACTGAGCAGATTTCTTGTGGAAATCATTTTGAGATGAGCTTAAAATGCCACTGCTAATAAAATATTACAGAATCAAGTTTTGGAGCAGAGCCACACCGCACACATAGTTTACAACATAACCACTTGCCTTATGATAGCTTTTGTTATCATCATAAACTGATTTTCATTTTCATTCAACAAATAAGAATGATGTCTTCAAACAAGCAACATTACTACTCTGCTACATAAAAGTTCTAGAGGGAGGTTGTATAAAGCTGCACAAAAACAGTGGATGCTAAATAAAAAGCAATTTGTATTACAACAATGCAAAATACTTTTTCTTTTTTTTTAAATGCTGCTTGAGGTTGGAAATGTTTTCAGTAAAATTAAATATAGTTTAGTTCTATGTCTGCTAGTGGCTCAGTGGAGGTAGTATTGTAAACATAACTAAATATAACAATTTATAGTGAGATTTTTGCCAAGAGCAGAGTAAGTTTGCATTATAGGGACACAGTACGAAGAAATGTGATCTTTCATTGGTGTCATTACAATGACTATGGGGCCAGATGACCATGGATAATCAGCAAGGGCCGTAATTTATCATGGTATTATAAGGCACAGGAGCCTCATAAGACAGACAACCAGGTATAGAAGCAAAACACCGCTTAAAGAAACAGAGCAAGTCACTTTCTAAGACTGAGACATTCAAACAGATGTGCTTCTATTTACACACAGACAATTACATGTAGCTAATTTATGCCTGCAAATATATTAAGGGGCCTGAACAAAAATCCAGTATTTGTACAGACAAATATTTATTTAAGGTATCTATAATAACTATTTAAGTACAATTGTGCTAGATGTAAACATAGTACATTTCTTTCAAAATCTTTTTAATTAGACCCAGACATCTGGTTCACAATTTAAACTACTAATTTTGCAATTTTTAATATGGCATTTAAAATTTTCCCAAAAAAGGAAAGAAAAAAAAATATTTCTGGCTCGAGACATTGAACTTAGAAATACTCCAAATTCAAGAAGGTAAATGACATAGTAAATAAATACCTCCAGGCCAAGTCAATATTATTCTCAAAACTGTAGCAAAGTCCTTCCCATTATGCTGCTAGTAATTGGTAGGGGCCTCTTTGCATGCCATGTCTACCAGTTCCTTTTTTTTATTTTTTAAATTATTATTTGTAATGTGGATGGGACCAGACCAGAGATGGACCTTAGTGTGGTTCGCTAGCTATGTTGTTTCATCCCTACTGCAAGAATGTAGAGAGTTACTACTATATCCCTAAGTCATGTTAAATATCCACCCCCTGGCAAAGTCAGCCACAGATAGCCGACAGGCTGAATTCTGAAAGGAACTTGAATTTGGTCTTTAATATTTTCCACGGTCTTCCAGACGAAGGAACTATTTGAACTTGGGTAAATCAAGGGTAACTTAGCTGAAGTCCATGTACTGGATGTTAAGACATGGATGAGTTTTACTTAGTGCAGGCCCTATCAGACAGGTTAAAGGGATGGCACAGAGACAATCACGCTGACCATTTCACAGAAAAAAGTATTCCTCTAAGAATTCTTCATGTACCTATTTAAACTGGATCTGACTCTATGAAATCACATTGCACAAAGTTTAAATTCAGTTGAGGTATACAGGGCTGGAATGAAAACACACTAAAGTAAATGTAAGGACTCCTGGTAAACTTAGTGAGTTTTAGTCCAGGCCCAGATTTATCCAGCATAAAATACCTATTCCATTTTCACCACAGCCTGGAACTTAAAGTCATAAAACTTCATCTCTTTGTGTTAGTGTGGTATTTTTCCCATTCAAGGGTTTATATATGCAAAGTTAGACTTTTCTAGTATGACCTGCAAGGCTTCCCTATATACTGAAATCAATTGTTAGATGCTCACTCTCTGGTTCTCCCACAACTGCCTTCAGCAATTTCAGTTTCATTCCTTCTGTGAAACAGGCAATAAATCACATTCATGGTATTGAGTGAAAAATAAATCATAAACTTTGAAAACTGACTACAAGTGTGTAAAAGCATTTTAAAAGCTGTTGTCTCACATTAGTAAAGTACTATAAAAGGTAACTTTTAGGGCTTTGTTTGGGTCTGTGTGTAAATCAAGATATGCCTTAAAAAAAAAAAAAAAAAAAAAAAAAAAAAAAAAAAAAAAAGCCCTGTTCAACAGAACTACTTCCTATACCTGGGTACTATGAGCATAGTACCCAGCAAACCTGAATCTGATCCCATGGAAGTATTGTAGGTAAAACACATGTACAGGGACTTTGCTGTGTCAAATCAAAACCTAAAGCAGGGGTGGGCAAAATATGGCCTGCAGGCCAGATCGAGCCTGCCAGGCCATTCACAGCAGCAAGACCAGCCCAGCTTCACCCCACCCCTGACCCTCCCACCTCCAGTCCCAGCCAGAAGTCTCTGTGTAGCTACGCATATGGTCCACAACAGCTCACTAAAACTGGTTAAGCAACCCTCCATCCAAAATAATTGCTCGCACCTGACCTAAAGTGTTCCCAATGTTTAAATGCAACCTTAACCTTGATTTTTTTAGCAATCTTGTTTGTTCCTTATCCACAGAAAAATGATTTTTTCAAAGGGATTTTTCTCTTTAAAATGTGAATGCAGGTCCGCCAAATATAATGCATTTGGGGAACTAACTAATGGCTACTCTGTCCACTGGTCTTCTACCTTCTTCAAAAAATGCCTCTTAATAGTTGCAAGTTCCATCAGAATCCATACAGCAGCTATATTTAGCTGCCACAGGAATGTTTTCAACGCTTAGAAATCTCTCTTACTCCCCCACAATAAGTTTTGAAAGCAGTCATTTATAGAACCTCCAGAGAACAGTGCTTGAAATCCATGTATCTGACAAACATGTAAAAGGCTTGATTCTCCATTGCCTTGCAATTTGTTTAGTCATTTACAGTAGTACCAAGTGTAGCCAGATTAGTAACATTTTATATCCTCTTTGCTGGGTGCATATTATTATATGAGGTAAAGGGAAAAAGAAAATCAGGCCTATGAACTTCAGGAAGTCCACAGCTTGCTACTGCAGGCTTTTAAAATTCCTTTTGATTCAATATGTGGAGTTTCAAACCCCACTGATTTACATAAGCCGGATGCAAGAAATGGATTAACTTTAAAATGAATCTCCCAAAATAAGAAAAAGTCCAGCCCTTAGTAGAGGACCACACATTTTATTAAATTTCAACAAAGCATTTGTGCATTACGAAGTACCAATAAATATCATGAAATGTTTCCAAAAGGAAACTCTACTGATTTTGCAAATTATCACACCTCACTATTCATTTATCTAACGAACTATTAATCAATGAACTCCTAAAATCTAATGAAAAAGGAAAACTTACCTTTTTCTAAAGACTTCACGCAAAACAATTCATGTTCATTTATTTAGTTAGAGGGATTAAAGGGGGGGAAATCAGACTTTCAAACTGTAATCCAAAGAGCCTCATTTAACTACACAATATACCTTTGTTATGGGAATATTTTTTGTCCACTAGTATTGGTTTTAGAGGATAGATAATATAATCTCTATTTTACCAGAAGACATCACAATGTCTAAACACTGCTTTTATTTCTGGATGTGCAATTGTTTATCTCATTAGGATGTCTTTAAAACTCTGTTATTCACAAGGTTTAAGAATAACAATGATCATTTTCATAGGATATAAATACTTACTAAATGAAAGAGGTAGTTCACAGAAGTACTAAAAGCAGAGTGATGTATTCAAAAAGTCTAGCTGTTCAAGTAGTGATCTTTTATCTGTCACTGGGTTTTCATTAATAGTCCACTATTGTGATAGCATTGGAGTTGAATATTAGATGTCTGTAGGTACTGTAGCACCCGGCAATTAACTCAGCAGTAATTATATGCTTCTTCTGACCTCTTTGTGTAACTAGTAGAGATTTTTCTTCCTAAACATCTGAAACTTTAAATAATTCAAAGAGTACAGGAATAGAGTTTAAGAAACAGAGAAAGAAAAATTATGAACAAAGCCATAACTTATTCTGATATAAAGAACAAAATCCTTAAGGATCTTTCTAACCAATGTAACTTCTGCTTGGGGACACCTCCTCAACATTTTTCTCCCATTACACATCAAAGCAGATAGCATGAACAGTGCAAAGAACACTAATCAAAGACTAATACCCCCAGCTGGAAATTTTAAACCAGGGCCTCCCAAACTGTGGTATGTGTACCCCTGGGGGTACATAAGACATCTCTGGGGAGGTATGCGAGAGAACTTGCGTAATGGTGTAATAGCCTCCGGTATGGTTCTGGGCTCTTTATCCTGACTAAATGAAGGTTCCTTCCCTTGCTGTCCTTACTCAGACACTTAGGCTGTAGAGAGGGACACTTGTTCTTGCATACCCATGCATAGTATTTCCAACCTCTCAATGTACAGGTTTTTAGATTGCCTTCTAAGATGCCCAGGTCTCTATACTTGCTGCTTATTGTAGGCTCTGGCAACCCACTCCCTGCCCAGAGCCATGTGATCCAGGCTGCAGCCATGGAGTTTCAGTGGTGGGAGGCTCTGACAGCAGTCTCCCACTCACGGTGCTGCAGGGAAATGTGCTGGCAGTGGGCAGTGGCAGTGGCAGCTGCCATGGGGAAAAGTGATAGTGGCAGCTGGGTTCAAGTGCCCACCATCCTGCCTCTGACCTGAACTGGGTCAGTCTGGTCCACAACCTTAAGAGGTTGCCAACCACTGGGTTTTAGATTCCACTTGGAAGGATAAGTCCCTAACATTTAGAAGTTGAAATGCCTACCTGGTAGATACCAAGCCCAGTTACAATCTGGTTGGTCCCAACTCTTATAGAAAACAATTTTAAAAAAGATAAGTGGTAAAATGTAAAATATAGTGAATCTGTAAAGTACTGCCTAGTCATTTGGCTCTATATGCAACTTGTATGCAGTTCATTAACACCACATGACAGTAAGGTCATAGGTCAATTCAGAAATCTGATTATAAATCAGGGGAAAATTATGTTTCAGTGTCACATGGCTTAACCTTCAAGACCTAATAATCTAAGAGTTCAAAATCATTTATTTACAAATCTCAAATTACATACTATATATGACTAATCAACATTCAAAAATAATTTGCAATAAATAATTCTTTTCAGAAAATTCCTGTGTTTTTTTCTTTTCATGTAATATTCATAAGTAGATCGCAATTCCATGAATTTGTTCATTCACTGTATTTACATGATGAATGTATTTTAATTTTTTTTACTTCATGGAATCTTCCTAAATAGTTCAACTTTGAACTAGGTGATTCAACTGTGAATGGATAGATGAATAATTTAATACTGTTTCTTTTCCATTATTGAAAGGACAAAAAATTCTAATACAAATATAAATTATTTCCTAATCCTATACTGAGAACCACAAAGGTGAATTGCCCCTCCATTGAGACCGATCACCTTCAGTAGGTCTTTACATTAGTGCATGGGTGGGTCTTCAAAATATTCAATGTAATATTGGGGCGTAAATATATATTCTGTAGGATTCTCACTCTGCTCTGACAATCTTTAATGCTGCATAAATGGGCAACAGTGACATAGAGAGGCCCTAAACCACTTAGTTCCAGTCAGGACAAGGATTTCCTTGGGCAGACTTCCTGAAAATGACAGTACAGATGCCATTTGAAACAGTTGTTGCCAGCTCTTGGAGAGAGAGAGAGAGAGAGAGAGAGACATACTGGAGACAGAATCACAAAGCCAGCTGTGGAGAATGTAAGCAATGTTGCAGAGGGTGCTGTAAGTTAGGGTAAGCCAATACAGTCTGTTTTGAATACACTGCAGTGCAAACATAGCTGAGTTAGCTTTCAAGTAACCAGGTCTGATATTGCAATTGTAGTAGCATGCAAATCAGCATGGATTAATTGTCTAAGTATTTTCAGGTTAGCTTTGTAGCCCAGGCAGAGTCCCTAGTATGAACCTAGTCAGGTATGTGACTGTAGTTTTGACATATACTTTGTCAGGTGCCACATGCATTAAAACCTCTTTAGCTGCAACCCTCCCCCATCTCCTATTGGGATGTTTAATGAGTGGTGTACTTAAAGGCATAGTACAGCACCTCAGTCTCTATGGGCATATACCTAGGTGTATGCCCAGTACCTGATCTATGATTGTGTGGCTTTAAGCCATGTGACCACAGATTGAGTTCTACCTGTATCCACGTTTACCAGTGCTGGGAGCCATGTCAGGGACACAATCTAAGTAAATTGGGATATGGGAAGGGGTGTGCATAATGGGGGGGAGGCTACTTAGTCACTGGTAGAAAGTTTGGTGGGATTGGGGGGTGGGGGCTGGCAGGTCTGCTGGGGGGTTATCAGTCCAGGGATGGAAGTTTTGAGAACTAAAAATAGCCCAGTGAGGGCAGGGGTAGGAAAAGCACAGGCCTGGGGTTGGGGCAAGTAGCTGTACTCAGTGGCTAACTACAGACATTCAAGGACATTACATTGGGTTCAAAATGGCTACTTGATTTAAACTTAGCTTATTCTGTTGCTGACCTTCCACTTACAGACCCAATCTCAGTGACCAGAAATGACTCTAAATCTGGAACTGTACAGAAGTTCCATGAATACAAATTGGTTTAAAAATTGCTAAACCTAGTTCAAGAAAAAACTGGTATCAAACTTATTCAATTTGGGTGAAACCAGTACATGGAATTTTAGTACACTTTCCCTGTGCCACCCCAGGGTTGGGAAAACCCATCTGCTGATGCCAGCTCTGGGCTGTACTTTTCATACCGCGCCCCCACCCTGCACCAGGCTAATTTTTTGTCCCCCCAGCCCCTCACTCACCCTGACCATCCAGCATCTCACAAGCCACTCTAAATGCTGCCACTTTTATCAGCATTCACCATTCCTGGAGCCAAGCAAGTAAGTCCAATTGCAGGCAGAGGCAGGAAGGATGGGGATATATGTTTGCTAGGGGGATGGAGGGCTAAAAATTACCCTTGGTCCCCTAAACCCCCTCCCTGCATACTCCATGAGCCCTCCTGATCTTGCTAAACCCTCCTGGACCCCAGTAACACCCTGCAGTTCACACCTGCCCCTGCCTCTCATCCCCCCAATTGCTTCCACAAGTCATGCTTGCCCTCCTCACCCCATCTACATGTCGCATCTGACCCCCCACCCCTCATGGGTCATACCTGCCCTCCCCCACCCTACCCACATATTGTGCCTGCCTTCCCCACTCCTGGCAGACCCCCAAACCCCCATCCTGCCCCTCAATCACTCCACTAGTCCCCCCATCTTGATTTACCTGATATTGGGTGGCCATCATGAACTGGTTTATCCTCCCCCTAATGCCCCTGAATATCTATAGTTAGTCAGAATGTATACACTTGTTCAGTTACATTGGGCACAGGTTATCCTGATCTATATAGCGTACCTCCACAAGTGAACTAAGTTGATCTAGCAAGCCATTTTTTGCCTGATGTAAACTCCTGGAACACATTTGCCATTTGGCGCTTACATCAACCTAACCCTACTTAGGTTACTCTAAGTATAACATCGGTAAGTACAATGTATCCACAAATATCCACAAATATTAGAGTACCGCATGCAATTCTGGGCACCGCACTTCAAGAGGGATATGGATAACCTGGAGAACGTCCAGAGAAGGGCCACTCGTATGGTTAAGGGCTTGCAGACCAAGCCCTACGAGGAGAGACTAGAGAACCTGGACCTTTTCAGCCTCCGCAAGAGAAGGTTGAGAGGCAACCTTGTGGCTGCCTATAAGTTCATCACGGGGGCACAGAAGGGAATTGGTGAGGTTTTATTCACCAAGGCGCCCCCGGGGGTTACAAGAAATAATGGCCACAAGCTAGCAGAGAGCAGATTTAGATTGGACATTAGAAAGAACTTCTTCACAGTTCGAGTGGCCAAGGTCTGGAACGGGCTCCCACTCTTTCCTGCCTATGCAGGGGGTCAGACTCGATGATCTATTGAGGTCCCTTCCGACCCTAACATCTATGAATCTATGAATCCATGCAAACATTGCATCTCTGCCAACAATTTTACCAGTAAAATCTGATTTGGCTAATTTATTTGGGAAATGGACACAGAAAGGGGGAGAAGGTAACTGAAAGGATCTGAAAGGATATCCTTTTAAAGAAAACTGAAGGCATTTTATGGTAAAGAAGATTAAATAGTGTTATCCTCAAAACATGCTATTTTGCAACATGCATTTTTTTGGTGTAGTAAAATGTAAGGGGAAACAATTTGATCAATGACATTCAGGTAAAGCGTTGCCTTCTCATCCCTTAAAAAAAAGATATACATGATATTAAATTTCTTGATCAATAATTATGCTAACTAGAATTGGAATTTAGAAATACCCATGGGCATTGCTGGTTGGATTTTCTGATTGAGGCTCTTGATTTCCATGGAAAAAAAATCATCATTTATTTCATAACAGATTGCATAGATATCTAGGACAACAATTTATAAATACTTATACTGCACTGATGAAATCTGCATGCCTCATTTGAGGATTTAAATGATTTATCAGTAAATAAAATGACATATATGGATGGCAAGAGGAAAATAGAACTTATAAATTTTAGACAAAATAAAAATATGAACGATGATGATTCTTTTTAGATTCTTCTTTAAGATGAGTTCAAACTCTTCAATAGGCATATGCAAACTTGGGCTCCTTATTTATATTAGTGTTACCCCAGATGCATTAGTATCTATTTAGGTACTTATATATCCTTAAGTAAAAGAGTATCCAAGCACCTCATAACCATTAAAGGATTGATTCCTACATCTTTTTGAAGTTAGAAAATATTTTCCTACTTTATAGATGAGGAGCAGAGACAGAGGAGACTGAGTGATTTGCCAACTATTTAAAAGTATATCTTTATAAATAAATCGTTGTTGTTAACTAAAGGAACATTGTTCATAGCCTTATGGTGCTCTTGATTAGGCAAGCCAATGAGCAAGATATGGATAAAACAAATAAAAGCATTGATTATTTAAAGAACTATTTTTAGCATTTTTGCCTATGTGGCTTTACTATATCTGCTGCAAGAGATAATCCAATTTTAAGAGGTGTGCCAGATTTTAAGAGTTTTGTTCAACACAAAGCCAGAGAAACTACAATGTACTTATTTATTTATTTATTTATTTTTTGCTGTGGAACTGTAGAAGATCCTAATTCAAGAAAACTAATGACAAAGAGTGCAGAGACTGGGGTTTAAGAAATGGTACGTATGTGTCTTTTGCATATTGATTCTATACTACATGTAATCCACAAGGTTTTAACTGATTTTGCAGTTTTATATGACCAGATATACAGCTTATCACTGTGTGCTGTCCCATTAAAGATTGTAAGATTTTAATGCTGAAAGGGGCCTCCTTGACAATTTAGCCTGATATCCTGCATACCACTAACTGTAGAGATTTCACAGTGAAAGAATATCATTTCAGCCATCTAATACAGTGATTTGTTATTGCACAAGACTATAACTTTAAGATAGACATCCATTTTTGGTTTTAAAACCCCAAGTGATGAAGTTTTAGTGCATCCTTTGGTATTCCATTTGGTATTTTACTTATGCTTATCAAAAATGTATAACTTGTCTCCCATTTTAACTTTGCTGAATCATGCTACTTATAGTAGCTCACTTCATACTCGAGAAGAGCATCAGTTCTTGTGACTGTTTAGATTTAATTTACCCCTCTATTATTCTATATCCATGGCTACTGAGCATTGGAACAGGCATATAATCATATAAGGTGCAAAGTATTTCTTTGTCTGTTGTGATAACTCTCCTTGCTCACGGGCAAGTGTTTGGGAGATGTTGGGCAGTTAAATGAAAATCACCATATCCTGCTGTCTGGAGTATTAGACTGAACCCCAAGGATGAGACAGCTCTCTCTGTTCAGCCTCCTTATAAACATCCATGACCATACCTTGATGAGTACCACCATCACCCCAGATTGAGTAATTTCAGCAGGTTCTAGTATTATGTCCATGATAATGCATTATTGGACCTTTGCATAAAATAGCAGCAAAATGAACATTAAATATAAAATTCTGGTCTCTGTACATTTCAGACATCTCTGTTTAACTGTAATTATGCAGGTATTGCAGAATGTTCACAAGGATGGACTACAGATTAGAGAAAAATCAGCACTGCTTGTATGAATTGGGGACTGCTCTATTAAAATGGATGGAGATCCAGCTATTTATAGTAATTTGACCCATTTATATACCAAAAAGCACATTCAAATTAGCTACAGTTCACACAGCCATTTTATTTACATTCAAACATATGTGTTTGTCTGCAGGTATAACAACATGGTGTTCCAGTCTTTAGTTTCCAAGTAAGTTTTATACAAATGTTTGGGGTTTTCTTGTTTGTTTTTTCAAAAGGAGATTTGCATGAAAAGCCCAATGCAGAAAGCTGAAATGTTGAAAATACTGAAATGAAGAGTTGAAATGAAAATTGAAATGGGAATTTAAAGAGCTTGTTTGGATTACCACAAGATGTCTCTCTCTCAATGCTGAGTTTATAATTTATCCATTTGGTGTACCTTGATAAAAAACATAGAAAACAGAACCCTTTTGTATCTTTCAGAATACTTGGCAAACATTCTTTCATGTGAATAAGAAGTAAAAATGAAGTCAGAGAGGCAAGCTACAGTGAACTACCATCATTTCCATGTTCTAACATCTCCATTGCTTAGTAATGAATGAACCAAAATCTCCTTTTCTACATTCTCTTTACACAGGGTGGAAGAGAGAACTCTGTAGTCTAAGTCAAGTTCTTGTCGAGAAGAGGAGCTATAGCATATTGGGTTCATTACTACAACTGGATGAATTCAGAAGGCAGCAAGTAAAAGGAAGGATAGACTTGACATTGTGGCACAAGACCGAGATTCGTGCTCTACGTTTTCATTTCCCTGCTCTGCCAAAGATATCTGATTAATTTTGAGCTAAGTCATTTAATCTCTCTAGGCCTTACTTCTCAATTTATAAAATGAGTAAAAAAAATGCTCCCTGGCTTATAAGAGGTGTTAAGATGACTAATTTATTGAGGTTCACGAGGGAGGATCTTTGTAGGAAAATCCTCTGCCATATGTTACAGCCAGTCATGACTACAGACAAGTGTAAACTTTCAGAGATGTCTTAATTAATATTTGGTATTATCAATTTTTTATAATAGTTGAATACTCTTTTCACAATACTGTTTCTATTCATACAACAGCTGTTGTACAACACTTGAGCTCCACATTATTACAGGTCCAGGCCTAATTCAGAAATAATTATGCGTCGCCCATTAAACTCAAGGAGCATTGCACTCATCAATTTGAGAGCAAAGCTGGGCTATAATTGCCTGAGAGCATTCAAATGCAGGAAAGGAGCTGTCAGACTTGGGTTCAGTCCATGAAGTGGATATGAGGAAAAATAACAGAATTACTAAAGTTCTCTCTGAGACTTTTGCTGGTTTGGTTATGGTAACCCTTCATACATGTTTTTTCTAGACAAAAAAAAAGTAAAAGAGTGCACAGAATACTGTTCCATTATGTTCACTGATGATACTATTATCTGTGTCTACTGATGAAATACTCCATATTTACTGCCATTGCATAAAATCACTATTGTGGATGCTGTTTCTGTGTTTGTACGTTCTTCCAGGGCACCTGCTGATTCCATGTCTAGTACTATCCTTGTAGTCTAAGCACTGGGCCAATATCATACAGTAACATATGGTAAGGGTACTTACATTAGTAACTTTATCAAGGCAGGATTGGCAGAGAGGAGAGAGAGATAATCTATAATAAATGCTTCCCCTCCCATCACCACACACACTTTTTAAAAAAAAAGAGGAAAATGACATTTGTTAGGCAACTGGTAATAAAATTCAGGGTGGATACAAATGTTCAAAACATATAAGAGAACTCTATTGGTTGTGTCCTCCTGGTAGAAAACTTACTAGTAGAGCACTGTTTAAGTATGAAAAGTAGGGTGACCATATGGAACACTGCTTCCCTCCACCCTATTTTAGGGCAATTCTGCTGTAAGGTAGGACTCCCTATTTCACAGCTCATGCCACTCTGTGCATCCCCACCCTGCACCCCTCACCTGAGATGCTCATTTTAATTTTCACCAACTGGCCGGAACTGGCCTCTGAAATCTGTGACTGTCCCAGGCAAACCGGGATGTAAGGCACCCTAATTATAGGGTACAGTTGAGTACTCTGCAGGCAGCCTGCACTGCTGACCACACCTAGCCACTAGGCCACAGTGCATGCATTCCAGCATACTTCGCAGGTTCCCCTGTCTGTCTGGAAATGGCTAACAACAGCTGAGGCATGGGTTAGGACTGGTTGGCTGGCCACCCTAGTCAACCACTCCCATGCTTCCCACAATACTTAATCCTTCCCTTTCTTTCTTCTTCACAGCTGTCTGGTTTTCAAACAGGAGGCCAGAGCATGTCTACTGTCTTTTCAAGCGTCTCAATTTCCCCTTCAGTAGTCCACAATGGGTCCCTACCCCTCTGGCACCAGCTTATGGACCCAGTTCAATACAGGTTAGGTAAGCCTGGTTGGGGTCAGGTGCTGCTGGCTTGGGTGCTGCCAGGTCAAGATTGGGTGCTGCCAAGTCTGAGTATGAGTGGCTGGAATCTAAATTCTCCATGACTGGACCCAGGTCAGCCATAACCTGCCACCTCCTGTACCCAAACTACCTAGGTTCAGTCCCCAGAGGACCTGGATGTGCAAGACCTACTCCCCTCCTCTCCTCTCCCCCCCCCTCCCCTTCCCCACGGAGTAAGTTTTTCGGGTATGGTGCAAGTTTGTGTGGGAGAGGGAGGAAGTCTGGGAAATAGCAGGGCTAGAGTCAAAGTTCATGGCAGGGGTGGGTCAGGGGAGTCAAGGAACAGTCTTGAGGATCTGTGGAGATCAGGTCCCTGGGGTGGGTGGGTCAGGGGGCTTAGAGAATGGCAGGGATGGAGTCTGCAGAGTTTGGTATGGGTGGGTCAAGGGGCTCAAGGAACAATGCAGGGTATAGGGTCTGGGTCCCTGAGGTATGGGGGGTGAGGAGCTTCAGGAACAGTTTAAGGTCTGGGGTCTCTGGGAATCAGGTGAGGCTGGGTCAGATACAGCGGGGGTGCTGGTGGGTTGGGGATCCAGTGCTGACAGGTCCCCACACCTGCTCAGGGTTGTGGGAGATTAACAGCTGCACAGCCCTAGGGCTGTGAAGGGCTAGGCTTTGCTGTCCCTGAGGCTGATGGGGACGGGTTTGCTTTGTGCTCAGCCAGAGCAGGGGAGTCCAGCCAAGTCACAGAGGTAGAGGGCAGAGTAATGCATGCTGGGATGCCAGCGTGGTGGCTTCTACTGGAGAGGTAACTGTACAAATATTCATTTCTCCAGTAGAAACTCTACCAGGGGCCACTTTTACCTCATCTGAAGTTGTAGAAGTTTCTACTGGACTCATCATTTTTTGCCTGGAAGAAACAGTTTGAATACTTACCACTGTATACCCCGTATGTTTGTTTCAGACAGAAGCCATATCACAGTAGTCATATAATTTGACTTCTCTGAAGCTTTTGATATAGCTTACCAAAATGTCCTGCTGGCCTGTTTATTTGACAGGAGATGGTAGTACTTATAGAGGATGGAACAGCAAAACATTAGTCTTTCCCAGAGTGTGGCAACAGGAAAATACTTCTCATTCCCTGAAACACATTCCTGGTAAGCACCATGTGGCTTTCACTTCGTCAACACCTATGCGATCACTTGCAGAGAGTGAGATGTCACATGTGGCACTTCCAGCAATTTAAGCCTACCCCTGATTTTCCAGAAATTCATCTGATTAGGGAGAAATCATATACATATGCATCTCAGTCAGAGACTTCTGTACTAGGAAAGAAAGATGAGCAGAAACCATACGGAATACTCTAGAAACCTTGTCACTTATCCAAAAAATACTTAAAAGTTGTTGCTTGTCTCATAGGTAGGACACAGCATGTACCAGCTATTCTGATTAGTTCTGATTATTATTTTTGATATTTTAAGTAAGTAATTTATGGAACAAGAATTTCAAACCACAATTTGCCTATTTTCTTATTATATTCTAGAGTTTGTTCAAAACTATTTTATGAATTAATTATTTAGCAAGTTAAGTTTCTAGTTGAATAAGTAGACAATATTTGAGATATGCAATCAGTTCCCTGACTAGTCAATTTTTATTAATCAAATATTTTTATTATTGTCAAACAATGTAAGATACATGATAAATATATGTCTAATACTCAGCCAGTTTATGAATGTGGGGGGAAGAAGATATGGGGGGGGGGAGGGGGAACAGGATTAATGTTTTTTTCTGGAAATCTTTCCTCTAATTCCCTTCATTTTCCCCAACATTAGTTGTTCTAAATGATGGTAAGATAATACTTGCCTAATGCAGCAAATTATATTAAGGACATTTACTTTCCAAAGAAAATAAACCAATAACCATATACTTTTAATGTGCTTTATAATACTAATAATTGGCATCAATGTTTGGTTTCCTTATACTTGAAATTGAATATACTTTAAAAAAAATCCCTTAATATTTGAAATACAACCTTGGCTCTCAACAGCCATATTGAAAACTAACCCATAATCTTCAGCATTAAAAGACAATAGAAGTAAGTATTTTTGTGAGTTTGGATAGTTAGGAGGGAGCAGATGGGAGGAAGAAAAGCAACAGAATTCAGTTCATAGCTGTCCCACTATATTCCTCCTTCACAAGGCTGTATTGAGGGCAATGAGCCACAGCAACTTCAGATATGTTCCCAGTTGATCTTACTTGAGCTATGATCATGGGGTGCAGCAGCTGAGACCAATCAAGCATGACAGTACTGGATCTACACAGGAAGGTGCTGAGGGCAAGATCAAGCCATGGAACGAAGTACTTACTCATTAGTGGAATCCCACAAAAGGATGTGATAAAAAAAGTTTTAACCAGCAATAGGCAATCTAAGGATCTAGCCAGGTATGGTTCTGAACACCCTCAACTCCAACTGAAGTCTAGATAATTTAAAGTACTCAAAGCATCCCATGAGACACTAGGCAGATCCCAAGGCAGAGCAGAAACACTAAGCACAGCTAAAAGTAGATAGACTGAAAAGGCCTAAATTTTTCCTCTAGGCACACACACAATTCCCAGAAAGATCCAAGAGCCTCATGAATAAGACAAAAAAAGTAAACACCTGAAAATCTCTTTTTAAATGAAAATGGTGTGGCCTGCCACATGGGGTTAATTGTAATACCACCAATTTATTATAATAATTCAGATAAAAGGAACATTGAAAGTATCCCAGAAATGTTTTTGCCCAAATATTAATTGCTGCTCTTATGAGAAAAGTAACCTCTTCTTACACAGATTATATTGGGTATACCTAGATCCACTAACTAGATCTACTTTTAAAATCTATTTGGTTTCCAATTCTTACTGAGAAAAGTACGTTATATGGTGCATGCATGGCTACTGTGCAGGTATGTGGCTGTATAGTCAAAACAGTAACTTACTAACAAGTCCTAAGCATCAATCTAATTCAGGGCTATCCAACTGGTGGCCCGCGGGCTGGACACAGCCCATGTGAGGCTAATCTAAAGCACCCGGTCTCCCACCCAGCTGCTTCTTCCCTTATCAAGTCATTAGCAGAAGCAGCTGCTCCTCACTTCCCCTTGACTTCTGCTTCCTGCACCTGTCCCAGGGAATGGAGTAGCATGTCACAGACCTCAGCACTGGGAGTGTCCATACAAGAACATAAGAATTGTTATTTTCTGTGTCAGACTGTAGATCCATCTTGCCCAGTATCCTGTGTCTCAGACTGGCAGAGTAGACACTGAAAGGGAAAGGGAAAAGGACATGACCCAAGTTTATCTCCTATTCCTCTTCCACTTGCAGCCTTCATCATTTAAGGTCTAGGAAGTTCTGATTAACAGGCTATATCCACGTTCATGATGTAGCAGTCAGGGAGTGGGGGGATTGCCCATGTGCACCAGTGCCATAGTGGCAGGAGGAGTCG
>NW_005842245.1:455612-495474 GCF_000455745.1 Alligator sinensis | reverse complement strand
CCCCCAGACACTAGCAGCAGCAGGGATGACCTTGTCAGGGGGGCACGTACCCCCCGGTGCCCCACCTATATGTCAGCTATGCCCATGTGTACAGTATAGGAGTGTGGGGGGATTGCCTGCACACATGGCCTATCACATAGGCTATATACAGACAGCCAAAAAGCCTCAGGCTGAAATTGACCCAATCTTTGCAGGTTAGTCCAAACTGCATAGATTGAACCAAGCAGCAAGTAAAAAGACATTCACTTTTGAAACTGGAATGGCAGCTAGACCCCTGCAGTAGCCCATACCAGTAGCTGGGGGGGCCATGGAGAACACCTCCCAGCCTGCCAGTCACTGCCAAAGGCACCTGAACGCAACCAAGCAGGGCTTATCCTTGATTGACTATCCAGCTCATACACCTCAAACCCTTGTGGCCCCCAACCGCCAGGGGGAAAACAGTCCCTCTAGCCTGGGGCTGGCTAGGTCCCCCAGCCCCAGAGAGCATTCCTCGCTTCTGACAGGGTCCCC
Source organism: Alligator sinensis (assembly GCF_000455745.1). Taxonomy (NCBI): domain Eukaryota; kingdom Metazoa; phylum Chordata; order Crocodylia; family Alligatoridae; genus Alligator; species Alligator sinensis. The sequence goes on along the minus strand of NW_005842245.1, from coordinate 494,964 downwards.
CTCCCCCCCACCACACCCAGGCCTGACCCTGGTGCAGAGAAGATATCCTTCCCTTGTTACCAGACTTAATATTAAACTCTAGGGTAGGTGGGGAACCACCCCCGCCGCATCGGATCCCAAACTAGTTGTTGCCCCGCACAAATGGTGGGGAGGGGGAAGCCCAAAGTGGGGACTTAAGTCACTGTTCCTGCCTGGAGCTGGGAGCAATTCTCCAAGCCATGTCCCTGATCCTGGCTCAGGTGGTAGGGTGGGTGGACTGGGGTCTGCTTGGGGAGGGAGGTGGGGGAAGGGAGGGGAGAAGGGAAAACTTCCGAGGCTTTTTCCTGCTCAGGCAGAGAACAGCAGGGTATGGCCAGGCCCCAGCCTGGCCCACCCAGCTGAAGAGGATGTAGGTGGCGGGGGGGGAAACAACCTCCTCCCTGGTCCATGTTAGACCCCAGCTGGGGTCTGCATGGTGGGGGGGAGGCAACCCCTCCCAAACTTTTCCTCACACAAGCAGAAAGTGGGGGGCATGGCCAAGCTCTGCCCTAGCCACCTGAGGATGATGCAGGGTTTAAACCCCCTCGCTGGCCAACACAGAGCCCCAGTCAGCTGAGGTCTGTCTGGCAAGGAGAGGGAACCCCTCCCAGGCTTTTCCCTGCTCTCCACTTGAGCAGGAAAAAGCCTGGGAGAGTTTCCTTCCCCTTGCCAGGCAGAGGGATCCAGAATGGGCCAGGGAGGAAATTTATAGCCCTGCCCTGTCCTCCATCCTCCTCAGCTGGCCAGGCCAGGGCCTAGCTGGAACCTCTCAGCTGGGGTTGTTCCCATTGTGGGGTGTTGCCTGCATGTACAGGTTAGGGGCGGGGTGTTAGCATACACGATATAACATTTGGGGGTTCTTGAGTGGTAGTGGTAAGGCCATGTGGTAGTGACCTGGGGAACCTGTGGCTCTCTCTGTTGTGACCTGTGTTCTCTGCTGGTGCAGTCCATGTGGTGTGTGGCCACTGGCTGCTTTGAAGTTGGACAGCCCTGGTCTACTTGATAAAGAAAGAAGAGACTCTGGGTACAGGCAGCTGTAACAAACAAAATAGCTTAAAGGCCTTTGAAATGGCATGTACAGACATGCTTGCTCTTTGAAACATTCTGAACATGCTAGGAACACTCCAAAATAGTATATTTGAAATAAAATGCTACTTTGGAGCATATCACTTTTGGTTACATATTTATGAGAACAGTATGCAGGAACTTGGTTGGCACAGAGTGCAGGTGGACTTACCTCTTCCCCTCTCTTGCCATAACCCTAGAGCAGCAGTTCTCAACCTTTTGCACCTTACATCCCACCTATGTAAGGTCAAAAAATCCTGGTCCCACTGATCGATTGTGGTCCCCCAGAGGCCAGTCGACAAGGGGGGGAGGGGGTCCCAAAGCAGCCAATCAAAGCACGCAAATGTGAAACCAGAAGTCTCGCCATGGCATTTCTGGTTTCGCCACTGCGACCTGAGTCCCACCTAGAGGACCTTCACGTCCCACCAGTGGGATGTGTCCCACCAGTTGAGAAACCCTGCCCTAAAGCACTTGCTGCTGGTGGAGCTGGATCCTTCAGCCCTAGTCTCTTCTACCCTCCCCTCTGAGGGGGAAAGGAAAGGTCAAGTGGATGTGGGAGCCTCTGCCATATCCAATCACTGCTTACCAGCTCGGTCTCCATGCTCTCTCTTTCCCCCATGTCCCACTTCTGTAAGGGGAGGAGGGTGAGAGAGCTGCCATACAGGTTGCTGCTTTCTGGCTGGTGTCAGAGGAAGCTGCAGTAGTTTTAAATGTTCTACCCAGGAACAGCAAGGAGGCATACACTTTTCCTTCTTGAAGGAGGCATGCACTTCTTGAAGTTTTTCTAAATGTGTTTCACTTGGAAACATCTCAATTGTTACCTCTGTCTGCAGTCATTGGCTGGCTCTCTTATGTGTGGCTATAATGCTTGATTGGAGAGGGGACAGCTAGCCAGTTAATTACTTCTGTTGCAAGAGGTTTACAGATCCCAGTACAGAGGAAAAGGATCATGGAAACAAAACTATTTTCTGTTTTCTCTAGTATTTCCCCCTCTTCTATATCAAAAGTGGTGCTAGAGCCAAAGGCTTTGGAACCCTTTTCTACTGTAGGATTCAACCAGGAATGATCAAGAAACTTTAGCTTATATAATCAACCACTTCAATAGACTAGCAGGCATTTTTTATCATTGTATTATAAAAGAACCATCCAAGACTGGGCCACATGGCATTAGATGCTTACAAACAAAATCACAGAGTTTAGGTGATTTGGTAGGGATACAAGAGCAGAATGATTTCGGGAAGCAAAAGATTGGCTTAATGGCCCATGCTAGGAGAAATCTGGGGTTCTGTAGTACACCTACTTCTCCACCTGAAACAAGCTTTGTATGGCAGCTCGTTCAAGGAGCCCTTTTCTGTTAAAACAAACTGGTATCTTCTTCTTTCCTGCTAATCAGAGATTACCATAAAAAGCACATCAGGCAGATGAGTCATGCTGGGTCAGACCAAGGGATCATCTAGCCCAGTATCCTACTTTAACACTTTAGAGAAACAGGGTACATGAAGAGATGCACAATACTATGGTCTCACTGATGTTTCCAAAGTAATTAAAATACTACCACAAAATCAGGTTTGGAAGATATTTTTGTGTGCCTTACTAACAGGGCAATGTCTCTGTAATTTTAAATTATGAACACGAGAAGAGTGAAAAATGACCTTAGAGACCCATTCTATGCTCAAAAAGGTCAAATGGCACAACTAAATCAATTGTAAAATAATTAATAAAATAACTTAGAAAAATACCCTTTTAAGTAACTATCGAAGTAAAATCTTATCTCTGTGAAATGAGTAAGAGTTAAATTGTATATCAGCATTCACTCAGCCTACATAGTTATCTCCTTCTCACAACAACATTAGGATTCTATACAGTATGTAAATAATCACCGATTAGTTTTCCTGCCTTATCAACTGTTCTTTCTTGTGCATAAACTAGCTAATACTTTTATTTAACACACTAAAGAGATTCATTTGCATGTGACTTATCTCCCACTCGCATCAAAAATTGCAATTAAACTTACAACTGTTTTATTTATAATTAAAATTAACAGATCCCAAGGAAATACAGGTTTACCAGTGCCCTCCAACTTATTCTTTGTGAACTTTTTAGTTTATTTATGCATTTTCCTGAACAGATTGTCTCTAATTCCCCCTGAGTGTGATTATCTCAGGATAACCACACCCCCTGGAATTGCTTTTAAGTTCATAATAAGGAAGGACTTTGTTGTGGAAAAACATGCTTTGGTTTTGCGCTTGAGAAAAAGCAGCTGGTGTTTAAATGCGCAATATCTCTTGTAGTTGGGTTGTTCACATTTATCAATCTGCCCCTTTTTGAATGGCCACTGTCAGACAGAAAATCACATTAAGTTCAACAACAGTTGTAATTAGCAGTGTCAATCAAAATAGGAGAATAATAGCCACATTAACACAATAACATGTTGATGTATGAAGAAGCAAAGTTCTTACTGCCTGAGGTAATGCTTTGGTCTAAAAAGAATAATTGCCAACTATTTCAAAGTGCTATAGTGAATTAAGTTTGTTTATAGCATAATTAGAAAGTAAAAATGAAGATGTGGATATGCTGGATTTAAAATTGGCAATTTTCTACCTGCAGCGCTTGAAATTTTCAAATGTCTGCTGTAATGTATTGTGCCTTATTATTCTTAGGCACCATATCAGGTTGCATCATGCCATGTCTCATTATGCTAAATGACATAACAATACTATTGCAGTCTATCATGTGGTACCACAATACTGGACATGTAAACAAAATAAACATCTTCTTAGTAGAAGAGTTAAACTATATATTTTTGCTATGTTCATGTCTGGAGCTGATTTACCACTTTAACCTCTGGAACTGGTATTTGTTGCTCTGAAATCTTCCTCAAGTACTTGTTGGACGTGGGAATAAAATATTAAATTTTGAAAGGACCTAAGAGAATAGGCACCCAATCACCAATCCAGGTTGGTAAATACCTACATGAATTATGCTTCTTGTAAAAGGCTCCTTATTTATCTTTGCAAAAGACTCTTTTTAAACAAGGTATACTGGAAATAATTGACAATCATGAATGCCAACCCCACATTTTAAATACACTTTATACACTTACAGGAGCTCCTCGAGAGCTCCACGCTTGCTGCTGCCGGGCTCCCACTGTCACTGCCATGCTCCCCCTGCTGCCACCAAACCTGTGCTCTGCCCCCCAGCCACTGCGGGCACTGCGTTCATGAACGCAATGCCTTATTCATGGATGTTGCCATTCATGGGGGATACAAGAACATATCCCCCATGAATGGTGAGGGTCTCCTGTAATGAATTATAATAATATGATTTCAAAGAACTGTTCTTGGGCCTTGGTTCTACCTCCAATCTACTATATTTGCTCCCCAGATAATTTTGTCCATCTACTTATGTTTTGCTTTTTTCCTTTAGTAGCTAGATACATCTTTGCTAAGGGCAGTTAACTTCCATAGAAAATCATGAAGGTGCTAATTATGTCAAATCAGTCTTACAGACAAAATCTGGACACAAGATTTCACTTCATTCTAATTATTGTGTTTACTTGATTCCAAGCTGAGGATTTTCTTTGCCATTCAACATGGTGGCGGGGGGGGGACTCGTCTTAGAATTGAGTATCAAGCAAAAAATGCAAAAGAGGCATCAGGAACCCACTTAGCAATGTTTGGGATATTGAGGGACCTGGCACAGGACCCAGGGTAGCAAAATACCCAGAGGGGTGTGTGACTCAGTGCAGAAACACCTGGCAGCACAGGGCCCAGAGTAGAGGCAGACCCAGGGCAGCAAGGGATCCTGAACAAAAGCATAGAGAGGAGAGGGACCTGGCACAGAGACACCAAGCAGCAGAGGACCCAGCATGGGACCCACAGTGGTGAGGGACCCGGCATGGAGGCACTTAGCAGTGTGGCACATGGCAACAAGGGGGCAAGTGGTAGGGTGGGCTGGTGGAGGGACAAATGGTGAGGAGGGGGAGACAAGGCCAGGCTGCCAGTCCCTCCTGACACTTGCTGGGGGGGGGGGTGAATTTAAGATGACTCTCCAATAATTAGATTATATATATTGAAAAATGTAACAAAAGTATAACGTTTTATGTATAGAACCTGATTTTGGGGAAGTTGCCTTAAATTCAGTCATCTTGGATTTGAATAAATGCAATACATGGGAAATCTGAAAAACCTATGTGAACCTATTGAAACAATTTAAGCACCAAAAAGGTGTGAAACAGAGAGCTATATTTTTTTTAGAAAAACTGGAAGCAAGTCAAAATAATTAGCATATTTTCCAGTAAACTCAGAAAATTCATTCTATGCTCAAGATATCTTATCATTTTGGGAGGAATTCTATCTTTTTCATACAACTAAAAGAGGCTAAAACAGTAGTACAATACAACACTTAACACCTTTGCTGCAGCACCACAATCACCACTGACTTAATATATTAATGAAACAGAAGTCAAGTGAGTCCTTGTCCCCATTAGTGGTTTCATAAACCTATTAATTATTTATGTGGCCCTGGACTACTAGGAGACAAAAACCCTGTTGGCCAGTATCACAGAAAAGAGGGTCAACCTACCACTAAGAAAAAAAAAGGGGGAACCGAATACAAACCTATTGGAATTACATGACAATAGAGGGTATATACAGGTGTATGAGCCTGGATGAAGAGAGAAAATTAGAAGATAATTTTATCAATAATTAAAACAAGAGAATATGTTAGGAAAAGGAAGGGAGGGGTCATTTTAGAAGATTTTAAGCTGAACGTAAAAGGAAGTTGGCATGGCTCCAAATGAGTATCTGAGTACCTGAAATGTCCACAAAAACAAGTCAAAAGAAAGTTCTAGTAAAAGCATAGCCATTCTCCAGAATGCACACTCCACCACATTCATTGTGAAATCTTTTGAATTACCATGCCACATTCCTATACAACAGCAATGAAAACATCCTTCAATAATTTATTATAGCCTTAAAATGACAAGGCACCTGCCATCCAAATGGATCTGAAAGTGGTCTGGTAGTTTTCAAAATTATAGCATTTAACAGAATAATTCTTAGTAGCTTTATAAATGGGCTACTTACTGTAAACGGACCTAATTATCAACAACTGTTTGGGTAGCAACAGATATATTTAAAGATGTGCAACACTTTTCATTATCCACTCCTATTTTTAGTTACTATACAGAGAAAGAAGATTTCCTTTGGTGTAAATTTTCTGAAATTTGATCTATTCCTGATTTGGAAGGGAAAGCATTTTTTTTTTTTTTTTTGGTAATTCTCCATGATTTGGGGACCCTGAGTCTGAGGGAATCCACTTGGAAGCCTGCCAGAAACTAGAAAACCTGCCACACCTGGGACACTCGATTACCCACAAGCCGTAAGTTGAGAAATTTGGAACTGGAAGAGACCTCTTACAACCTTGAGTCTAGTCTTCTACTATCTCTTATAATTCTTGTTTCCTTTCATGCACCATTCTTTTCATAAACTGATCAACTGCTATCATCAAACTAGTTCTTTTTGTCCTCCATTTCTATTGGAAGGCTATTTCAGACTTTCTTCCTTCTGAGGGCTGGAAGACAGTTGCCAGACTAAATGCATCTATGGTCAATTTATAGTAATTTATGTACTGCTATCTTAAACAGTTTATTTTTTTCCTTCCTGGTATATACTCTCCAGATATACTTATAGAAAACAATCAGCCCTGCCCCTCTATACCAGTATTTATTAACCAAGCCAAAAATCTGTTGATAGACTTTCTATTCTCTTGTTCATATAGGACTTCTTTGTACCCACATGTGAATTCCTTTTTCCTGCAAATGGTTGGCTATAACGTTATTCAGTATTCCAGACATGTCCACACAGCCTTGTATACCAGCACGAATATTTCCCTATCTCTACTGGAAATACATTCCTGATTCAGCCTAACTTTGCATTTGCCTTTTCATAGCCAAATCACACTGATGGTTCATCAACAAATTGTGATTGTCTAATGAACCCAGGTCTTTGTCCTTCTCAGTTCATTTCAATTGATTATCTTCTCAGCTCACAGCTGAAATTCCTATCATCACTCCTTAGGTGCATGCCCTTTGCACTATGAAATTATGTGCCATTTATATTGCTCTACTCCTTAAGAACAGCCAATACTTCCTGTCCATTTTTTTTTCCCCTTCAAAATCTGTTTTAAAGCCACACCTACTATTGCAGTTGGCAGAGTAGGTCCAAATCGCCTCCAATAGAAAAATATTCCTGAGGTGAATATAAGATCAGCTGTTCTTGTAACCATTTGTCTTGAAAGTTTCCATGCTAGCTATCTAGCTTTACTTAAAACAGTAAGCCATTTCTCAGAATGCAAAAGTCATACATTGTTTAGCGCATATTTAAAAAAACCCCAACAAAATACAGATATTTAATTTGGAAGTGCTAGTACTTTTCCATGTTCTGGAATACAATAGTACAACTAGATTGTGACACTGGGACAGTTGACTTGGGGACAGCTTGTAAAAAACAGCTGATATCATAGTTCTGCTATCACAATTGTGTGGCATAGTGGTCCTCAGAAGCTGCCCTGTGTGGCAGCTCTCTGGCCAATTAGCTATGCATTATGCCTCTGTTGGAATGAGAGCTTGAAATATGATTGGGAGGGTCACAACATGGTCAGGGACATGATTCTGGGTGTAAATTCGCCTGAAGTTAACGAAGTTACTGTTACGTCTCAGCTCTGTGTTCTTGGGCAACCCTGGCACAGGATGCAGTCTGTCTGACTCACAAAGAATTCCCCCTCCCTCCCTTCCTCTACCTAAACAAAACTGATTAAGATGTAGTGAGAGACACACCTAAGACCCTCCAGATAAGGGTGACAAGAGTGAAACAACTGCCCTAGGTCTCATTTGCATCCGAGATGGAACCAGATGACCATTCATTTACATGAGAGATGGAGAACAGAAAGCCTGAAGCAGAGACTGCAGTGAATGCTGGGACCAGAGAAGCAGGGGAGCACTACATGATGGGGAATCTGTGCTCCAAATGCTAATCAACCCATGTTCTCACACACCCAGCTCAGCATTTATCAGACCAGTTCTAATCTGGATTTACAAAGGACTTTTCCCCCCAGATACACACACACATCTCTAAGTTTAATAGGCATCTCGGGCCGTACATTTCCCGGTCCCACTATGGGAGGCCTATTTAAACTTGATTGACTAAAACTCGGTTGCCAGGTTAGGGAATGCTGAGGCAAGAGACCGAGTCAGAGGGGTTATGGGCAACATTTGAACCATGGTAAAGGGGTTCATCACAGCGTCCAGCTCATTGGAGCCCTAATCACAGGTGTTGCCATACCTTTCCTGAGACGACTGGTGGAAGTCCTGTCCACAAAAGGTTATGAGCACCCTCCTGATGCTGCAAGCTATCTATTGTTCCTGAAGAAACCATGAGATATCCCATCAGTATATCTGCCACCCATAGGAATTTCAAGCTGGCTCCCAAGTATTTGGGTTACTCCCTAATCTTAAGTGTTTCCTGATTATCAATCAGTTTCCTGAGATGGTCCAAACCAGATAACCCCTTGTCAATAGAAAAGACAATGATTTACACTACTGAGGGTGCTTCGAAGCAGCTGAACTGAGGGTATAAAAATCTGTAAGTGTGTGTGCTGCTAGGAGAAGAGGAAGAGGAAAAGGAAGGAAAAGAAGTATAAGCAGGAGGAAAGAAGGAGAAGAAGAAAACCCCTGTGCTGACACCATCCCCTGTCGTTCTTGGGACGTTCCCTGTCGTTCTTGAGACAGATCGTCTCTCTCTTCAAGGATTGTGCTACGGACTGTGCCTGTCAGCTTTGCAGCCTGAGTACCGTGGACTAGGTGAGATCCCAGCGTTCTCTGTCTTCTTTCTAGGCATAAACTTCTGAACCTGAACTGTATCAGTTAAGCTTGAGCTAAGTTTCCCCAAATACTTAGTGAAACCAGGGTAGTATTGTAATTGCTTGTGTTTCTTTTTCCTTTGCATGTCTATTACTATTAGTACCATTATATATTTCGTATGCTTAGCAATAAATAACTTTTATAGTCAAACTGGTAGTAGTTGTGTATATTTTTCCTTCTCTGCTTCTCTTTCTTCCCGTGCTCTGCAGCAACGCTTCTTTTACCTATGCTAAAGATCCCTGTGAAGCCCAAATTATTGTGGGGTCTGCTCATCAAGAGGCCAAAGATTGGGACGTGCTGAGTTTGAAACACATAAGGGGATCAGCTTGTACAGGCTGATTGACCCGGTTTGACTCAGACGTGCCCTTATGAACTGAATGCTGGCCCATGAGGGTGTCAGCTGGACACCCAGCTGGATTCAGAGGGATTCTGTTTACCTGTGTGCTTGTGTCTGACTGCAGTTTATTGTTGTTCCGATGAACTGATTCTTGGCATATGAGGGTATCAGCCTGTCCATGCTGATCAACCCGGCCAGGTCAGGTGTGTCACGTTAATTTGTGTGTGTTTGTGTGTACGACTGATTTGGTGACTGGAGGAATCCAGCCCCATTGAGACTGAGTCCTGAAAGATAGCTCCATTGGGGGTGAGGGCTTGCAGAAGGGAGAGATACAGCTCCGTATAGTAACACAAGCAGCACATTGACAGAATTACCAAGACCCTAGAAACTATCCCTAATAAATGAGCACACCCCAAAGTAATGGGCAAATCTGGTAACAGTTACATGCCTCTGAAACTTCTCAGTTGAAACTTGGTCAGCAAAAACTTGCTAGATGTTCACCACTTTCTCTGAAGATGAAGGTTAGGCTGGAATGCTCTATTTCTAGGCATGTAAGCACTAAGCAGACTTTCCCTCCAGTTTCTATACAAGGGCTGTAAACAGATGTCTCATTTAATGTGTGTCTGACTGTCCCAGGTTTTGATCTGGATGAAAATAGCAGTGCAACCAACTACTTACACATGTAGCCCTTCCAAGCTGCATTGCCAGTAGACGACAAACAGGGTGGAGGGGGAGAATAATTATTCGCACATGTTATCTGGCATATTTCACGGGCAATTTCCATGAGCACAGAGAAGTAGCTAGCCAGGTTATTCTGAAGTCAAACAGAATTCAGGCTATAAGGTGCATCCCTGCCCTGCCTTCTGCCTCACAGGTACCTGAAACAGGACAATGGGTGTGAACATCTGCAGGGTCCAGGGACAAAAGGGTATCTCTTGGAAGAAATACAATATCTGTTTACAGCATAGCATACTGGGGAAACAGTTTCTATCCCTTTCTTCTGTAACAGATCCACAGTAAAGACAGCACACCTCTACTACTACTGGTTGTTGAATCAGCTTAGGACTAAAGATCGCATCAGGCTGAGGACTAACTAAAGACTGAAGGACTGCTGTTGATATGCAGTGTGGGGTAAAAAGGAGTTTAAAAACATATTGGAGCGTCTACAAACATACTGGAACTAATCTGAAGTTAGCTAGCTTGGATACTGTTAATGTAACATCAGGTTCAGTGCAGACTGCAAAACCCACAAGGGGCCTTAGGTTAATTATCTTTTAGCTGGTGGGCTATTAAACCTTAGTGGGAGTGTCTACATGAAAAGTTCGCTGCATAGTAGACTAATTAGCTGTGCAGTAAACATGTCAGGATCTACACATGTACCCCTATTAGCTAATTTACTCTGCAGCAGGATAATACTTGTAAATATAAGCACTAAGCAAGCACTATCCTATTAGCTGTTGCATGAGGGTGCTTTAGTGCAGGGGCTGCCTGCTGGCTAGCTCTGTGCTGAATCTCCCTCATGCCCCTTCCTGCCCCTCTGCAGCTCATTGAGCCAAAGGGAGCAGCCCTGGGCTGGCACACTGACCCTGGTGACTCCATGCCAGCCAGGGCAGCTCCAGCCAGTCTCCACAAGCTGCACCTAAAAAAACTGCAGAGCATATTGCTCCAGAGTTAATTGCTCACAGGCATATGTTCAAACAGCACGCCCAGGAGCAATTAACTCCAGAACAATACATTTTGCAGTTTATTCAAGTGCAATAATTGCACATGTGGACATGCTCATATGTGCCCATATGTAAGTTGTTGTTACCCCTTTAACTACAGCAAAGCAAACTTGTAGGAAGTTACATTAAAAAAATATTGTGCTAAAAAAAACTGAAATTGGCAAAGTCGACCCCTGAAAAATTAGAAAATTCCATCACTGCTTTATCCCAATGTGATTATTTTATCATCTAGGAGGCACTGATAGTAAACAAATCAAATGGCTTTCCTTTTCTCTATCACCAGCTTAAAGACTAATAGCTCAAAAGTGTTTTCAAAATTCAAATTCTACTTCCAAGACTGGAAGCCTCTAACCTATTCATTCGGTTCTACTTTCTGGTCCAGACTATCAACAAGTACAAACTGGCTCCATTTGTTTCATATGCGATTTAAATAAAATATTTCACAAGCCAGCAGGTTTATGATTGCTGTTTATTACCCTGAAAATGACTTTTTCAGGTAAACTTTCAAATACACCATGTTGTTTTAGGATCCTAAATCCAAAGTATTTGAATTCTGCATTACTTAGAGGCATGTGAAAATTGACACAGTTCCAAACTAAACACTATTTTGTCTTCTTCACCTGTTGATCCACAACACCTCCTAGGACTGAGATAGCAACCATCTTTCTTATTACCAGGGATCCTGGTTTTCTCTGATTTAAAAAATCCCCATTTTTCAGTTAAAATAGTAACCCCAAATCCACATTTTTCTGTGATTTAAATGAAACACGCCTAATATATATATATGAGTGGCATTTCATTTCAATCATGGAAAAATGTGAATTTGGGGTGTGTTTTTCTAACTGAAAATTGGGGATTTTTTTTTTAATTAGAGATATTAATTAATTACACATATAAACAGTGCCTTGCATAGCATGGACATTCCAACTTTTAGATGTTAATACAATACAAAAACCAATAACACAAATAATTCAAACCAATTTTGAGACCAACCTGAGAACAAAGATATAAGTTAATAGAAAACATGGGATTTTTCACTTGAGGTTTTGCCATCTCGAAAAAGGGGCAAGATGCTTTAATAGTTCTTAACATGAAAAGGGCCAGATTAATTCAATATAATAGGTACATGATTTTGAAATATGAACTGTAAAACTTAAACCAATAACAATAGTACTTTTCAGGAAGACACATTTAGTGGTAGTTAGTACAGTCAAATATAGGTAGGAAGCTGAGCACAAAATCCGTTATTTTAAGTGCTACCAAGTAACTAAATGAGGTTAAATGAGTTTATAGCTATAAATTCAGAACATGCAAATTAGTGCCTGCCTGTAGTAGAACTCGGTTTTCTCTAAGATATAATATTTATCTTAATACAACATTTTTTGAACAGTTGTGTTTATAAAGGCAGCGAACCACAGAAATGTGGAAAGTACAATGTCCAACAAAGGAATGTTAAAAGAGTTTTTTAAAAGAATATTCAAAGTACATGAAGGGTTGAAAAGTAATAAGGACTGAATGACTTAGTGATGGCTGTCATAAAAATCTGGCAGGGTATTCTATTTACAATATGTAATAAAACTGTCACACAGAGAATTTATAAAAGCATTTGCCCTAGAAAACGAAATCTTTTTGCCAAGGGCACGTTAATAACCTCTACAGTTCATTTGAATATATGGGCAAAGAGATATTTTGACTAATAGAGCATCACAAGGTGAGCACTAGGCAATCTAATAGATATTGTGACAATGGGATGATCAACAGAAGCAAATGTCCGATGCTAGAAATTAAGTATAAAATCTAGTGTGTTTTTTTTTATATCAGTCATAATCTGGTGTTGCTAATGAACATGTGTGTGCATTTTACTGATTGTGGATTATACATAAAACAATCACATTTTCAGAAGAAATTAAAAATAATTTATCCTCAATACTTAAATAGGATGCTGACCTGTGAAGTCGGCAATTCAATGCACTGCTATTGTTTCCAAGATTATGTGAAGCTTACTGGTTTGAGAGATTTAAGTGACTAACGGATCATTCAATATCCAGGATTTTGCATACCCTCAGAAAAATCCAAGCTTGCAAATTAGCATATTTTAAACTGATCTTCTGAAATACAGTTAAATTTAACTTAGAACAGTATTGCATATTATAAATTATGAATTATCCAAAAGATTGGTGGAGAATTACCCAGTGCACAGAATTGTCTGCAAGTTCACAGGCAATTAATGGCAAATGATTCATGTAATTGTTAGAGGTAAAAAAAAATGCAATATAAAGTTCACCATTTTACACATGTGCGCACACACACAAGAAGAAGGGGAAGTTAGTCTCAGTTGGACCCCAAGATACCTTGGCTAGACTGGTAACCAGCATCTGGGCTACCATTTTTATGGATAGCTTGGGTACCTCTGCACTACACTGCAGCCACTAAAGTGACTACTGTATTTCACGGTGTATAAATCAAGTTTTGAAGACAAATGCTGAACTCTTAAAATTCAAACTCAACTTACATACCATCCCCCACGTTGGTGTTTGAGGAGCTGGAAGCCTGAGCAGTCTTATGGGAGAGACAATGTGCTGGTGGGATCAGAAGTTGGATTGGGCCCCTGGGAGCTCAGGCAGCACATGGCCCACTGGCAGCCTGACTGGCTGGCCCTGAGGCATGCTGCTGCTGTGGAAGGAAGGACTGGGATCCCCCACCATAGCTCAGGGGCTGCCTGGACAGTGGCAACTTGCTCCCCAGCCTCAGGGCAGGTGGGGAGGCTCTACCAAAAGCAAGATCAGGCCCCTTTCCATTTGTGTTTTCAGTAGGTGCCTGCGGCCAGCAGGATGCCTGGCACTGCCCGGGAAGGACTGGCTTGCCCCAAGAGTAGTGCGGGGTGTTGGGCAGGGGCGGGGGGGGGAGGCTATGGGTGTCAGGTGGGGCCAGTCTCCTTCCCTACCCGTACCTGACACCCCATGCTGCTCCTGGGGCAAGCCAGCCCCTTCCTGGGCAATGCCAGGCATTCTCCCAGCCGCAGGCACCTGCTGAAGACAAGTGGTGAGAGGCCCAATACTGCTTTTGGTGGAGACTCCACTCTAGTCCCACAGCTGGAAAGTGAGCTGCAACTGGGCCAGGAAGCCCCTGACCTGCAGGGGGGCCTGGTCCTTTCCTCTGCAGTGGCAGCACCCACCGGGGCCAGCCGGGCAGGCTGCCAGTGGGCCATGTGCTGCCTGAGCTCTCAGGGGTCCAATCCAACTTCCAGGGATCCCTTTAGCAAACCACCTCTCCCACAAGCCCGCTCGGGTTTCAGCACCTTGCACACCAAGGTGGGGTCGACTTATACACTGGACATACAAAAATTGTAACTTTTAAAACAGAAATATGGGGTCAACTTACACAATGTGTTGACCTATGCACTGTAAAATGCATTATTTTCTTCCAGTGCACTGATAACGAAACGTTAGTGAAGGACTAGGACAGAGTCCATTGAATCTGCATTTTAAGAAAGTTTAGTGGCCAGTGATCCAAAGTTCAATGAAGTCAATGAAAAGAATTCCAACTGATTTTAACACGTGAAACTGAGTGTATACAAAGGGCCCAGGATCTCTACCAGTGGTTATTCTGGAACAGGCATTACAAAGGAGTTATGGTATGGGCCCATGGCTAGTCCCTGCACTGGATCAGAAATTTCTTTTACTACACAGTTGCTGCAAAGAAGATCTACAAAAAGCCAAATTACTTAGATTTTGCAATGATTTTCTAAATGTCATCCTTATGCTATAATGTGTCAGCAGAAAAACAAAACTAGATGGTTACACTTTTTTTTTACCACAAGGGGTTATCATCTGAAATTGGACTCACAATGATAGTTGAAATGAATCTCAATCTCTTTTTCTTTCCTAGTTTATAAAAGAAATAACTTGACTAATTTCCAGTCTTTCCCCCCTTTTATGTTTATTCTTTTTTCAGTGTGTGAGGAATTATTTCAGGGAGAGGGAGGTCAAATAAATTAATTTTACACTTGGTTCGGAATGAAGCAATATTTATGGTCATATATCTTTGGCAGTTCCAGCCCCTATTTAAATTCAGTCTCTCATATTCATGACGCTGCACCCATCAGCAGTCTCATCATTCTCTAAACCTGGATGTACACTGGAGGTCCTGATCATGGAAGAAGACCACAGGACTGCCTAGGCGATCCGACAAAAGGTAGGATTAGCTTGCTTGGGAAAGGGTAGCAGTACTGTAGTTTGTAAGGTCATTAGTGCTGTGAAATGGTTTCTTTAGTTTTGATTAGACTGGCTGCTTGTCTTAAAATGGGTTTACAGCATCATACTGTGATGCACTAGAACTTTCTAGAGTTTGGAGGCAACTGCAGTAGGTGCACCAAGTACTCCACAATGGCTTGCTCCCTCGCCTTCCTTCTATATTTAGTTCCTAGACTTATTCTAGGCTACTGTTCCTGTTCCTGCACAGCCTATCAACCCCACCTGAGTACATTGCCCTATGATGTTATTTCCTTTTCTTATACTCTGAGGTATTCACCTGGCTGCAAGGCACATGTGCTTGCCACTGGTTAGACCTCCCTTTTCTACCAGCAATTACAAAAAGGAAGTAACATCTGCTTTTTAAGACTGTGAAGAAGTAGTGGTCACCTCGGTCAATAGCACTGGTGGTTAAAAGATTTGGAAAGATAGTTGGCAGACCTCAGAACTATACAGAGCAGGGACTCTTGTATATGAGCATTGGTCTGAAATAATTGCCCCAAAATAAAAATACCCCAACTGAAACAGGAGGGAAATTTCTGGATTTACCTTGGATTTATCAATGTAAGTGTGTAACTGTGTTAGGTGGGTACATCTACTTTTACATCAGGAAAACAGTATTATTCTGGGAAAACTTATTCTCATAGGGTGAAGCTAGAACATGGACATATGAATAATTTTACCAATTAAAAGGGAGGGGACTGCCTTTCAGGGGTAAGCTGGACCTATTTTAGCTTCTACTTATTGTGGGACAGGAACAGAAAGACAAAACAGCTGCAGTGAAACTGTAATAATTTCTTTCCCCTTTAAAACAGTACAATTGTTCACAGATACAGGCCCCTTTTCTGATTTTTCTTCAGTTTATGTAGCACACCCTGAAATTAGACAAAAGTTTCTCTACAATTTAACTGACTACAATTAATTTTAGTTGCCATTACAGCCAATCAAATACTGGAGTCCAAAAAAAAAACATACTGAAAGGAGTCTTTCCTTGGGTATTTAAGTCTTTGAGAATAGGTGAATGTATAAACAAAATTTCTTTTAGCAATAAGCTCAGAGATTTAAAAAAAAAACTTTTAAAGAGGGCACAGATTTGCCTTTCTCTAACTATCAGAAGAAAGGTGACACCTTGGAAGGTAATGGTTATATTCTGGGATGTGATTTACACCTCTGAAGGAATAGTGGGATAATGGAATTTCCAGTTTTACCAGTCTTTTCTTGTCCTCCCACTAAAGATTCAAATGGCAATAAAAAATAGAATTAAAAATTTGACTAAGTAATAGCTCAGACTACAAGAAGGTTATATTAGAGCTCATCCCTTGAAAAAGTTTCAGTGAGGTGCCAATTCTCAGGTAGGCATAAATCAGCATAGTTCTAATTAAGTCAAGAGAACAAATCCCTCTTATACCAGAACTGAGGACCTTGCTCTGAGGCACTCCTCTTTGTCATAACTACTCACTGAAGAGACAGAGGAAGTGTAGGAGACTGTATTGCAGCAAGTAAAGCTTGTGCTCTGGGAGGCTGTTTTCCCAAGTAAAGGCATGCCAACTGTACAATACTTAATTCACATAACATCCATCCACCATACACTTTAAATTGTCACTGTTCCAAGTGAAGAAAAACTAATTCCCAATCTGAAGCATCCAGTGGTGTCACAGTTCAATAAAGCAATAAAGAAAAAAACAATATGAATGTACTTGTTGTGCAGCCCTTTATTTGACTTGGCAAAAGAATAAAAGCGACTCTGACTAAAATGGAAAGAATGGATTATGCGCCCTGCAGTTTGCAGATGGAGCTCACATGGCAGCCAGAAGAGGTCTGGAGAGTGAGCATTAGGTGTGTCAGAAAAAAAGAATAAAAGTAACTTGCTTCTTTTTAGAGCATAAGAGACGTGGATTTCAGACTCATTATGACCCCTCTCCTGTGCTCTTGGGCTTGTCTTATTGGTCAGGTAAAAAGAAAATTGCCTTTGAATGGGAGAAGGAAGGAGAATTGTATGCTCTGCTAGCTACTTAGTTTTATTTGCTTCTAAAATTTATGACAAAAAGGACTGCAGCCTTGAATAGGAGCCCCTATTTTAATTGTTGTATAAATCTAAAATACATGCATAGAAATGCAGACTACTCCACAGTTAAAATCTGAACCACAGAGAAATGAAACGATAAAAGTAATAACAAAAATCATGTGCCAGGTAACATCGTGTATATCTTTTCAGTAAAAAAAAAAAAAAAGAACTTATCACTTTATTTCTTACGCCAGAGTTCTATATTCATAGTTTCATAGTTAGGGACTGGAAGGGACCTTAGAGATCATCAGGTCCAGACCCCCCAGGAAAGACTGCTGGGATCAGATGACACCTGCATTGAAGGTTTCATGGTAATAACTTGTTCACGTAATAACATGCAGAAATTATTTTATATTTCTTTTATTATATTTCTAAGCATCTATCTGAGGGTCTCCAAGTTGATTACAAGCATTAATTAGTTAAAATGGATAGCACTCTGTCTCCTATTTCACCACGTAGTATCCTGGGGTCCTAAGTCAGACTCAGGGTCTATTGATACCTCTTCAATACAAATGAATGGCAACCCTCCTCACAAGGTCTCTTTAAAGAGGCTATAAAAGCATCCATTCATAGATGGAAAGAGTGCTGAAGTGACTTCTCCAAGGTCAAAGAGGATGTCTGTATAGCTGGCTGTGAACCAATATCCTATTTTCTGACTCTGCTTTCTTTATAATTTCAGACACAAAACGGTTATACCTTTTCTAAAATCTAAGCTTCTAATTCATTCTGCTCATTTTTGTGCAGGACGGATTACATACATTGATTTTTGTGATTTATATTTATTATTTGAAACCCTAGATCAAAAGGTAGTCCTAAACCAGTGGTCACCAACTAGTGGATCTCGATCCACTGGTAAATCTTGGAGCCTCTTGGAGTCAATCCGAGGCTGGGCTGGGGGGCTGAGCACCTGTGTGCATGCACACATGCACCCCACCCCAGCAGGTCAGTCCTTGGGGGAAGGAAGGGGTGGGGGCTAGATCAAGACCCCCCCATGGTGAGCAGGGATAAGGATAAGTTGAATGGGGCCCCGGCCAGGTGGGATTTACCTGCTGGGGAGGCATGCCCCCAAATAATTTTTTCTCCCTATGCCTCAATGTGTCCCTCCCCTTCCCACCCCATAGACTTACCTACAAGACAGGGGGCAGTGGGGGAGGGATGGCAGCAGCGCATGGTATATCTTGGGTTGCTTTTAAATGCCAAAGGTAATCTCCTACTTAAAAAGGTTAAAGACCACTGCCCTAGACTATATGTATTCAAATACAATTATAATTCATAATTTTGAGAAAATTATGTTTTGTTAAAATGCATTCCTTTTCCCCCTCTTAATGACTACTTCAGTGTCATTTTTCTACATGTGATGTGATACCATAACAAGTTTGACTTAATTTCTATGCCAATTTCTGTATCAATTTTAATGTGATATGAATTAAAATTTCTATGAAACAGGCAAAATAGGGAAAACAACAAAAAAACCCCCACATACATCATGTTCTGTGTCTATTATTCTTTCAAATTCTAATTCTACCCATGGTACAACAAGTACATGGCCAAAGTTGCCATTTCTGCCTGTCCTAACATTGATACAAAATAAGGAAATATTTAAGAATTGGCTATCCAGTAGGATGGCTCTGGATCTTGAAGTGATGAGAGAATAAAGTGTCCTCTACAGCCTCCCTCACTTTTTAATTCTCTTCTGTACCTCACAAAGAGAAACATGGGCAAATACTCTGAAAATTCATGCAAAATGCAATGCCTTCCCTCAAGCAGATTTGGGTACATGGATGAATGATTCCCATCTTGCTCATGCTTCCCTAATTCCAATACTCTGTACAGGCCTGATTCTACTATCCCCTTCAAGTCAGTGGCAAAATGCCCATTGACTTCAGAAGGAGCTGGACAGTATGCTAAATCTATACTCTTTACTTTGATTTCATAATCCAAAAAAAGTGAAATCCCCAAGTGTAAGTCTGAACCCAAACCTTGGCTGACCAAGGGAACACCTGGCCACCACAACAATTGGTAAGCTTATTTTTTAATATTTTTTATAACTTGATAAGTATTTTGGTAACCAAGTTCATACCATACTACCAGAGTGAAATGTAATAACAATCTCATAAATTATGTAAAAGTGAACACAATATATGTTCCAACCAAGTCAACAGCAACCCACCCCCACAAAAAAACCTGAAAACAGAATTGATAGACACTAATTCCTGTGGCACAATACGTGTCTGTTCATTAGCTCTGGGAAACTACATTAACCTTTTATGTGCTTGTTATATTGCGATTTGTCTGGTTTCCTAAGGTTACAAGCAATGACACAATTGGATTGTGCCACATGCCTTGTCCAGCACTTCAGAAGTATTTGAGATCAGTGCAAATTAAATGACACAAAAGCACAGTCAATATTTCATTTACTGCCTCACAGGTGTTAGAGCCTTTGCCTCCAACTGTAAGCATAGCAAATACAGACAAATCTTGTCAGCAACCCTTGAAAAAAAATGTAGCTACCAACCTACACTAGCTTC
The DNA here is from genome assembly GCF_000455745.1 of Alligator sinensis. Lineage (NCBI taxonomy): Eukaryota > Metazoa > Chordata > Crocodylia > Alligatoridae > Alligator > Alligator sinensis. The sequence continues at coordinate 475,056 of NW_005842245.1, read as the reverse complement.
ATATTACTCACATATGTTTGAATTATTACTGTAATAAGCAACTATATTTGAATATTATGAAACTACAGTATGCCTCAGAGTAGGATAACAAAGAAACTCTCACAAAGTTAAAAATGTGGGGGGGTTATTTGTTTTAATAATTGGCTGGTGGCTTTTGTTTCATTTTGTTTTGTTTTGGCACGTTATTTTAGATCAGGTCTATTAGGTGCTGATTTGGAATGTTTTTAATACCATGGACATTTCTGAAAGTTAATTTTACTATAAAAAGCTTTGCATGGCATTTACATAAGAATTCAGTTGTTCTATCAAATATGATCTGAGTGTTCAACAACCTGTAAATAAAGGGAAACACAGTAAACCTGTAATTAAGGAGAAATACCACTGTTCTCAGTGGTGGCAGATGACAACAAGGAGCAATGATCTCAGGTTGCAGCAAGATAAGTTTAGGTTAGATATTAGGAAAAAAACCTCTCACTAGGAGGGTAGTAAAACACTGGCACAAGTTGCCCAAAGAGCTTGTAGAGCTCTGTCACTGGAAGGTCTTCCCAGCTGGACAAAGCTTTGGCTGGGATGACCTAGTTGGGGTTGGTCCTGTTTTGAGCAGGGGGTTGGACTAGATGACCTCCTGAGGTCCCTTTCAACCCTAATTTTCTATGATTTTGTAATTCTGTAAATGTGAAATTTTCAGAAATAAAATGTTGACCATTAATTTCAGACTTATATGATTTGTCTTATAAATAACCTATTTATAAAAGAGAATTATAAATTGCATACATGGAAAAGTGCTGCAGTCAATGCAATGCATCCTTTTGTGAGCAACTAAGGTGCCAAATCTGCAACCTCTTAGGCCTCATATAACTTTACTCATGTAAGTTGTACCATTGAATGGAATGTGTCTACTCATATACATATGCCTAAGAGGTGGAAAAATTGAACTTAAAATTACATAGATATAGAGCCACTATAAGAATTTGGAACCTCACCTATGGTAAGATTTTACTTGACTGTAAAATCAATTTTGTTAACATACTATAGTGTCTGTGCTGTGACAAAATGGTTTCATGATGTTAGATACAGATAGTTATGCAGTAATGTAAAAGTAATTTTGACCTTTGCATTTTTGTTAATATTATAACCATTAAATAACCATTTTGTTAACATATAGAACAGTACACAGGTACAGATCTGCCGGAGAATATCCAAGAAGCTGTGTTAGGCAGGAAGGCACCAAAAATCAGCCTATGTTTCCTAAGTGGCCAAAATTCTTTGCTAATATTTGATTAGAGGTTTGGTTCCTAAACAAAGCCCTCGCCATACATATCTTATTTAAACAAGTATACTGTTTAAAAAAAATCTGAATTAGAATTTTAAAAGCCTCCATGACATAGAAGGGCTAACATACACTGGTGGAAGACATTCCCCATGATTTCAAAAGTTCATCTCAGACAGTTTACTTAGGCAGAGAAAAACTGTATATAACAACATCTCCTTCAAAGATGATTTCTAGATGCATTAACTAAGATCCATTTTTATTAGCCATTTAAAGAGAGAAAAAAAATGAAGCAGTAAAAGTTTGCAGAGGTTTTAAGTAAGCTGTTAAAATATGTAATTTTTTTTCTTTTTACATTTAGCTATAGCTAATATAATAATGTGACAGAGTGCTGCTTAATCAGTGCTTTTTGTTGCTCACCATTTTAAAGACTTTATTGATATGGTGTGACAGCTCTAGCACCTCTTAAAGAGTCTGCTAATCTCTTTGCACTTTGATTCACACATGAAAATTTAATTATGCACAATTCTATCATCAAAGTTGTCCTAATCTACTAGTGCCAATGATATAACATTATAAAAGGAAAAGCCATTAAATTTTACATGATGGGTACTCGGGCAATCATTTTTCCTCTGAGATGGTTGATTACCATTGTTACCTGATATAGCTGAGATTGAATTGAGAGTAACCATATCATGTACAGTCAAGCAGTTAACAAAAATGCAAAGGTCAAAATTATTTTTAAATTACTGCATAAATATCTAACATCACAAAACCCTTTTGTCACAGCAGAACCACTATAGGAATTTGGAATCTCACCTATGGTAAGACTTGCCTATAAAATCCATTTTGCTAAGATACTCTTTGATAAACATCTCAAAGGAGTATTATCTTAGTTAAGACATTTGGGACAATGAGAGGGATTAGATCAAGTTAAAAATGGCCATGCAATCTAAGGCAAATCAGGAATTGGGAGAGGGGGGTGGCAACAGGATGGATCTTGGATGGATCATGGGGCAAACATGTTCTGAGGGAGGAGAAGGTGGTTTGTGGGGACAGGCAAGGTCTGTGGAGGGATTGGGGGGCTGTTTAGGGAATCAGAGGACTCATGGGCTCTGTGGGAGGCTTGGGGCTCTCTCCCCCATCCCTGGGACCAGGTGCTATTTTTAGGCCCTGAGCCCTCCACCCTCAAATGAAATCCCCACCAGTCAACCCACCCGTCCATCCTTCGTGCTCCTCCCACTACCCAAACTTACTTCCTTGGCTCCCAGCACTGGCAAACACTGGTAAAATGAGCACCAGAAGTGGCTTGAAGGACAGGGGGGTTGGCAGACTCAGGAGGGGACTGGCTGGTCCATGAGTGGGTGGGGTTGTCCATATGGGAATGGAGGAGCGACTGGGTGGGCTAAAAACAGCCCAGTGCCAGGATGGGGGTAGGAAAAACACAGAACCATGACTGGGGCCAGTGGCTGGGCTTTCCTAGCCCTGTGTCTGCTCTAGGAGCTATACAGAAGTTCAGGACTGTTAGATCAGTCTAAAAACAGCCTAATCTAAATTAGACTACATCAGAAATAAGATTAACTTAGATTGGGTCAGCCATTTTTAGATGGATCCAACTGTCCTGAACTTCTATATAGTTCCCACTTAGATCAACCTAAATAGCGATCTAAGGGCATTTTTCATAGATTTCATAGCTTTCATAGACATTAGGGCTGGAAGGGACCTCGGAAGATCATCAAGTCCATCCCCCTGCCCAAGGGGCAGGAAGTCAGCTAGGGTCAAAGGATTCCAGCAAGATAATTGTGCAAATGTTTCTGAAAAGTATTCAGAGTAGGTGCCCTGGAGGCAGTCTATTCCAGGCCTTGGGGACTCAGACAGTAAAAAGTTTTTCTTTATGTCCAGCCTAAAATGGTCTTGCAGGAGTTTGTAACCTTTGTACCTTGTCATCCCTTGGGGCACTCTAGTGAACAGCTGTTCCCCCAGATCCTGATGTACACCCCTTATATACTTCTAGGCAGCCACAAAGTCACCCCCGAGCCTGTGCTTCTCCAGGCTGAAGAGTCCCAAAGCTCACAGCCTCTCTTCATAAGGCATGTTCTCTTGCCCTCTGATCACGCATGTGGCTCTCCTCTGGAGTTTTTCAAGCTTCTCCAATATCTTCCTGAATTGTGTAGCCCAGAATTGGATGCAGTATCCCAGCTCACCAAGGCCAAATACAACGGGAGAATGACATCCTGGGTCTTGCTCGAGATGCATCAGTACATGCAAGCCAGAGTTTTGTTCGTTTTGCCAGCTGCCAGCATTTTTACACATGCTCTGAAAGTCAGGGGAAAAGGGCGCTTTAGTTACTGTAGCTCTGAGACTTGCTCTAATTAAAGTACCCAGAGCATCTCGAGTATCAGCATCCCCATGTTTCAAGATAGCAGCAGGGGTGCTTTATCTAAGCTCATCAAATGAGTCTTAGATAAGCACTCCTATCTCCATTTTGAACCACAGGGATACTGATGCATGAGATGTGGAAGCTGACTGGAGCATGGTAATTACCATGGTCCAGCAGACTCAATCAAGTGTGCTCCAACATGCTATAATTAGAACAGCCTCCAGGTCCATGTATGAGCATCCTAAGTGTAAGAGCTACACCTAGGTGAACTAAGTTAGATTAGGCGACCATATCTAACCTCCCCTGTTGCCTCTCAGCTCCCTGTTCTTGGGAAATCCTGGCACAAGACATAGCCTCTCTGAATCGCAAAGAATTTTCCCGCCCCCCTCCCTTCTACCTGAACAAGAACTGATTACTAAAGACAATGAAGATGCAGTAGGAGATGCACCTAAAGCCCACCAGATAAGGGAGCAACTCCCCTGCTCTCATTTGCATCCGAGATGGAATCGGATGACAATTCATTTACATGGGAGATGGAGAACAGAAAGCCCAAAGCAAAGACCGCAGTGAATTCTGGGATCAGAAAAGCAGGGGAGCACTGCATGATGGGGACTCTGTGCTTCAAATGCTAATCAACCCACATTTACACACACCCAGCTCAGCATTTATCAGACCAATTCTAATCTGGGTTTACAAAGGACTTTTTCATTTCCCACCCCCCACACACACCTCATCTAACCAGAACTAAGCAGAAGTAAAGTTTAATAGGCATCTCGGGCCATACATTCCCCAGTCCCACTAAGGGAGGCCTATTTAACTTGATTGACTAAAACTCGGTTGCTGGGTTAGGGAATGCTGAGGCAAGAGACCGAGTCAGAAGGGGTATGGGCAACATTTGAACAATGGTAAAGGGTTCATCACAGCATCCAGCCTGTTGGAGACCTGACCACAAATGCTGTCATACTTTTCCCGGGATGACTGGTGGAAGTCCTCCCCACAAAGTTTATGAACGCTCCAAGTAATCCCCTTAAGTCTGTTAAAAGACTACAGTAAGATCTGGAAAAGTCATGCTAAGCTGAGGCTTGTTCACAACAGGTAAAAATCCAAAAACCTGATGCTGCAAGCTGTCTATTATTTCTGAAGAAACAATGAGGTATCCCATCCAATATATCTGCTATCCAAAAGAATTTCAAGCTGGCTCCTAAGTGTCTGGTTACTCCTTAAAAACTTATGTTTTTCCTGATTGTTAGTCAGTTTCTTGAGATGTTCCAAACCAGAAAACCCCTTGTCAATAGAAAAGACAATTATTTACACTATTAAAAGAATGCTTTGAAGAAGCTGAACTGAGGGTATAAAAATCTGTAAAAAAGCAGCAAAGTTGTGCTTCAAGAGGAGAAATCTCTCTGACACCATCCGCTGTTGTTCCTAAGAAGCTGGAAGAAACAGATCATCTCCCTTCAAGGATTGTGCTAAGAACTTTACCTGTCAGCATTGGAACCCGAGTGCCTTGGACTGGTGAGACCCCAGCTCTCGCTCTCTCACTCTTTTCTTTTTTTTCTCTCTAGGCATAGATTTCTGAACCTGAATTGTATTAGTTAAGCTTGAGCTAAGTTTCCCCAAATATTTAGTGAAACCAGGGTATTATTGTAATTGTTTGTGTTTATTTTCTTTTGCATGTCTATTACGACTAGTGACATCATACATTTCATATACTCAGCAATAAATAACTTTTATAGTCGAACTGGTAGTAACTGGGTATGTTTTTCCTTCTCTACTTCTCCTTCCCCACTTGCTCTGCAGCAATGCTTCTTTTACCTATGCTAAAGATCCCGGTGAAGCCCAGAAATACTGTGGGGTCTGCTCATCAAAAGGCTACCCCTACTAGGACAGTTAGGACAAAAGATTGGGACGTGCTGAGTTTGAAATACATATGGGGATCAGCTTGTACAGGCTGATTGACCCATTTGGCTCAGATGTGCCCTCATGAACTGAATGCTGGCCCATGAGGGTGTCAGCTGGACACCCAGCCTGATTCAGAGTTATTCTGTTTACCTGTGTGCTTGTGTCTGACTGCATTTTGTTGTTACCTTAATGAACTGATTCCTGGCATATGAGGGTGTCAACCTGTCCATGATGATCAACCTGACTGGGTCAGGCATGTCACGTTTATCTGTGTGTTTGTATGTATGACTGATTTGGTGACTGGAGGAATCCAACCCCATTGAAACCGAGTCCTGCAAGATAGCTCCATTTTGAGGTAAGGACTTGCAGAAGGGAGATATACAGCTCAGTATAGTGTCTCTAGTGGGTTATGGAATAGAGAAAATCCCACACAATTTACTGATTCGTTTTGATGCACTGACTGGGGGAGTAGTTAGCTGACTGCACGATTTCACAATGATTACACACTTAATTTATACAACACAATTTTATTTTAAAACTCTTTGCTATGTATATAACACTGCTGAGCTTTAAAAAACACCACAAACATTAAAAACACAATAATTACATGTATCAGAAACAATGCTCCAAATGCACTTCCTTCCCAAACAATGCTATAAGAATTAGTGTTACAAAAACAACTACAATTACAACTAAAAGTTAAATTTGAATCAATACTGTTATTTTTCATAATATACTTACAATCCTAGAATTCCGAGAAGCCAAATACCAAAATATGGTTTCATTCCTCAGTAGTACGATTTAATAGGTTGGCCTCAGTAGTACGGTTCAATAGGCTGGCCTCAGCAATACGATTCAATGAGCTGGGCTCACCAGTGATAGGACTACGTCCCCTTCCTTCAGTCCCTTTCGGGCGCTCCGCGGCTTCAGCGTGAACTAAGAGATTTGTGTTCACGGAGAGGCTTGATTAGGCGATCAATCTAATCTGAACTTATACTTGCGATTCTCCCTTCGTTGTTCTGCAAGTGAAGTCACCTCCAAATTGGGACAGTAAGTTACAGGTTTTTATTGAGTGAGCTGCCGTCATTGGGCTCCTCCTACTCAATTCATCATAACTCCCAAATTTGGGCTCGGATCTTACTCAACAGAAATTACCTTTGTTGAGCATTTTTTAAATTATTCTTGGGGAGACTTCCATATCACTGTAAATACTCTTTTCTTTTTACCAGTCTGGTTAAAAGGCCTTAGGCTTTGATGTCTCGGAATTTAGGACATTTACTTTCTTTGTAAAAAACTTCTAAAGGTACAATTTAGATTAAGGTTTTAGGCGAAGTCAGGACATTTCGCACGTAGCTCCAAAACAATGAGCTAGATAAGGAGATAGATCCTATCTTCTTCCTGAAACTGGCTAATGGGCAATCTTTACAAACATTCAAACTATTTCATTCAATATGACATATAGGAATACAAGTACACAAGCAGCACATTGATAGAATTACAAAGACCCTAGAAACATATCCCTAATAAATGAGCACACCCCAATGTGATGGGTAAATCTGATAACACCCCCTAACTTCCCTGAATGTCTATATGCACCCTTAGTTTCAAAACAGAAGAGTTTCATATTGTCAATAGTTCAGAGCTTTATTTCAGATCTAAGCCCCTCCTTTGAAAGGAGATTCTAGCCAAAATGGCCAATTTGAAACTTAATGCACCAATAAAATGCATTAAACTATTTTGAAATTGCCTTTAATTCAAACATAATGAAAAGACTTCATTGATCTTTCTGGGCATTAGATCAGGCCCACTAGCATTTGCTTATAAATAGTCTAATAATATTACTTTGCTTTTATTAAACATAGTTAGGATAGCATTCACATGCATTTCTCTTTCCAGCAACTAGAGAGAGACCACTTCTACCCCAAATAGTTTTTTGTCTAATTTACGTAAGCACACAAAATGATCAGAAGATGATAGGAAAGAGGGAGAACTTATGGTGTTGGAAGAACAGATTTAGTCCCATGTAATAAATTTTAAGTTATAAACCATTTTCCATGGAGAAATCATCCACATGAGATAAAAAATGATAGGAATGATTACCCTTGGTGACAGTCTCACCAGACATTAGATAGTATTTCTTGACCTCTGCGATCTTGAGTATTGCACTAAAAAATAATCCCTGTTCAACTGTTTCTGTCCAGTTTGGTAAAATAGAGCAGAATCTTCATGAAGTTGTCCTTAACAAATGTGGAGCTTTCCAGAAGCACAGTGCGTGAACATTTTTGCACTGTATTCTTCTTACCTTTCTCATGAAAACGAATATGCAGACTGTGAAGGGATTTAGGCACCTCTTTTCACAATAACATACTGTAAAACAACCAAACCTAGGAATTTGACATTCTTTTGTGGATTCAACCTTTGTTCAGATGCCAGACACCTGAATAAAGATACAGAGTAGTTTTAACTGCGTTATGGTAACAGTTATATGCGAGTGCTAAAGGTATAAAAGATTTTGTAATGTCTCCATAAGGCAGCACAAATCTAGGAGGTATTAGTCTTGAACAAACCCCTCCTCTCAAAAGCCTGAGTAACTCAGGACTTTCATAAATACACAGGATCAAAAATAGGTTCCTAAAGCTTATATGGCCAAGACCAGTTAACTTATTTTCTTATTTAAAAACAAAAGTTTGATAGGTTGTTTTGTGTAGACTTGCAATATGATTTCCACTGCCTTCTTGGTAGAGATCCACTGACATTTTTATTTCAAAAGTATTTTACCGTATTTCTACTGCAGATCCATAGCAGCACTAGATTCTTCACAAAACAGGAGGAAGATATAGTTAAAATTAGAAATGAGACATTGACGTATAATAAGATGAGGAAGAAGAAAGAATAATATGAATGAAATTATTAAGTGAAGGTTAATACAAGGCACATTGGCAAATTTTAGCTCTAGATTTAGAATGAAAAGTCTTTAAACATATATGGTTAGCAATGGATATTTTATTTCCCTAGGCTATTTTCTGTAATATTTTATATTGTTGAGGACATTTTTAATTATGCAATCTTACAAAATCAGTGATAGATTAGTGTACAGTACCCATGTCAGATGCCAAATTTCCTGTATCTGCTATATCCTTTAGCTATGAATTAACTTTTTGCTTATATCTGAAATAATTTAATGAATTTATTACAAAGGCACAACTAATGATTCTTTTAATTAAGGATGTTCATTAGATTCTACCAGCATTGAACCTATTTGAGATTTAAAATGTTATACATGTTATTTTTACTTTCTATTCATCATTTTAATAAAGTTTAAGAGTAATGATACAGTGCTAAATTTTAAATGACAGAAGTGCAATTCTAGTATCTCTTTTATGTGATGAGTACAGTATTTTATCCCTGCTGTTATATTTTCCAAGGGACATCTTGATTCAATATATTCAAGATTAGGGTGTTTTTTTAATAGAAATCATACAATATATACAAATTATTAGATTTTTTGTGAGCATGCTTGTACAAATCAGGATACCAAACAAGTGAAAGATACTTCAGCTATCAACCAATACACAAAGTCCCAGTTAGGCAAGTTTAGATGTAGATATTAAAAGTGACCAGAATCACAGCTCTAATCTTTCATTTAAAGAAACTATATTAATATTAGTAGCTTATACATGTTGTGGTACAGTTCCTGCCCTACAGCAAGGTTACGTATAGAATATGCCAGTGCCACAAAGACACTTCAAGGGTCAACTAAAAATTTCCTACACACACTGGAATTCCCAGTTGATTACTGACCCTCTTTTCTGCTTTTGACTAGCAAAGAGAAATGTAATGTTCGTAAAACCACTATTTCCTTATTGGAGAAAAAGATGAGTGGACTCAGACTAAGCATAGTTTGTATTATCGTTCTGAGCATGGAAAAAATGGATGAAAAGTAAGTAATTATTACAGCTTGGGTAACTTGAAGAAGTTACCATGTTCAGACCCATTACATAAACTTCCTGGAGCTTCTGTGGCTGTGTCCTTTAGCCCTTCTCCAAATATTTTTAATTTCCTTAATTAAACTTTAGTCTTATTGAGTAAAAAACATCATGGAGTTATATGATCGCTGTCTTTCAGAAAGTCCTTATCAGCTGTGCTTATTATAAAAGTTGCAAGATGCCTTTCCTACTTCTCAACTCTAAGAACTTAACATAGACTATTATCATCAGAATCCTGATGATTCTGAAGGGCACGTTATACCATTTTTACATAGTACCTTTAACTCCATTTTAGATCCTTGTACCTTTAGCCCCACTGACTTCAGTTGATTTAAGTAAGTATAAACTTATGAACCATTCTGTTCGTAGTGAAAAAATAAGGAGCAGAACTGAGATCACTCCTCTGTAGCAGTGTTAGCTCTGCAGGAGTAATAGGAAAGCAAATATATAAGCAGACATAGATGCATACAAATATAGCTAGTTGAGTCTGAGAACACAAATGGAGCATATCTGAGCATGAGATAAGAACAGCACAAACTGAGGTGCTATCGGTGGAGTAGATCCATGGTTCAAAAGTCTGCAGTGAACATGCCAAATCTTTCAATGTGTCATAAATGTAACCAAATGTAACTATAACTTTCACTTAACTGTCATCAGGCTCTAATGTGAGCATTTAAAATGGCTCATATAGACAAAATTTGTTTTTCAAGCAAACTCTGTGACCATGAAGACTAGGTTATTCACCTAAATCATCAGGGTCCTGAAACTGTCTTCTGACCCATTCCACAAGAGTCACTACCCAAACTGTCAAATATAAATGTATAAGCGGAGACAAGAAAAATCTGTTTCATCTCTTTACAAAGGTTGCCATAGCCCTTAATTTCGATGACAATGGTTCTCAACCTTATTAGACTCAGGCACCCCTCAGAAAATGTCAGCTCTTAGTTTTCATTTAATTTCTGATTACAGAAGAATAATAGAGCAATTCTTCTGTTGCCAAGAACTCAGAACGACCACAACGGGTCAGAATGTTTTTAACACTGTGGATTCCAATTTCAAATCCCTGAGTTTATCCTGTGAATTGTGCTTGCACACCTAGCAGTACTAACATTGCATGGCACCCCACAGCAACCTTGAAAGGACCTCACAGCACCCTAATTGAGTACTACAGTTTCTCTTTCAGACCCCTAGAGCTATCCAAGCCAAGAGCTTAAATGGCTCTGCACACATGACCTACAAGCCTGTATTTTTTTCTTATAGTCTCTTCCTGTGATGTTTCAGCTACAAAGCCAATGCCTCTTGAATGCACTGTGGAAAGTCCCTTTGTCCATAAGTTTAGAAACTGTGGGGTAAGGGGGAGAGGGGATATGAAGCTTGCCTCTCTCTTAAAGTGCAACCCCCTTTCTAACACAAGTTAAAGTATGTCATGCCTTATAACAAAGTCACACCAAACTTCATTCCTAACCCTTTCATGATCCCCAGCATGGATAAAGATCAAGAAGGCCAGAATGAGGAAAAGCTTAGTTTAAGGTTGGATATACAATGCAACTCCCAGAGTAATTTGCTTTGGATGTTACTCTAGTAAATTTACTCTGTAGTAAAGAATACATTTGACCAGAGCTAGCTGCCTGCAGTGAGCATTAATACGTCTCCTGGACATTAGGTAGCAGGGGAATGGGGCTGCACAAAGAAAACAGCTACTCCAGGGCGAAGTGAGAGGTGACAGGTACATAAGTGTAACTTACATCAGGGTATAGTTGCTCCCCGCTTTCCAAGGGGTAACTTGGCCATAGAGTACTTACCCATTATTTCAAGGAAATGTGTGTATCTATCCACATTAACTGTGTTGGCGATACTGCTTAAGAATGTGAAGAGGATTTTGTAGGGGTGTAGGTTGTAGCCGTGGTGGTCTAAGGACATAGGCAGACAAGGTTCCTTGGGTGAATCTGATATCTTTTATTAGACCAACCCAAATAGTTGGAAAATAATTATTAAGTAAGCTTTTTTAAGCAAGAGGATTTTGTGGAATTTAACTGGCCAGCAACATCCTAAAAGAAACTAATTCAAAGCAGCGTGGGGAAAAAAATATTAGAGTTGCCTACACCCTAGTAGAATAATTTGATATTGACTAAAAGAGCTAGAATAATAATGAATTTATCTCATTTAAGGGATTTGAGATGCCTAGCATATTAAAAAAAAATCTTAAAAGTTAAAAAAATAGCCATTTTGTTTGACAACACTTAAATTATACTCCCTGAATGAGACTGTATGAGCAATCACTGTACCAAAATACCAGATAATAGAACTAACACTACTCACGGATGAAAGCTATTTAATAACCTTAGGTGAGTTTGTCCTTATGAGACAGAGCTGCATTGGATTCTAAGATAGCAAAACAGGTAAGCATTAAGCAAGTGCTTAACTCCAAAAATGTCAAAAGTCACAGACTACTAAAATGCTTCAAGTAAAGTACACAGTTTAGTGCGCTGCAGCCAAAATATACATATTTTTTAAATGAAGCTTGACCCTGCAGTCCTCCAATTGGTCAACCTACTACAGACTTCAGTGCCAGTTTTGGCAGCACCTGAATGACGTTCTATTGGTTTAAAGGGTTCGATACATTTTACAAAAGCAGAAAGGTAGAGCCAAATTTGTGTATGATAACACAAATTAGATGACCATGATAACTTCAGGAATTAAGTCGCATAATTCCCTTGAAAATATTTTGTGATATCCATTTAATCACAATCCATTTAGAAAGCATATTTCTTTAAAAGCAAGACCTGTATGTGAACAAATCCCATAGGTTGTCGTGCTGTTTTCCTGGATTAATGGACAAAGAAAACACGCATGTATAATCAGGGCAACTTGCTAGTACACTGCTTCTTCTGCAGGTCATTTATAATTTATGCAATTTGTTCCCTCTTTTTTAATGGCAACATTTTTCATTCAAAGTTGTGCTTTCCTCAGCTGCAAAACTGAGTTATTCATTTAATGTACGCAGATGGAAAACAAAAAGGTCAGACAAATTGCAGAGCACGGTACCACGCAAAGGAAAAGTATAAGCCTTTCCTGACCAAATACTTAAGGTTCATATGTAAATATACTTTTTATAACTTAATGGGGTCCTCAAGATTGGCAAAAAAGAGAAAATATTTATCTTGTGTTGATATTGCAATAGTGCAAGGAAAAAATGCATTTTTCTTAAGTAGTTGCATATTCATTCTGCCTATTCAGCAATACTTTTGGCCTGGTAAAAAGGGGAAAAAACCCTATATCAAAGTTTGAACAAATGAAACACTCAAAAGTTGAGAAGTGCACATACAACTTTAAATCTATTATGTTTTATATACGCATTTTGTGAATGTCATGGTGAGAGGGTCACTATGGTCACAGCAGAAGTTAGCAGGAAAACATGCTACAGAGCAGTGTTAGGATTTAAACATCCTTTGATCAACCAAAGTTCAAGATTTTGAGATGGCCACAGTCACCAGAGGGATAAATAAAATCCTTTCCCACTTCAATCCATCCCTCGGGCTTCCCTTTTCCTTCAATTTCTCTTGGAGAAAAATCAGCTTACTGAAACCTGAGAAAACTGCTAAACCTAAAATGGCTTAACAATAGGGTGATTCCATGGTACTACTACAAAAATTAGATTTTTACTGAATTGTTAATAATATTAGTATGAAAGGACTGGGCCACCTACTCTTCTAGGGAGGGGTAAGCAGAAACAACTAGAGAGGGAATGATGTAGGTGCACACCTGTGTATTTTTCTACTATAACATTAAAGACAAATGTGTATCTTACAAAAGTTTTTGAGATTTCACTTCACTTTGAAATTGTAAACTAACCTCAACATCTCAACATTCTCCAGGACAGAAAATGTCTAAAATGATGTTTAATACTAATTAAAATACTTTGCACTGATTTTAGCTGCCTTAATTGTATATAATGAATGATGATACTAGTACTACTACTACTAAAGAGTTTTAAAGCAAGTTGTTTCAAAAAAGAAATATCAAAAGATTTTGTCCTAGAGATATGGAAATGGGATGTTTAGTCATTGCTATAATTTTTTTCTTTTTTTTCTCCAAAACAAAGTGTTGTAGAAGTTGAAACATTTCACATCATGTCAATTATAATAAAACAGCAATTTACAAGAAAAATGTGTTTGGTTAAGTTTATATAGTCAACACTACTTAACATGATTTAATCTGAAGTAAAGTTTAAACTTTAAATTCTCTAGGATAGTAACGCTTAGTCCTGAAATAATGCTGGGATATATCACTTCTATAATACCCCTTCCAGCCCACACACGGCCACTTTAAATTAATGATCTATATTTGTAACCTTAACTTTATTTCATAGGAAAAATTATTCCACTTTCAACTTCCTTTTTAAAAAAAATCATTGCAATTAGAGCATAATCCAGTGCATGGATAGATTGTAACAGCAGCGCTCAGACATTTTACATGAAGCTGGTAAACCTACTACAGACTTTTATACAATTTTGGTGCTAAGTGAACCTAGTCTTCTAGTTACAGACTTACCACAAACATGACCTATGGAAGGAAAAGTTTTTTTCCTCCCAAATGCAGATGAATAGAGTTTAATATTTAAAACCAACCAGTCAAGTCTTCTAACTTCATTTCTGCTTCCATATAACAAGCATAATAGTTATTGAAGAGGATATAAAGGAAATGTCTTCATTTTTTTAGAACCAAGATTCCCAGTGTTGCTGGGTAACCCAGGGCATGCCTACATGTGCAATTAATGGAAGCAGTAAACTCCAGAGTTTATTGCTCCCAGGCACACCATTTTGAACATATGCCCAGGACCGCAGCATGCTGAATGAGGTCAGAGCAGCCCCAGCTGGCAGGAGGCCCTGGGGGTCAGCCTGCTAGCCCAGGGATCCTCCTCCCAACTCAACATGCTCTGGAGGGCCTGGCTGGGGCACAAGGATACTCCAGTGTGGGGCTAGCCAGCCTGCAGCCTCTGCACTGAAGCACCCTTGTGCCCCAACCTGCTGGGGCAGTGTCTACACATATGATGCTGAGGAGTAAAAGAACTCCACAGCAAGATAATGCTTGTCTGGACTATCCTGCTGCAGAGTAAATTAGTTTAGTCCAGCCTAATAGGGGCACACATGTAGATGTGCAATGTTTACTTTGGAGCTAATTAGTCTACTCCGCAGTAAACATCTTGTGTAAATGCGCCCCCATTGTAACACCATACAACAAGAAGGATGTTGTCATTCTTTTTCCCTGTGGATATGCTTTTAGATGCACACGGCTCCTATGATGCTTGGTGAAGCTGGTAAAACTTTCTTTCAAAAGGTCATTTGTGAGGAAAATAAAAATTTAAAAAAAAATGTCATTCTGGAGCATGCAGTTAAATCTCAAAGTATCAGTGAAAATAAAGGTATAAAAACATTCAAAAAGGAAGTTTTATAATTAGACAATTGAAACTTTCAGACTAAGGCCAAGATTCAAATTGTTCTAATATGTTCCCTAAGTTAGGTGAGGTGGTGCCTAACTTCTGCCTCAGGAGGGAGGTTCAAAATGACCTGATTAATGTCTGACTTCCCAGTGCTCGAAAGGGAAAGATGTTAAAGACACTTAAAAAGAATTCCGATTTGCGCATCTAGGTGCTATATTTAGAGAATGGGGAATTGTAGGGGCCTCAGGAAGCCTGGAGATAATTAGAAATAGCCAGTGGGAAACATTAAAACACAGGGGTGTATCTGAACTCCTGCCCCTCTCCAGCTATATACTATGTATTTCCATTCACTTCCAACTCATGCAAAGCCTAATCACTCTTTTGTAGTAGCCAGGCTTCTGAAGACAGACAATACACAACACAGCGTGCAGTTCTGCCATCCACTTTTTGCTTAATAGGATACAGCATTTACTCAGGATGTGGGGGCCCGTAGTGCTAGGCCTTTCTTATCCTGAAGAGATTTAAATTCTTATATCTCCTTTTTCAGGAGAGTGGGTTTTATATGGGTTCCTGTAATAATGATGTTTCAAACGTGGTCATGTTGTTAGAATGCTGTATGCCTGAATTTATCTATAAAACTAATGAAGGATTAAGTCTCAGAGCTACAGGCAGGACAAGACTAAAGGGAACTTCAGCATCATCAGGACTTGAACAGCCATGCTGTTGCTTCAAGATGGGATTGGTACTTGTCCTTTGGAGGAGACACCAGGGCAGCAAAGAGGCTGAGATAAGATTGACAACAGATGGAGCAGCAAAGAAACAGAATGTTGACCTAAGTGAAGAAAAGAGTCTTGTGTCAGCTGGCTTGCAGACAGGAGAACTACTTAATCCTTTGGATGGGAGAAGAAAACCTTTGGCTCTGTAGACTTTTCCCCGGTAAAGAGGACAAGAGGAGCTGTCTGTTTTGATGCTTGGAAGTTCAGGCTGTATCTGCTCTCCCCAAGAAGATATCAAGTTCCTCTTTTGAGACCTGAATTCTAAACTAGTTCCTTGAGTCAGAGCCACAAACAACTGGGGGGCTGGGGATTGAGGACACTTTTACATGTGCTCCCACATGTTCCAATTAGAATGTGTTGGAGCAGACTCGATTTATCTTGCTCTGGCGTCAAAGCTTCCTTGTAACCACCTCCCCCTGCTTGGCTCAGTCCGTGCAGCGAAACCAAGCTGCAGGGACTGAGCCAAGGGAGCCCCCACACCCTGGAACACATGTCAAAGTGCCCTCAGGATCCAGAGAGAAGAGTGTCGGAGTGGAAAGGAGTCAGGGCTGTCCCCTGATCTAGAAGCCACATGTGGGCCGGCCTCAGGGAGCACTCTCAGAGACCAGGTGAGGCTGCAAGCATTGCAAGACAGTGACCCTCAGACTTTAGAATGGGCTAGGTGAGGGTACTCTTTACCCCTTTTGTTGAAGCTGGGTCATTGGGCAACCACATATCATGAGGCCAGAATGAACACAAGCTAAAAGAAAACTACCTGTCCTATAAGGCTGAGAAAAGCTTTATAGGACAAGTAGGCACTTCGAATCATAGAAAACTAGGGTTGGAAGGGACCTCAGGAGGTCATCTAGTCCAACCCCCTGCTCAAAGGAGGATCAGCCCCAACTGGATCATCCCAGCCAAAGCTTTGTCTAGCCAGGTTTTGAAAACCCCCAAGGATGGAGCTTCCACCATCTCTTTGGGTAACCTGTTCCAGTGTTTTACTGCCCTGCTAGTGAGAAAATTCTTCCTAATTTCTAACCTAAACTTCCCTTGCTGTAACTTGAGACCATTGCTCCTTGTATCCACTTAGTGGATACAAGCTGGTAATGAAGTATTAGGGTGCTGGTTCTAGAACTATTTGAATCATTCTTCTGGGCTCAGCTGTCCAATTTCCATTTCAGATCCAGCTATATGCCTAGTGGGGCAATATGAACCTTGGCTATTAGGTCTTTAGAACACTTTCCCATACCAAGCTTAAATTTGTAAATACTGAGAAAATGAAATCTTCAACACACTAAATTACAATCTAAAAGCTGACACAAAGGCTAAAAAGCCTCTTAAAAATTAAAACAGCCAATCCATTAGGTTGTATTTGCAAACTAGTCGTGCACATTGTTCAATGTTCGTTAAAAGTATTTTCATCAATTTTTTTTTGCTCATTTCTTTTTAATATTCATGATGTCTGACATTTTGAAATCATGGTGTTTGAATGCATGATGAATAGGATGGTAAACAAACTTCATTTAAAGGTCAGAGTTAAAATTTGGACTTAACAGTAGGCTCTGAAAGTGGAGCTGAGCACTATTTTTGTAGTGATAAAACAGAATAATTCCCCTCAAGCTCCACCATTGGCAAATAACTTATTCACCAAAAAATGCAGCTTTGACTAACCCATTTTTTTTTCAAATTTGCTTTGAATTTGGTGAAGAGTTGACTGACTAAAAATTGCAAGCAAAAATCAGATTACTTAAAACTATTTTGCTTTTCACATAGCAAAATTAAATACTTCCCTAAACTCACCAAGCATTTGAATAACAGGCACAAAAGGGAGAAGTCTTCTGGTGTCACCACCATACCTAGTGGTCTAGATACTCATCTTGGAAGCAGAGGTCTAGGTTCAGCTTCACACACTGCTGATCTGAAGCAGGCACTTGAACCATGTCTCAATGGTTAGGGGAGAATACCCTAACCACAAAGCTACAGAGTATTTTGGCATGAGACACTGTCAATTTCTCCAATTGAGAATTTGTTACTGTGTATAATCATTAGATAAAGGACTAAAATCCAGATCTTCTACCCTCCTGCTGCTTGACATAACCAACAGACTACAGCATCTCTCTGTCCTTCTCTCTCCAACCCCACCCCATCCCATCCCCACACCATGAATTTTAAATCCAGAATTATTAAGAACCATGATTGTGAAAAGTTCAGCACTATTATTTCTTTTAAGCATTATTTCCTTCAAGCACTTAGCACCAGTACATATTTCTTTTAAGAAATCTTCAGGCTGCTCATCATGAATAGAGCCATGAAGACTGTTTTGAATAAGTTGGTCTAATAACCTACTAGCTCTGTGAAGGTATCCATTACAAGAAATCAGAGCCTTTTCCTGTACCTGGGGAAAAGAGCCAACTAACTAATTACCAACAGAAGGGTTCGTAGCATGTTGGTATAGGTGGCATGAGAGACTGGAGCTCAGAGATCTGTGCACTAAGAAGATGAGCAGATTCCACTGAAATTCTGCTTTTGGGTTTCCTTAAATAAAATGATAAAATGCCTTTAATTAAACTCGAATAACTGACAGTATGCAAAGCATTACCAGTATTGATCAAATGTGATTGACGGATATTTGAAGCAACTGATTGAGATCAATGTTTGATTAAATATTTATGATCATAGTTGTATGCTATATTGAGCATCTTAACAGTAAAATCAATTCATTACCAATATTAATGAGGTTATAAAACTGTTAAGTCTGAGTATAGTTCATCTGAGAACAGAATTAAGCAGCAAAATATTTAAACTAACCTGTAACAACAGCAATTATGGGACTGGCTTTTAAAGAAGGAGATTTCTTTGTCATACTGCTGTTGCATGTATTTTGAAAAAAATGTACATTCTTTTTAAAAAACATTGATTTTGACATTACTCAAAGTGCAAATTAGCATGCATATTTTGTCAGTGTGTGATTCTCTTATAAATGTATGGTCATTCTCCTTATAAAACATACCTTCTTAACCTTGCTTTTTCAAACCTTCCTATATACCCTTTCCACTTCCTCTGGATGGGAGAAGATAAAGAATACACTTTTGCTTGCCTTTTTTGTGATTCAAGTGTGTGTGTACAAACATTGCTCCAAGTCATTTATGCAGTACCAATTTTCCCAATGTACACTGGAAACTCCAAATTGTATCACCTGATATCACTCCCAAATACATTACGGCACAGAAGAACTTGAGTAAAGCCCTATAACTAGTGACTGGGAAGGGGATGGCATTAGGAGCCCTAAACAAAGGGCCTTGGCCAACAGGGGACCCCCTGCTAGCATGGCAACCTAGTGCAATTGGCCATCTTAGCTTTTTTGGCTAAGTACAGAGGTTCAAAAATCCTGAGGCGGAATTGATTCAACTTTTACAGGTTTTTCTAAGCTGCACAGATTGGACAGATAATGAATTGAACTGACGTTTAGTGTTCCAGTGATCAAAGCAAACAGAAGCCTGCACTGGCCCAGGCCAGGAGCCTGGAGGTGCTCTCACACACTTCTAATCATGCCAGACACTGCCAAAGGGTGCTGAACTCAGCCAATCAGCAGCCCACCCCTATTGGCTGCAGAAGAAATGCCCTCCCCATCCCCACCCCCGTGCTGTCAGCTGCAGAGAAGGGGAGGGCCAGCAGACAATCTCTCCCCAGCCCTGCCCCCCTTGCCAGCCA
>NW_005842245.1:438446-455602 GCF_000455745.1 Alligator sinensis | reverse complement strand
GAAGGAAGCAGGTACAGGCAGGATGCAGGCTAGGGAGAAGAGGCTTTACGGTCTCAAGGCTGTGACAGCTAGGGGTGGGTCCACCCTTGCTCCACCAGATCAAATAGCATAGCCCAGGGCTGCAAAGCATCCTGGAATACTGGGGGACTGCAAGGGAAATTGAGTTGGGAGGGGATCAGGGACACAAGTTCAATAGACTGACTTAACCTAAATCAGTTAAGTATGGTACTACGTCCAACCAGGTTTATCTTAAACTTGCACTTTATCTTAAACCTGATTCAGTCATTTTGAAAGCAGTTTATGTACTCTGAATTTCTGTTATGTTAAAGGTTTTAATCAGTTTCCCATCACTTATAGTGGTAGATGTGTAACTTTTGGGTACCTGTACATGTGCAGCAAGGCTGCTCTGATGCACTGTAATTACAGCACGTAGGAATAGACTCAGTTAATCAAGTCTGCTGGAGCGTGGTAATTACCGCACTCCAGCAGACTCCAGCATTTCATGTATCAGCATACCCGTGCTGGAAAATGGCAGCAGGGGCGTTTCAACTTAAGCTCATCAAACAAGCTTTGCTTAAAGCACCTCTGCCACTATTTTTCAGCGTGGGAACGCTGATACAAATCACTAAAGTCTGCTGGAGCAT
Source organism: Alligator sinensis (assembly GCF_000455745.1). Taxonomy (NCBI): domain Eukaryota; kingdom Metazoa; phylum Chordata; order Crocodylia; family Alligatoridae; genus Alligator; species Alligator sinensis. The sequence continues at coordinate 454,958 of NW_005842245.1, read as the reverse complement.
AGTAATTACCACACTCCAGCAGACTCAATTAATTAAGTTTGCTCCGATACACTGGAATTACAGGGTGTCAGAGCAGCCTCGCTGCACGTGTATAAACACCCAAAAGTTACACAAACTAGTGTAAGCCACTTTTCAGTGCAGGGATGGTGATACATGTGATGCTCCAGGCACTTTAATTAGAGTTGCTCTTGGAGAGGCTCTAATTAAAGCTCCGCCCTCCCCTCCCCTACTCCCGGAGCACATGTATAAGCGCCCTCTCTTCCTAGCCTTTAGGGCTGCATTATGCTATTAGAGAATCACAAAGCAATTCTACTGCAAAGGGTGATGAGGGAAAACATTTACCATCCTGAATGAATTCTGCTAGAACTTTTTTCTCATTCATCTGTCATTTTAACAACTAATGTTCATTTTCTTTAGAAAAGGCGAGGAGTTGGTTTCCTGTTTTTGTATATTTACCGTGCCAGTAACTATGAGATGCCCATTAAACAAGGTCTGATTAAACAAAAATAATATATCAAGCTTATTTCCTGCGAGGAAGAATTCTCAGCTTGTTCCTCTCTCTTTGAATCCTTCATACAGACAAAACCAAGAGATGAAGAAGTAAGTTTCAAGGAGAAATATCACACCTCTACCTAGGATACTGGGCTCTCAGATTTACATATTGCCAACTCATGTAAGGGAGAAAAACACGTTTGTTTTCACTTCCTTGTCAAAGCAATCTCCTTAATAGTCATTATTCTTGAACAGAGGTCTTCTATATTATATAATATATAGAATAAAGCTCCTTTAGTACTTACACTAATATACTTAATATTAAAATTAAGACAAGAAGGAAACAGTAGTACCAAAAACTAATTTGACCTCTTGTGTAACAAAGAACATAGAACCTCAAGAAGTTTTTGCTGTGAGTCTTCCATTTAAACTATTGCATATTTTTTTTAGAAAGACAATTACTTTTCATTTAAAAACCTGCAGGTATTGGACAATCCCCAATGCCTATAGGTAAGCTGTTTTAATGGTTAATTACCATCACCCTTCAATATTGTTCACCCTTCAGCTTGACTTTAAATCTGAATTTACATAGCCTGAGCTTCCAGCCCCTGAATCATGTTACACTTTCTTCTTCTAAAGAGCTGCCTACTAGCTGAAATCTTTTTGTTAAGTACATATCTGTAGATCATAATGCATGCACCAGATTCCCTTCTAAAATATCATACTGAAGAAAGACCAGCCAAAAGAATGCTGCTAAAAAGATGAGTCTCTTAAAAATTAAAATTAGAATAAAAAATGCCTAAGTTGAAATCACTAAAAGTCCAGATCTCCTGGACTTTTTAACAGGAAAAACGTAAGAAATGTATGCATGGGAATGTTCTAACCTGGTTTGTTATACATACTGTATTATTACATAGTATTTTACAAAATGTTACTCAGATTAATTCATATTGGTTTCTATCCTGTGTATTAATATAACCAAGTGGATGAAAACTAGATGGATTACAATAAGAACAATAAGAAGTATTTGCTTGTGTTCAATTTAAACACACATATATATTTATAAAAATAAAAAGTGTGTATATGTGTGTGTGTGTGTGTGTGTGTGTGTGTTTAACAGGGTGTGTGTGCGCAAGTGTAAAAGCTGAAATAAGTATATCCCTATTTGTATCAAGGTTACATTTCACAGTAGGTACAGTTTAGAGTTTTTCCACAATCAGTTCAGTGATTTGACTCTTAAAGAAGCAACTCCTTCAACGTTTGCACTTGGTTTCATGTTTTGATCCTAAGCAAATAATGTAAGAGATGTATGTCATACTGAAAAGCTTAGAAGTGGAGTTGCATGTTGAAGCTAAATGCATATTATTGAATAAGAATATTTAACGAAATGCTAATTCCCATGTTTTGTGAGGTTTCAGAAGTAGCTAGGGAACAGTGATACCTTTAATATCCAGTCTTACAAAGAAATAGCTAGGAAGGAACCCTGGGTCACCCTATTAGTTGCAGAAAAATATTTTAATATAAGCCCACCTGAAAATGATAAAATATCCTTTGCCCTATTATATTATGTTCCCATAGGTGTTTTATCATCTTATTTTCAAATTTGCATTGCAAAAAATTTGCCTAGCACTGAAGTAAGACCTGAAAAATGGTTTACTTTATATAAACACCAAGTAATTTTCTGCCTATTTTTAAAATGGAAATCAAGTTAGAGGCAGATTCTGATCATCTTATTCATGTTGTGTTGTGTATTGTGTCCTGAGTGAACCCAATGACTTCAGCTGAATGGTATCAGAATCTGAACAGCTATCTGTGACATAAATGCAAAAAATGTACATGCCATTTTATTGTTGGATTTCAGTAATCAAGGTTGTCCTTCTCTATAAACAGCAATACAAGTTACCTCTTCATATAATAGTGAATGAATTAGTATGTCCAGAATCTTCCTGCATTACCAAAAAGCTCTTTGCTTGCTGCAGTAGTGTAATTAGGGGTGGGTGAGAGGAGCACAACTCCAAGTTAAGGCAGGCACCAAAATCACCCTCCACTGATGCAGATTCCATGCCCCAGCAGCATACCCATGCCAGGAATTCCAAAACCGACTTCGGTTGCTGCTGCTTTAAAAGCAACAGCCAGGGCAGGCAAAGCACACAGTGGCAGTGGCACCTCAGCTGAGGACTGTTTAGAAATTCCTGGCATAGGTAAGACTGATGTCACCCTCTCCAGCCCCACTCTCAGAACCTCATGTCCCACCTACTCTTAGAACTCTATGTCCTGCCACTCTCAAAACCCACATTCCTTCTGTCCCTAGTCTTAGGGAAAATGGTGCCCTGGGCAAACTTGTATTTTGGCACCCCCTCTGCCCCTAGCACCACTCCTGGCACCCTCCCCCAAGTCACTGATGCTGTGTGTGTGGGGTGGGGTGTGTGCATGGTGGGTGTATGAAGGAGTTTGCAGGGTATGGGTATGGGGTGGGGTGTGGAGGTATATGTGAGGGTGCATGTGGGAGTGGTGGGTACATGAGGGGCACATGTACCTCAGCAACTGTGGAAGGCAAGGGACCCCATGGGCTATCACGGGGCAGCACTGAGATGCTAGCCTGGTGCTGAGCAGCAAGGCCAGTGGGTGGCAGGGACTCAGCATGGGGTGACAGGAAGGGCAGGCAGGTGGGTGGGCAGTAGACAGCGTGGCCTACACAGAAAGCCCATCCCCAGCAGTAGGTCACCATTGCCCAGTGCCACGTGGCTGCTTTTGCCCTCCCCATTGGCAGTGATGGTGGACAGGGAGGGCTGCAGCTTAGTCTCCAGCCCCAGCAGGCCAGTGGTGGTGAAACCCTTGACACGCAAGCTGCACACTACCTTCTCACTGGGCACCGCCACCTTGCTCTTGGTTCAGCCCTTTGCACTCTCCTCCCAGCCCATCATGCTGCCTGACAGCACCCACTACAGACACCGAGGGTGCTATTTACCCCACTGTCCCAGCCAGTTGGCTCCAATCAGCCCCGAGCACAGCTGGGGGGTGGGGGGCAGGCCAGATCCCACTGCCCAACCCTCAGGATTACTTGCCACCAAAGTTTCCAGATGGCTCCCACCCAGCACAAGCAGCAGGGCAGGGTGCAGGGTGTGTGTGCAGCACCCCTGTGAATACAGTGCCCTGGGTGGTCATTCATGCTGCCTATCCCTAAGGCTGGCTCTGTCCACTCCATCCCACTCCCAGACCAAGTATGCCCTTTGCCCCACCCCGCGCCCCACATTGTGATGCCTCAAGTGCAAACTCTACTTGTTATGCAACTGGCTTGTTATATCCTTCACCACCATGTGCTGATAAACTTGTATAACCCTTTTACTGTTCTCTGATATTCATTTCCCCCTCCCGTCCCCACACCCTGCCTGCAACACACTTTAACTTGCCATGATTTCAACCCAGTATTTTTGGAACCATCCTGATATTCAGCTTAGATAAGACATTCTAATGTATAACATTAATGTTATTGAAAGATTTTCAATTAAATGCCTAGGTTTAATATATAAATGTTCCTCTCCATGGAAATCTTTAGTAAAAGGTGAAAGATTTATGCCATCTGAAGAGAAACCAGAGTATGTGCAAGTGTATGTGTGTGCGGCACATACACTTATATTATATTATAATATTATAAGAATATTAATGTACCTATGTGATCCTGCCAAGTAAAGCACTAGTGTCCAGCTAAGTGTCAAGACCTAAAACGTCCATGCATGAGTCCTCTTTAAGCTCCTTTCTTAAACTAGCTTTGTTACCAAAGAAAAAACTTATTATTAAACACACCCATAATCAATCATATATCTATGCTTTCCATCTCTTTCTCCATCAATGGCCTTATGCCACCTGTGAAAAAGGGCATGTATCCTGACATATCATAAACATTGCCTTTCCATTTGCTACAGTAACCAGTGCTTTATAGTGAGAATTAGTCTCCTATATTCCATTCCAGCTTTAATGATCAGTTTGCAAAATTTCCACTTCCAGAAAGAGAGCCACCAAAATGAGCTTCCTTTTTTGTTAAGTGGAAGGCAAATTCCTCATAGGTGACTGGTGACTGTTGATAGTGGGGGCGCACAATTTAAAGGTTCTGGTGGTATGCAGCAGGGCTCAGAACAGGTACTCTGGAGTGCCAGGATCAACCCTGCACCATCAGGGCCATGCACCAGTTTCTGGAGTGCCTAAAGTGGACCTGAGCCCAGACTATCCTAGTGTCATAGAGGTCCCCCAATGGTGCAGGGCTGGTTCAGACTCACCAGAGTTTTGCCCCCAGCCTCGATGGTGCAGGGATAGTTCCCAAGCCCTGACCCTTCAACCCCCCCCCCCCCCCCCCCCCCCAAACCATCCCACAGATTTATCTGTAGAAGCAGCTCCTGGGTCCTGCCTGAAGTGGAATGGAAGGTGCACCTTTCAGAGCTGCTCTCACCACTCTGCCTGTACTGCTGGCTGCGTGTGTGTGCGCACACATGTGGCAGCCTCTGCCCTGCAGCCCCGGATAGGTTTTTACCTTTACCTCCCTTCCTCCCTTTTTTTAAATATGTCAATGTTCATCAATGTTTATCAATAAAATCAATGAACGTTAAATGGGGGGGGGCAAGTGCCCCCCCCATGACCCTCTGATGCCTTGCCAATGAAATTCCTATTTCTATAGATATATTTGTTACCCACAAGAACTTGAACATGGCTACTTCTGCTGTTTGATATTTAAGAAATTTGGTCCCTTAACACATCTGCATTCTTGCATTTAAAAAATAACCTAAGAAAGGAACAACTAATAATCATGAAACAAGTGAAAAGTAATAAGTTGCAAGTGAAATTACTGCATTACACAGTAATGGGATTTTTCAGGCAAGTATTGTCATTTGCATTAAAATTGTTAAGCTTTCAAGTTTTATGGACATACTCATGTTATCCTACTCTTCAAACAATAAATAATATGAAAACACAATTATCAGTGAATTGAACTTAGTGATATTATTTGCAAGTTATTTACTGTATTATTCAACCAGAAATGCACAAACTCAGTGCAGCTTTCAATAGAGGACAGAATACTTGTAAAATGGAAGCACAAGAGAACAGAAAAACTTAAAGGAGAACTAGAATATCAAAATAAAACAGAGAATGTCACCATATCTTACCTAGCTTTGCTTGTTAAATGCCTGCCCAAATAGGAAGGTCTTAAGGTGCTTCTGAAAGATGTTTGGGCTTGGGCTCTGGCAGGCCTCAAGACAGAGGGAGTTCCAGAACTGACCAGGAAGAAGCTCCCATTTGTTTTTACCAATCAGACTTGGTGTATCAATAGTACCTGTAGCTCTTGGTTGACTTTATGGATCACAGTGGGACATATGGAAGTAGACAGTCCGTTAGGCATTGTGATCCTGTGATGAAATGCATTTTTTTAAAATAACTTTCATTCTTTAATGACCACATAATCAACTAGAAGGATTAAAATAAATGCATTTTGTAGACAATGGAGATTAATAGTTTGGATATCATTAGGAAAATATGGTTGGCTAAAAATGGTAATTATAATCTCCAAATTAAAGTCCCTAATGAAAACATTGCATCTCTGATGGCAAAGAGATTTCCCAGTGCTTTTCTATTATCCTCTAGTTTCTATTCATTACATACATATTAGTCACCTTTTCCAGTCATTCTCTCATTTCCATAACCAGAAGGGGGGTTCTAAAACTTGAAGTGACAAAAAAATCCTCCTTGCTTGTTCCATAATTATCATACTGTGCTGTTTCAAGGAAAGAGGAAAATAAGGAGGAGGAAATGGTAATAAACTAGGGTCTAAGAAAGAAAGGAAACATATAGTTGCTTGTAATGGTAACTGGAATAAGCCCAATTAAAGTTAAAATTGTACTATTTCCTTCCTAAAAGTCTACTTTAAAAATGAAACACAAGTCCAGCAGGGGGAAAAAAAATCTCATATTAATTGACCTATATTATATTTTTATAGTAAGAGCCCCAATCCACTATTTCCCCTAGCATGAAGTAATTTATTTAAAGCAGCTCATTATCTTTTACCACCTAAACTAAATCCCTGTTTTATTTTATTTATTTATTTATTGGACAAACAAGAATCAAGGTCTTCATAAGAGCACACCACCCTAGGAACAATGCATTTCATAATGTACAGTATGTTACACTAATTTATTTAAGCCCTGATCCTGAAAACATGCTGGCAAGTACTAATTCCCATGATCATCCATTAGACTGCTTGCATAAATTAAGTGAAGGAGACATGCCTTTACAGTAGTTCCATTCCAAATTCTTATAGGCAGTTGTCTCCAGGTTTGAAAATACATTTTTTATTCTACTGGGGAAGCAGGAAAGACATGGATATAGGCTATCCCTTCTGAATGTTTGATCCAAATTTGAAATAATTTTATGCTAATAAACAGAAAATCTGGAACCTACTAATATAAAGGAATAACCTCTATTTTGGTTAATTTATTCTGAGTAGAGCTGGGTATGGAGAATAGGAAAGGAGAGGATCAGTAATATATTGTAAAGACAGGAAAAATATAAAGTTATAAAATAAAACAGTATCAAATGTGACTAAAGCCAGTTCTAAAACATTTTTTTTGTTATTTAAATTTCAAGATTTCTTCCTCTCTCATTTTTTTTTTCCACAGGATTAGGTTATTTTATTCCTTGTGCTACTTTTCCCTCCTTTGCTATTTTTCAGTTTTTCAGAAGTTACGGATTAATAACAAAGAAAAATGGAAACAAAGAAAAAAAGAAAGTAAACCATCCCCCAGATAGCCCTGATCATTTTTTCTTTTGCAGTACTTGGTCAAAAAAAAAAAAAAGGGGGGGGGGGGGAGGAGGGAGAACAAAATTCAGTAAATTTGAGTCAGAGACCATTTGAAAAATTACTTGAGGAACACTGTTCAGAACTGTTGTCTCCCCTGAAATCCAACAAGCTAATAATGATTTTTAATTAACAAAATTAACTAATTGGATCCACAGATACAACAGGGGAAAAGAACAATAAAAGTATAAAAGGTAACATAGGAAATAAATGGTTTTTCTCATTCCAAATCCCAACTACCTCTACCTGCTACCAATGTTATCTTATGAGGCTTTGGATTTCTTCTACATTGATGAGTATTCCACAATTTAAAGGTAAAATAAACCACATTGTTTTCCCTACTTTTTTCTCTTATTATTTCAATAGGAATTACTCCCCAGAATAATATTTTAGGCATAAACCTTTCCTTTTATTTTTCTTTAAAGAATGAAATGTAAAAGTAAAAAGCATAGATTAGAGTCTCACAGTGTAAGAGGAAAGAAGGTCCAGGCTGCTTTAGATCACACTTGTGTCCTCCTAATTCTAGGCTGGTCAGGTAGCTCATAAGATGTCATATAAAGGTATGGGCACACACGTATACATCGGTGCACACATATACACATAGCACAGCACCCTGTAAAGCTGCTTTACTTCAGTTTTCTATAGTTCCAGATTTTGGAAAAATCCCCCCAACCCCATTCCCTTCAAAGTGCTCCTACAGAGCTCTTAGGGCCTCTTTTATATGGTGTAAAAAGCCAGAGATGAGAATCTGATTCCTATACCCTTGGAACAATCCACCTCTACAGGCTGCACACTGGTGGATGCACCTGAAATAGATGCTATACAAGTACCCTACTAATGCATACCCTGTGGAGCTCATTAGCACATTGGTAAAATAATATGCTATCAAAAAGTTGAGTGATCTGTATAAATATGTGTTTGACTCCACAACTGAAAAATTGCAGGGTGAAAAAAAAAAAAAGATCAATTCTCTCTCTCTTTCCCTCATCTTCTGCTGCCACAGCAGATTAAGAGCTCGTATGACATTTGTTTAAAATGACTCTATTAGTACAGCAGAATTACAATGATGGCACACAGAAAGTGTCCTTTTCAGCACAGTGGGACAGATCCTCATCATGCGTAAATCAGTATAATGCTGTGTATGTCAGTACAGCCATGTTGATTTATACCAACACAGGACCTGGCACAGCATGTGTTGAATAAGGTATATTACTTCTATTGTTGGTCAGCAGAGACGGTAATTCTTGGTTCATTGCAATGAAAATTTACCTTGGTACGAAACTGCAAGTCCTTTAAAATAGATTTGGCTTTGGTTCTACTGTACAAAGCATTATTTGACCTACAATTGACATCAGTTCCATAGGCTGGCTCTCTCTTGTTCCTAATAGTTGGCATCACCTGCAAGGATCAACAGTTTAAAGGTATTTGTTCCCATGTACATAATCCTATTGTTCAGCTGACAAGAGGGAAACAAGAGATTTCTTTTGTGTTGGTCCCCTGTTATCTAACTGTTCAGGTAGCCCAGCAAGAAAACAATTCTTTTAGAAAATAAGTAGAGCAGACTTTCAAGGAAATCCTTGTCTTCTTTAAGCGGTAAAGTTTTCATTACAACAAGGTATATAATATTCTTGCAAAAAAGGATTTTTTTTTCCTAAATGCATTCTGTTAAATGAGAAATAATCATACAGAACCATGTATATTCACTGTGTTGAAGTCAACAGGACAAATTATAAATTCCAGGGGATAAACTGCTGAATCTTGTGAGCAATTGTATCTTGGACCACCTCACCTGCCCTCTTCTCACTAATCTAATCCTATGGTTGCAAATAATTCTAACTCAACAATCCTTTTCAATAGCCTCAAGCAACGGGCATTTTTCAAAAATCAACTTGTCACAGAAATGTTTCCTTCTTACTGACAAATATGAAGCAAAATACAGAGACACAAGACTTACAATGAGCAGTATTCAGTCTTGGAATACTGACAGGTTTAAGGCCAGTTATTGCATGATGCAAAGAGCCAGGAATGGGAGAATTATACCACTGGGATGCTACATACTGCTGCCTTTTCAATGAGATGGGTAACATTTGCTTATAATTTCTCTCTCTCTTATCCACATACATTTGAACTTAATTTGAACTTGAATTGTATTTATAACTGTGGGGAAAGAATTTTAAAAAATCTATTTTAAAAAAAGCCCAAACCTCTCAAAATATATTTTTTTAATATGTGCTGCATATACAGCATGCCTACTAGTTTTAAATGGTATTAATGTTTTATTGGTTCTTGTTTGGGATGACCTACAAAACCCACTATGGCTTTGCTTCTTATGAGTAATGCAGCTAATTCCATAAAACCTTTATGCCACACCAGCTGTTGTTAATTGCTTATCTGGTTTACATATAAAGATGGGAAATTGACTTTAATTTTTTTTAAAGATTTTTATCTTACTGTTTATACACTTTGGTTGATATTTTCCCTTAAATACTGATATTCAGACAACTCAATTTAAGACAACCTGCCCCCCTCCTCCCCCCATTATCAGATTCCATACATGGAAAATTGTTCAGTATTATAATTTTGCATTTATACAATCTAATTATTGGATGGTCATCTTAAATTCATCCTCCCATGGTGGTGGGAAACGTAAGAGAGGGGAAGTGGTAGAGAGGGCAGGCAGTGGGGCAAGTGGTGGGGTAGACGGGGGGAAGTTGAGCACCCTGACCCCTGGCCCATGCCCCCTCCTCACTAGTTGACCCCCTGCTATCTGTTTCTCTCAGTGCCTGCACAACCCAGCACCTGCCTCCCTGCTATTTGTCTGCACATTTCTGAACCCCAGCATCTTTAACCTCTCAGTGCCTGTCCCTCTGCCTGAGCTCCTCCACTGCCTACTTTCCTGCCACCTCTGCCCTCTGTTTACCCTCCAGTTCAGGGCCCAGAGCATGTGGTTGCTTCAGCCCAAGCCAAGCCATGCAGCAGCTGTTATAGCAGTGGCAGCTCCAGTCAGGCCCCAGGCCTGGAGCTGCTGGCACCACAGCTGTTGCTACCAGGCTGCACTAGACCTAGAGCAACCACTTGCTTTGTGCCTCAGCCTGAAGTGGAACGAGAGCCAAGCCAGAGCTGGAGCTAGAAGACAAGCAGCACAGGGAGGATGGCCAGGGGGCAGAGGCGCTGGGAGCAGGGGTGGTAGAAATGGTGGTAGACACAGATAGGAGGCAGAGGCAGCGAGGGGAGCAGGCGGCACCTGCAGCTCAGACCCCAGCCCTGGGTCAGAGCCAGAATCACAGCTACAGCAGCTGCCTGTTCCTGTCCCTACCACCTTGTACTTGAATCCAAGACAAGGGGCATTGTTTCAAGTAAATATGGTAACACTTCAGCATAAACTTCAATTTAACAATCTGCCTTTTGGCTAAGGGGTAGCCCATGTAGCATTCCCCGATTACTCGGTGGATAACGTGTTCAGAACAATCTGTTTCATTCGGTGCCTGATTTCAACAAGCTGTGCTTTGCAAGAAGAGCTTCAGACCACCTAGCCAGACACTAAGACTGAGCTTCCCAGGTGAGAAAGCACAGTCCATAAAAAATCTCTCATATGTTTTAGGTAAGGATTTTTCTAGGTGCTATCTTTTATTGTACTGACTGAATAATAGGAAAGATTTAGGCAAGCTTTCAGATACAAATTACCCTTCTTCAGGTCTACCATCCCACAACTGAATTGATAAAAAGAATCATAAAACAACTACAACCTATACTTGAAAAGGATAATGCTTTGAGAGCAATTTTTCTACTTCTGGCTATCAAATGACCTCATAACCTTGCCCAACTCATCATCAGAGACTCCAAATGGTACATAACCCTGCCTTAAAAAAATGCAAAACCTGTCAACTCATCTCCTCTTCCACCACAATCAACACATACCTGCCACCCCACACACAATGAAACCATCCGAATCCATGGATCCTACACCTGGCTACCACACAATATGGTGTATCTCATGCAGCACACCTAGTACCCTCATGGAAATTATATGGCAAAAATGTGACAAAAATTACAGTCCAGAATGAATGAAAACAGGAAAAAGATAAATGACTAAACTCAAACATGGGTAAGAAAATGCTTTTCACAGAACAATCACTTAGGGTGCAGACAGAAATGCAGCTCACAGCTATAATTCAGAGTGTTTTTACAAAGTGTTCAGAGTTATACTGTTACCACAGAACAAACAGAAGTTCACTGTTGGTTCCAGGGGAGAGGGGAATCTAGCTGGGGCTGGGAGCGTGTTTGCGGCGCCACGTACCACACAACCATGCTCGTCTGGATGTGCCCGTGGCGTCTACTTCTTTCTTTGTGCTTGGTTGGGACAGATTGTCTAAAATCTCTTCCAACTGATAGAAGATAATACCCAGAGAATCCTTGCTTATCACATATTTCCTGGACCATCACAGCTACATCACTCCAACACTACTGTCTCATATAGAAGGCAGGACAGGGCAGGTCGTTAGAGACTAACTTGTTCAGACAGGCAGAACCTTTCATAGGCTACAGCCTAGTTCAACAGATGCTATGAATGGACTTGCAGAAGGCAAGGGCACTAAATAGAAGGCAATAGAGTAACTTAAATAGAATGGATAAGTAAAGGGGGAGGAAAGCATAGAAGTGGGGTGCAGTGCTGAGAGAAGCAAAGGTGGGTTGAAGAAATCAAAAGGGATAAAACAGTTCACCCACTGAGGGACATAGGACTATAAAAGCTAGTTCAGGTCTTCGGATAAGAATCCAGAGTCCCTGCTGAGACCATATTTAATACAATCCAGCCTGCAGATGATTTCTTGTTCTGCAATTGTGTGTTCAAGTGAGTTTAAAAATGTTGTTGTTTTAAAACAGTTACCCTGAGGTCTGAGAGAGGTTAAAATATACTGCCACCAGTTTTTGTGTCTTTCTTTGCATAGCCACTCTAGGCTACACCCCACCGCCCATCCCATTCTCCCCAGCTGGCCTGGATCAGGCCCACTCCTCCCCACCCCACCCCCATCCATAGTTTCATAGTAGCTAAGGTCAGGAGGGACCTGAACAGATCATCTAGCCTGCCCCCCTGCCACAGGCAGGAATGAATGCTGGGTTCACAAGACCCCAGACAGGTGATCGTCCAACCTCCTCTTGAATTTGCTCAAGGTAGGGGCAAGGACCACCTCCCTGGGAAGTTGGTTCCCCTCTTCCTTACTACCCCAGATCCTTGCTCACTGCCCCCCTTCCCCCATCCCCTCCTCCACTTACTTATGGCTGCCTATACTGCCTATCCCAGGGGAGCCAGCAGGGCAGGGTTAAACTACCAGGCCAGGCAGTCAACCCTTCCCTGCCTGCTCCCCTGGGACAGAAAGCACAGGCAGACGCAAGTAAGTAATGACCCATAGGTGGGGGGAGGCAGGGCAGAACCCGAGGGGCAGTGGGAGAGCCCGGGGGTTGGGGGGTGGGGACAGGCGACCAAGGAAACTCCAGAGGCAGAGGGAAGCCCCAAATGGGATGGGGGGACTCTTACTTTCAATCCTCCAGGCCCCTGATAGCCTGAAATGTGACTGCTCCAAATTCAAGCTAGCACTAACACCCATCAACGTTTGTGCAAATTGCAGTGTAAGGTATAAGAAGGCCCTTAGAGTCAGCCTGTGTATCCATGTAGCACAATGTGGCATTATGAAGGGGCATATTCTGGCAGGGTCCAGCAAATAGGACACACCGTCCCCAGGGGAGGAGGGGAGAGAGAGCAGGAGCAAAGCACTGTGGGAAACTGATGTGACTTCTTTTAGAGAATAATATGTACAGACATTCGCTCTCTTAGGATAAACTCTCCTGGGAATGACCCTGGTTGTTTTCCTGGAATGGCCATTTTTGCTCTGGGAGAAAAATCTTGAACATCTGTACACTTGTGGCTTCTCCCTGGAGACCAGCAAGAAACAATGTATGTATGTGGCCTCTGAACAATAAGATCTTATTAAAGCACAGTTTTCTGGAAACTCTAATGAGAATCAAAGATATTACTCTTTGTGTTATGTGGGAATTAGCTTGATTCTATGGCCTCATTAACTAGTATTTTTATACCAAAACTTTTCAATGATTGAATCAGGCCAATGGTAATTAAAAAAAAAAAATCAAATATACAAGGACATAGTAGACCTGAGTTATTTTATAATCAAATTGTATTAACCATCACTTAGCCATCCAAAATTGCTTTTCATATTATTAGTTACTACTAATAACTACTACTACTTTTCTCACTGGCAATATATTTACAAAGTACAACTTAAGTTGCACAGAGAAGAAATGCATATTTTCCTGCTTTTTACCCTAAAGCAACATCAATGTGCTGACCTATGCAGAAACAATTCAAAGAGTCACCAAACCATTGATATTTCCCCATTTGCTACCCATTCAGACCAGGTTCTTGTGCATATGAATCAACAAGCTATCCAGTACAGTATTTAAAAAGAAACCGTGTTCTTTTAAATTTTTCTTGTAGCATCTCTCACTGCACTGCAAAATGTCAAAGGTCCACAGAAAAATGCATATAATTGAAATTTCTATGAATTACTCAAAACTTAAAACTATTCTCCATCGCACATCCTTTAAAGTAATAATTCCCTTTCCACCACACCAAACTTCAAGTTGTACCTGTTCATCATTTAAAGTTAAGAAACTGCACTGTGAACACCTATTAGGTTGGTAGCCATCTGTTTTCTTAAGAAATCCAAACCTTAATAACATGGAAATAACAGATGGAAAGCACTGTGACCTGAACTCTGTACAGGGTTATTGTATCCTTAGAGTTACTATACAAATGAAATTTTACTGGATCATTCACATTCTCTATTGTTCTAAACCACCTATCCAGACTGCTCTCCCATCAACATTGGCTTTCCTCTTCTGAGAACCACCACTAAATAAAAGGCATACGAGAATCTCTTAGGGCATTGCTCGTGCTGCATAGCTAGCTAACTATTCAACTGAGATTACTACAGCAGGAAAATATATAACTATAACTGCATATATATAATTTGCCCATCTCTTTTTACCATAACAGTGAGCTATTGTGAGAAGAAACATTATCTCTGAATTAAATTAAAGACAAACCCGTTATCTCTTAAATTTTATGTTAAGAGCTCCTAAAATTCATTATTCATTAAATATAAAAAGTCATCCAAAGAGTATGAACAATGAGAAAAAGAACATTAAGCAGCCCAACAAAAAAGTCCCAGCAGCTTTTGACACTACTTCCAGTGACTTATCATAAAATCTGACAGCATCTTGAGAAGAAGTTCGCAGGAAATCCATGCTATAAAATACTTGTCTGTCTTCCTCCATATTCATCAATCATTCCATGATATGCTTGAGCATATAAATTGAACAAAGTAGGGCTATTAAATTCTATAGGTTGGATGAGCAGGAAGGAATAATATAGTTGGAAGGACTTGCCTTTGTTTCAGGCACACAACAAACCTTTGGTTGGGGTTAGGCAAGGAAAGATGTGGCAGTATTAAACCTTGTTTGAGGTGCAGACTATTTTCAGAGTGCTTGTTAATTATCAGGTTCACTTGCCTCATCTGAGACGTCATTTAGTGCATAGGGTGTCAGCTGATAGACTGGGAACAGGCATTTCTAGTCATGCAGTTTAATGAGAGATTTTGTGATGTTAAAGCTAGGTTCTGTGATGCACCACAGAGAAGAGGGTAGCACAAGTGGCTTTAAGACAGGGATGACTGGTCTTCCCTGGATGTTGGTGAAGACGATTAGAGCAGCTTTAGAGATTGCAGACTCTTTACAGCCATTTATGAACTGGTTTGCAGACAGTACAATTACAGCTCTCATTATGGACACACTACTTTTTGCTAGCTA
The DNA here is from genome assembly GCF_000455745.1 of Alligator sinensis. NCBI lineage: Eukaryota > Metazoa > Chordata > Crocodylia > Alligatoridae > Alligator > Alligator sinensis. The sequence goes on along the minus strand of NW_005842245.1, from coordinate 439,744 downwards.
ATTGTCCTGGAAACATTTACAACAGGGACTGCACAATCATTTACAATACCTCTAAGAATATAGGAGATTAAGTTTATTCTTCTGAGTCAAATTCTGTACTTATGCCCTGTGCATTCTCACTTAACTGTAGCACATTAAAGAAGAAAATGTTGCTCTGCATTTATGAGCAGAAAGAGGTAGCTAGCCATGTGATTCTGAAGTCAGGCAGAAGGCAGTAAGGTTGTTCCTTACAGACTAACTGAATCAGAGATGTATAAATTCTTGATTGATCCTTGTAATCCATCCTTATGCATCTCCAATTCAGTTCATAAGGTGCATCTCTACCCTGCCTTTGCATTTATGACAAAGAACTAACAGGATAACAATAATACTTAACTTTGTTTCTCCTTGCATCTTAATTAAAATCAGTGTGAGACAAGGAACTGCTGAAGAGTGTAAATGTACTTTTTGAGTGTTGTCTCAGACAGGGGAAGATCCAGAGGGGACCCAGTGGCATAGATACACCCCACGCTTTGAGTCAATGGCACAGGAGCAGTAGTGCAGGAGGTTTTTTTAAGTGTCTGAAGGGAGTAAGAATTCCCCTCTGCTTACAACCCCTGCCACCTCATGTCCTTTCCCCCCCCAATCTCCCTCCCTTGCCCATTACTGCCAGTTTCCCTGCTGACCCAGGGATGGGGAGGCTCCACAACCACTCCTGTCTTACCTCAGCAGGGTTCCAGGGCAAGATGGGCTTAGCCAGCCAGGGACAACAGCAGAGGCATGAAGGTCCCTCCTCCCTGCTCAGTCCCCCTGGGTGTTCCCTGCCAGCTGGAGCAGGGCAGGGGAGACTCTGGAGCTTTGATATTTTGAACAAAATGTCTTTTTTTTTTTTTTAATCATTGTTTAGTTTCTATCCCAACCTTGTAGAAGAAATAAGAAGTCTAACCACCAGAATCTGCAGAGGGACAGAAATTCTTATTTGAACTTGGCTGTCATTATATGTCTAATTTAGTGGAAGCAGGAGGAAAACTGAGGAGCAGGACTCAAGCTCCTCAATAAGGTAGCAATGAATGGGGGATCCAGCTGGCTGACTAGTCAGGTGTATTTTACAAAATATTTCCAGGGTATGTACAAGTGTTACATTTAGATTGCCCTAACCAAGGTTGGGGTGATCTAAATGTCCATGTATGAAAGTGTTTGCAGGACTTAGATCACCCTAAAAAGCTAGTTTTTATCCAACATGAACTAACTTAATATCAGCATGGAGTGAGTTATAACCTAGCCTAAACCTGGGCTATTCTGTTTTTACCCCTCCTCTT
>NW_005842245.1:437085-438415 GCF_000455745.1 Alligator sinensis | reverse complement strand
CTGACCAGGCAGTCCTCCCCGCTAGACCTGCTGATCCCCTCCCCCCTGATGGACCTACCAGGCTTTCTGTCCCCACCCCCAACTTACTTGCCTCTGGCTGCCTGGACATCATCTCAGCCAATAGCGATTGCTTGTACACATGGATCCCAACTCAGGTTTAGGTGGCTTAGAATAGGCCACTAAACTTAAGCTACGTCAAAAGAGTGCTTGTTCACATGCCCAGTGCACATGTTCCTTCCTCAGACACTAATGTTTTCAGCAAAGTAAAATGTAAGTAATCAGTATTCTATGGTATATTTAGCACTAGATGTTCTTTTAATGTTGTATATGCCTATTCTAAACCACTTGACGAATACCTTGCATACAAAAGCTTTTCTAACTCTATCCCATCTATGCGGTTGGTTCAATAAAAAATATCACCCTAAGAATGCATCTTCCCTATTAGAAGCCAACACAGATATTCAGTGTCAAGTAATTTCTAAATTATCCATTTCATTTTGTTCAATTTGTATGCATAGTGAATTCTACTGGTAGGTGCCTAATGTATTATGCTTATGGCCTATTTGTGCCCATTAACACCACTTAACTGTTGTTAAATTCTACAATCGCCTGTTATCTGCATGTAACTTCAATTCCAGTGTTAACTGCTCTCAACTTGCTGGTCATAAACCTATATCAAGCTATATATTGTATGTTCTACTTGGAGGGAAGCTAAAGTGAAATGGACTGTGCTGTCTTTTAGCAGGAAAATTCAATTTAATGAAGAAGCTATATACACCAGTATGTTATGAACTGAATATTGATGCATCCCAATTTTGCAGCATTTTAGAATTACAGGACAGCTTTAGGATAACTATTGAGGAGACAGGAGTTCAGTTTTAGGCCAACAGTAAAATTAACCTTCTGCTTCTCAGCTACCGTATTATCTCTAAGCAGTTCAGCCTCTCATTACATTATCATATTCCAAATAAACCAAGCATGGAACTGTCAACTTTCAAATGCATCTATAGTATCAAACACTTCAGAAAGAACTTAAAATAAATGTAAAAATGAATTTAGAAATATTGATACATTTTTAAAATTCACCTATTTTATTGGTAGACCTGTACACATAGGTAAGGAAGTTGGGAAAAGACTGTTGCATTATCCTTCCTTAATTGTAGTGAAATCTATTGCTCCTGTAAGCATAGCACTGCCCTCTATAGAAACAAAGTTGCTCACGTGTGACAGTTCTGGCTACTTGCTGGCCTACAATTCATAGATTCATAGATGTTAGGGTCGGAAGGGACATCAATAGATCATCCGGTCCAACCCCCTGCATAAGCAGGAA
>NW_005842245.1:416250-434993 GCF_000455745.1 Alligator sinensis | reverse complement strand
CTGTGTCAGGTGGAGGTCCTGTACACAGGTTAGAAACCTGCGTGAGCGGTGGGACTTTGCTGTCTGTGACTCCCAGCAGATGTCCGGGTAGTTTAGGTCCCCCATGACTACTGCCTCTTTAGCTTTTACGGTCTCCAAGAGTTGCCTCAGGAACCCCGCATCTATTTCTTCCCCTTGATGTGGGGGTCTGTAGCAGACCCCTACCACCAAATCCCTTTATCCTTGCCCCCCATGTAGCCTAACCCACAATCCTTCTACTTCCTCATCCAATAGCAGATACAAGACTGAACAGACAATTGATTTTTCTCTGATTAGAAAGCTACTCCCAATCTTCTCAAACCCTCTTTGTATACCTAAGCACTCCAGCACTCTGACCTTTAGCTAATGTTTGGGGAATAACCATTCCACTTGTGAGATCTCTTCTAGTCCTCTTTCCCTCTGTGACAGGCCTAAGCTCTTTCATACCCCTCATGTTCCCAGGTGAGCAGAAGTATAGCTGACACTGTACTTCTTCTTTCTACCTACAAATAATGGTAATGGGTAAAAGTATTGGTACTAGAAGGGCAACAATACATGTGTGTAAGGGGCAGGGGGGAAGGCCAATGAGAGTGCCTAGAGGTTCAGCTCTCTACTACCTCTCCAGGCATTAACAGCTCCAGTTTGGATTTTGCTCTCTTTCTCCTGACACCGCCAGTGTGCTTATTGCAAACATTTATCTTTAAATGATTGGTTCTGCAGGGATGGATTAACTGACTGGATAGAGCACCATGTTTTGAGCCACTGCTTCATATCCTAGAGAGAAAAATATAAAATATACATAGTGAACATGAAATCATAGGATTAGAAGAGCCCTCAAATACCCATTACTAAATCTGGTTAAGGAACCAAAGAAAAGGGCAAGAGAGAAAGAAGGAGAATGCCAACATGCTGGAAGGCCCATACAAAGCCTTTTGTGTACTGCCTGATATTAGAGAAGAGGTGGCCTGGCAGCTAGTGGATCAAGGCCACGGATATACTATCTGGGGATCCACAGATAACACTGGAATTTAGCTAAAGACTAGAAAGAACAGAAGTATGTGTCAAAAGATAGATATTTTGATAGATGCAACATTTTGAAGAATTTTATTTTATTTTATTTTAGGAGGGCCTTCTATGGACAAAAGGCACTAGAATATTGAGATTTGAATTCACCTGTATGGAAAATCCTCAAACAATTGCAACCCATACTAGAAAGAGACCCTATTTTTAAAAAAGATCTTCCCAGAGCCATCCTAGCCTTCAAACACGCACCAAACCTCGCTAACCTCATCACCAGAAGCAAACTTCCTTAAGCCCAGAACACACCAAAAGGATCCAGACCGTGCCAGGACAAGAAATGCAAAACCTGCTAACACATCTCCACCACCCCCACTATTACTACACCCCACAACAGAGTCATCAGCATCCCTGGATCTTACAGCTGCACCTCCAGAAATGTAATATACCTCATCCAGTGCACCAAATGCCCTGGTGGAAAATATGTAGGAGAGACCACACAACAACTGCGCACCAGAATGAATGCACACCGGAAATCTATCGAAGACAGAAACACCCAATTACCGGTGGGGGCACATTTCTCACAAGAAAACCACTCTCTCTCCAATCTCTCAGTCCTGATCCTCAAAGGAAACTTACACAACACTTCCCAGAGATGAGCCTATGAACTCCACTTCATCAACCTCCTGGATACTAAAAATCATGGACTAAATATAGACATTGGATTTATGACACATTATAACCTGCCTGACATCTGACTCCCCAGGTAGCTCTCCACTTTCATCCCCCTTCTCTCTCTTCCCCCCTCCCCCCCACCCCAGCCTGTCTCTCACCCATTGACTCCTGAATCTACATGTTCACTGACTACCTGTCTTGTATGCATACCAGCCCAGCCTCTGGCTTCTTTACTTTTCATTCCATCCAGGAAGAGCACACACCAACTGCTGAAACTTCTTTAGCCTGACAAAGGGTTTTTGAACCCGAAAGCTTGCTTAATAACTATTCTCCAACTATTTGGGTTGGTCTAATAAAAGATATCAGATTCACCCAAGGAACCTTGTCTGCCAATATCATAACAATACATTTACCTCAAGAAAATTTTAATGCATAAAAATGAATACACTAAAGATAAAAAGGGGGCTTTTTCTTAGTATCCCTCTCATATTTTTCCATATATTAAGAGAATATATGAAATGACAAAAATAAACAAGTAAGAATTTGTTACTTTTTATTTTATTTACTTTTTACTTATTACTTTTTAATTCCCCTTTTTTTCCAGTCACTTAAAAAAAAATGAGAAACATGCACAGTTAATAAAGTTTGTCCCCACCCCACTAACTAGGCCCATGCTATGTTTCTATTTTCCAGAATAAGTAGAGAAATAAATCATTAAGGATGAGATCCTGCTCCCACTGGAATCAAAGATGAATTCCTAAATATCAGTGGGAGTACCAAAGACCCTCATAGAATATAATTCACCAGCTCTCTTGAAAATGATGTTCATTGCTTAAATAATTATGACTACTGTTGAGTATCCCCAGGTCTATATTTTCTGACATTTTAAATAAATAAAAAATAATAATAAACAACATTTAGTAACTAGGGGTTTTGTTTGTTTATTTGTTCATAAAAAGGAGATGAAAATGAGAAGGGAAATATGATGGGGGGTTTTTTTTGGTTTTTTTTTTTTTAAGTAATTGATGTTACTAGTGATTTCCATATATCCTAAGAAAACCCAAACAGATTAGAAAAACTCCATCCAAAGGAAGAAAGAAAGAAAAACCCCATAAAAGCATTTAACAGTGGAACTTGCTGTCAGACTATGGCTGTCAGACTTTGGCACAGTGCTGTCAGATCATGGCAATGAAGAAATCTTTACTTAGTTCTTCTACTTAAAACAGATCAAGGAATATATGCAAGATCAGAAATCCTAAAATTGCTTTTGCAGTATCCTAGTCTTATGGGTGTATGGGTTATTATACTGGGACAGGAGATCTAAATGTATGAAACTCACAAGCTGAATATCAGTAGGATGAGTTGTATCAATTTATAAATAAAAAATAACTCAGAAATAATCTCTTCAATCTGTTTCACCTTACTATTTTTTTTCCCCCTAAATGTTCGTGGTGATCTTAATGACTATTCCTGCCATGGGCCAATATCATTATTACATTACAATCCTAAATATTTTTGCAAGAATAAAAAAGCTAGGGTTAGTTAAAACATTTAGCACCACTTCTATTATTCAATGGGAAATTGAGTTTTCAACTAAATTAAGTTGTTTTTGCTTGGCTAAAAGCTTTCCAAGGAGAACTTTAAAGTTTTCAAAACTTTTTGGTCAAAACTAAACATTTTTCCTGAAAACTTTTTAAAAAAGATTTTTACTTCTAAAAATATACTTATTTAAAGAAAACAAAAGCATTTTAATCACCTGTAGTAGTAAAAACTGTTGGTTACATCATGTAAGGGGCACAGATTCCCTGGGAGTGGGTCAGGGAAATCCATTTGGCTGTTCACGAGGAAGAGAATCCTTATATTTCTGTCTACAAGATTTTTGTCCATCAACAGCCACCTCAGGTGTCAACATTTCCAACAAGAGCCAATACTAGGATTTCTATAATTTTCTACAATAGATTGCCCAGCAAATGGTTTTTAGGTGGTACTTAAGGCTGTAAATTCATTCACAACAAAATACATGTGTAGAATATTTAAGAAACATTTAAGAGTACTGGGATACTGTCACCTACAGCTTTTGATATGTTATCAAGATTATGTGATCATCTGTAAATATCTCCCAAATAGCTGCATTTACCAGACAAATAATAATGTGTCATCAGATTGAAATCTGTAGGTCTATATAACTGCATACTATTTTAAGGCTTAAAGTATCTATACATTGATTTTAGATAATTTAAAGCACTAGATAATTGCAAGCCTAGACTCCAAGTTGCCAATAATTGCTGAGTAATATAATTTAAAATGCTTGTAAAATCTAACTACTTCTGTTTTTAGCTTCAATTCTAGCCATTAAAGTAATAGTGAAAAATACACACTTCATTTTTATTACTACATACTGTAGAAAGTCAGGATGCTTTATTACTTTTCAAACTGTCATGTCAGTATTTATTTAAAAGAGGCTTGCAGTTGTCAAGAGACTCCTTGAAGAAGTAACCAGAAACAAAGAAGTTGCGGATCTTATTTTTTAGTGAACCTTTTGTCAATCTTTTTGTGGGCTCCTGTATAAGCTCCAATTAGACAAGGACATTGATTAAATTGAACGTTGCCATGGAATAATGACTTCCTGCTCCTAGAGATGCTGAAGGGAAGGAGAAGCATCACTTGAATAGAAACGCAGTCTCTAATAAACCTGTGGCCATTTGAGAAAATGGCAGTGGTGCACTTTTAAACTAAAACACCTCGGAGGTCCTTTAGTTCAAAAGCGGACCGCCACCGTTTTCTGCACACTGACATGCATTTCTCTGCTTATACAACTGCACATGGTGCAACACAGCTCACCTCAGCTCGCATACAGAGCAGACTCTGGCACATCGCTGGAAAAAAAGTGTGTGTGTAAATGCCCCTTGAGCCCAAATGCCTTGGTTATACAAATTTATATGGAAATAAACTAGAGAAGGCAAGGACATTCTTTTTAAAATTGAAGGATAGGGCATAATGAGTATGATTTGCTTTTGGCACTATACATTCATTTAGTCCATCTGTTCTACATTTTAGCAAAAGAAAAGACAGATTGTAAAATATATAACTTAAAACAGTTACACTTTTATTTATGAATGAACTCTTCTTTGAATAAATGAAATACCTAACCAGGGAGGATTTTAGGTAACCATTACATCTGTGCACACACAGTGTGGCTAATGCAAATGACTGTATAGTTCTTTGCAGATGTAAACATGAGCACCGATGCCAAAAAATGCCATTATCCCTGCAGATCAAGAGCTAAAATGTTCATCCACAAACTCTGTCAGTTCTGTCGTTTTCTTGTACAAATTGTAGCACTTGTACATCACAGAAATTGTAAGCTGTGTATGCCTAACGAGTAAAAGTAAAGCAGGCGTTCAAAAGCCAGCATCTGCAACGTGCTGGCGTAAGTAGGTCCTTGAATACTTTTACACATCCACAACTAAGGATGTACCCTAGCAGCTGACATGTAACATTAAAAATAAAAGAAAAAAGAAAAAATGCTCAAAAAGTTGTTAAAAAGAAAGAAACACCTGCTCCCTTCCATGACTGCATTCGTATTTTTTAAATATTTAATCAAAAATTCTTCTGGCAAGATCACTTCACTGAATCACAGGATCATACTATTATTCTTTATCTGGGGATTTAATACCAGTGTAGGACTGGGTGACCAAAATATAATCCCACAATCCAAAACAAATGGTGTTAAACAACAACGTGAGAGTTTTTCTGTTTCCTTTCTTTAGGGTCTGAAGTCATATTGATGAGCACCCCTGAACTTTCACTCTGCATTTTCTATACTTTGGGAACAGCTTTGTATGTTTTGAAAAAGTATTTTATCTAACCAAGGGCATAGAGTAGGTTGTTTAGGCTGGGGGAGATCGCTTGTTGCTTAGTTGCTTAATTGCTGGCCTTGCTAGAAGGAAGAGCTGTATCAATTAGCAAGGTCCCGGAGAAAGTTGGAAGGGGGGTTATTTGCTGAGTTTGCTGAATAAACAGGTGCCACATCAGCAAATTAACTATTACGAAGGCAAGTTCAGCTGGCTAGGGGGTAGTCTGTAGCTAGGGCGAAGTGCGCGTGGACCAAAAGGGGCAACCTATAGTGACTGTACAGTGTGTAAGGCTAGAAGAAGCTATATAAGGCTGATGCCCACTTGGGTGGGGGTGCTTGCTTTGCGAACAGTTGCCAAGCACCACTTTCTGCGCAGAAATAAAGATTAAGTTGGATCCTTCACCCCTGTGTGTTTATTGGCAGAAGCGCACCAGGCACGAACTCGCTGTCCTTTGGGGACAACAATATCTTTAATATTAAAGCATAGCATGGCTTTTAATGTCCTGCTTTAACATTTGCCCACATTGCTATTTCTCATGAAGGTCTTCACCACCTCACAAATTCCATGATTGCACTCCTGTTTGAACAGAGTTAGAATTCCATTCTAAGGAGAGAGATTGAGTAGCATTGCACCACCAGTATTTGAATTGCACAGATTTGGATGGCATTTTAACACCCTATTTATGAGGCTGTTGATTGAAAATTACATGACTTGAGTACTCTTCCTAGTCCCATTATAAGACCTTTTAACTGATTTATTTCCATGCAGTGTTGCTGAACGATATTTTATATGTATTAGATTCCCTATATTTTATTCATCATCACCCACAGCTTTTTGGTTAGGCCATGTAGACCCATTGTTTTGTATATAAATTGCAAATCCCAATCCGCACAACAGTGCACACCTCTTTTTAAAGGTTTCCCAAAAGGCTGTGAAAGATGGACACTGACAGAATCAAGCAAAGCTAGTGTCAGACACTGACAGCGCAGAGAAATATAGACAGATGGATAACAGATAGTAGGGTACTAAGTACCCTACAATTTATTGAAGCAAATAGGAGAGAGTTGAGTGGCAAATTACCTACACTGTTCACAAACCAGCAGGCAGCCCTGTTTGCCAGCCATCCAAATTGTTTCTGGGTAATTTGGCACATTTCTACTTTGTTGTGCTATTTCTCATGGAATGACTTTGAGTTTTGATCATTCCCTGTTGTGCGAGATCTGTCCAAACACTAGCAAAACTTTTGAAAGTGATATTAAAATAAAATTGAACTCTCTCTCTCTCTCTGATAGAAGAATTATTCCAGGGGAAAGGAAAATGATTTAATTTTAGATGCATTTAAAGAGATGAAAACAAAGGGAGAAAAAAGCAAATACTGTCTACTATTAAATATGAGAGGGGATCCTTAACAATAATTTTTCTGCCAAACAATGGATTTTGAAAGACATGTGGGTAAATTGATTTTGTAAACCTAACGCTCATCTCGCATACTGACCAAGCATGTGGTCAGATTATTTTAAAACAAAACATGAAATGCCAACAGCATGTAAAATTCAGCCTCCTTATAAATATGTTGCCTTTCTTCCCTGGAAGCATAAAAGGTCACACCTTTCAAATCACAGCAAGGACACTGCTGCTCACGATCTGTAGAATCCAGTAAAACTAGCTGATGTGGAGTTATCTTAGGTTAGACGGACTGATAATTCTCAATACAAACATGACATGCTTTTTTGCTCAGAGAAGTTTGTGAGGCAATAGCAGAAAGGAAAATGGTATAAATCTGTGACTGATCCCTTTTAAAGGATCAAAAAAAATCCTTCCCTAAATGCACTGAGATAAATTCTTTTTACTAAGTTTTGCTGGCTGCAGCAATTTTATTGCAAGTCTTGTGATATTTGATGTTTTCTCTCAAACCTCCTAAGTCTTGGATTCATGTGATCTGATAAGAATCTCAGCTTTCACAGATTTTAAAAATAAATTTCTAGCCTTTGTGGTTACACTAGGAAAACCTTGAAAGATATAACCCAGAGACATCCTAAAGTCTCAGAAACCAACACAGAAATGAAGCTGAAGTGGGTCTCAAAATTAGCATTAAAAGAGGAAACCTCAATATTTTAACAATTGATTATTATTTATCTATGTTTATTATTTTTGAGGTCTGGCCCATGATTTTGGAATGTTTAGGGTTGGCAATACTCAAGCACTGTTTCAGAGAGGTCTCTTCTAGGGAGTTGGGGAGTCATTTCTCCTCAACCCAGATGTGACCATGTTTTCTGGCATAAATTGAAAAATTCTAAGTTACCCACTTGGGTACCCTTAACAAACTGCTTAGCCAGAACTGGGGACAGACATCAAATCAGACAGCTAGAAATCATCACGCCTCTTCAGAAACATTCTTTTCACCTGAAAAGCTCTCTCTCTTCAGACTCAATATGACAGGTGGAAAATCCAGTGTTGTCTGAAACACTAACATTTTCATCTATTCCCAAACAGCAAGCATTCAATGCTCTGCTTAACCCACGTGCACAACCCAAAGATAATTAGGTTTCCCAGACTCACTATAATGCATGTGATTAATACTTCTCTCATATTCCAAATACATACTAAACATTGGAAGCCAGTCTTGGACTAGGTACAGACACTGTATTTGTCTCTGGACAAGCTGTGTTTGTGTTTGTCCTGGAACAGAAATATCTTGGGATTGACACACACACACATCACTCTTTTAACCAAGGTTTAGTAATGCACCTTCACTTTTTCTGCCATTGACTGAATGATGCAATCCTGGAATAAACATTCACATGCACTTTGGATGTCCTGGGATAAACTGTTAGTGCTTCTAATCCCAAGAATCTTTTTAGGATTTATCCCAATGAACATGGATGTCTGAACTACTTCACTTTGTCCCGGGAGAAATGGTTTATTCTGGAATTAATGTGATTGGTTTGTTAGTCTCCTACATGAACATCCAGATAATATATTAAGCTTCATTTTTTCCTTTTACTTCTTTTAACCTTCGCTTATGAATTCCTCTACTATTTGGGTAAAGGGACCAGACTGTAAAGATTTCTTTTATTTGTAGAGCATTCAGATTTATCTTGCTCCTTTAAGATTCTTCCAGTCTGACTGATACTAAGTTATTGAAAAATTCACCCCTAATATTTATTACTTAAACTGCACCTCTGCAACAGTTATCAGTACTTTTGCACAAGATTTTCTATATTTGAATGTGTGAGAAGCAGAGACAGATTTTCCCCTTTAAAAGAGAAAAACACGGATTTTCCTTTTGAAGTGGGAAGTCACAGGTTTCCCTTTGTAGGCTGGCAGAGTTTCAAGCCTGCCATGTAATGGTTGATTGAAAAGATTATTTACTTACACCCAAGGTGGTCGCGGTGTAGGCTGGTCAGCTTTCCAGGCACAGCTCCGCTTGAGTTCTCGGTGGAGGACTCTAATAGACTCGGTTCCTTGACCCCGGAGTGGTTTAGGCTCCGCGGGTTCAATAATTCATTCTCACGGAGCAGCTGTATCTCCGTGGGTTACTAGGTTCCCAGGTCCCCCGGAGCTGTTAAGACTCCGTGGGTTCGACAATTGGGTCCTTAGGATAGGGATACGTCTGGACTGCGATCGGCGACGGGGAGAGGCTAGAGGTTATGTGCCTCGGAGTTGTTAAGGCTCCGAGGGTTCGGTAAATAGGTCCCCCGGAGTTGTTGAAGCTCCGTGGGTTCGACAAATTAAACCTCCGTTGCCCTCTTAAGGAAAAAGCTGGGTTCGTAGGGATCAGCAGCGCTTAGAAATCCTCACCCTCCTTTCCCGAACTCCACGTGCTTTCTCTCTCTCCGACTTGGGCGGAAACTACCCAAGCCTTTTGTATGGCTAGCAAGCCAATAGCTAGCCGCCACGTATACCTACATTTAGAACCGGCCAATAATGTGGCACGAATCTAAATACAAACAGCAGGAACTCCTTTGCATCGTGCATCACTATAATGCAAAAGGAATGCGCTATGCAAAGAAAGCTACAGAACTGGCGGGAAAAACTCCTGCACGCGGGTTCTTAATTGCAACAGAACACTCCACAGTGCAAAAGAGCTGCAATTTGGCGGGAACATGATTTAGCGATGCTGAAGCACGCACAAACAAGAAAAAACACAACTTTGGGTTGTGACACCATGCACTGGATTTAGTAAGTACTAAGGGGCCCAATAGGCATCAGGACAGGGTGGGTACCAAAGGCACTCATTGTGGGGGCCTTTAATGTCGCTGCACTAATGCTAGGAGCATGGGGAACAAGGAGGAGGAATTCGCATTCCTGTTTGCAAGCAATATCTTTGACCTGGTTGGGTTAACTGAAACCTGGTGGGACCCTACTCACAACTGGGCAGTAAGCATTGAGGGGTATAGGTTGTACAGATGTGACACAGTGGGGAAAAAAGAGTGCGTGTGTGTGGGGGGGGTGTTGATCTCTATGTTAAAGAGCAATACACATCTTCTATAATCAAGATGGAATCAGAGGAGGGTCAAATTGAGATATTGTGGGTTAGAATATAAGGGGGTCAGGGGCAAAGGGACTTGGTAGTGGGTGTCCACTACAGACCGCCACACCAGAAGGATGAGCTAGACCTGGAATTCTCAAGACTGCACGGCTCTCAGAGGCCATACAGTCAAGGGACATGGTTGTCATGGGTGATGTAAACTACCCTGACATCTGCTGGGAGGAGCAGTCAGCCAGATCTAACTCCTTGTGTAGGTTCTTAACCTGCATACAGGACCTCCACCTAACATAGGAGGTATACAATCCCACTAGGGGAAATGCCTTACTGCTACAGGGGATGACCTGGCTATAGTGCTAGCTACAGATGATGACCTGGTGGGGGATCTGCTGGTACAAGGTAATCTAGGGGACAGTGACCATCAATTGATTGAATGCACTATCTGGCATAGGGTGGGAAAGGTAACCAGCAGAGCAGAAGTGCTAGACTTCAGAAAGGATAACTTCAATGTGCTCAGGAAATTAGTTAGTGAGGCACTGAAGATCAAGAGCATTGATGAGATGGGAATCCAGGAAGGGTGGTCGTTCCTCAAGGGACCAATCCTTCAGGCACAGAAGGAGACAATCCCATTGCACATAAAAGGGGACAAAGGGGCCAAGAAACCCTCTTGAGTGAACAGGGAAGTGCAGGGCAGCCTAGGGGCAAAGAAAGAGGCATACAGGCTGTGGAAGCAGGGGGTAGCTACCAAGGAAGAGTATACCTTCTTGGTTTGCACTTGCAGGGAGTCAGTTAGGAAGGACAAAGCAGCAATGAAATTCAGGTTGGCAACAAAAATTAAAGACAACAAAAAGTCCTTCCTCAGGTATATAGGGAGCAAAAAGAAGGCGCAGGGTAACATAGGACCCCTACAGGACAGGCTAGGGCAATTGGTGACAGATAGGAGGGACAAGGGTGAACTCTTCAATGAGTTCTTTGCCTCTGTATTCTTGAACACGGATCAAGACAAATCTCCCAGTTCCATTATAGATAGGCACAGGAGGAACACCATCCCACCAACCATCAGCACTGACCTCGTAAAGGGACACTTGGAGGGGATGGATATGTTTAAGTCAGCAGGCCCAGATGATCTTCATCCAAGGGTGCTGAAGGAATTGGTCATTGTTATAGCAGAGCCACTGGCACAGCTGTTTGAGCACTCTTGGTGCTCATATCAGGTGCCAGAGAACTGGAAAAGGGACAATGTGGTTCCTATTTTCAAGAGGGGGAAGGAGGAGGATCCAGGTCATTATAGGCTGGTTAGTCTCACCTCTGTCCTTGGGAAAGCCTTTGAAAAAAAATGATCAAGGATCATATTTGTGGGAGCCCAGCACAAAAAATAATGCTGAAGGGCAACCAGCATGGGTTCATAGCAGGTAGATCCTTCCTGCCTAACCTTGTTTGTTCTTATAACCAGGTCACAAAATGCTTAGATGCAGGAGTTGAGGTAGATGTCATCTACTTAGATTTTAAGAAGGCCTTCGATATGGTATCTTATCCTATTCTCATAAACAAACTGAGTGGCTGTGACAGATGATTACGCAGTCTGGTGAGTGGCAAATTGGCTTAAGGGTCACAGAGAGTGGTGGTGGATGGCTCGGTATCGACCTGGAAAGATGTGGGCAACGGGGTCCCCCAAGACTCGATCCTTGGTCTTGTGCTATCCAATGTCTTCATCAGCGACTTGGATCAGGGTGTGGAGAGGACTCTACCCAAATATGCAGATAACACAAAATTATGTGGTACATTAAACACAGTAGTGGGAAGGGATTGAATCCAGGTGGACCTGGACAGGTTGGAGAAGTGGGCAGAAAAGAATATGATGCAGTTCAACAAAGACAAGTGCAAAGTGCTGCATCTAGGAAGAAGGAATCACCAACACACCTATAGGCTAGGGGATGACCTTCTCATCAGCACAGAGGCAGAAAGGGATCTCAGAGTTATAGCTGACTCCAAGATGAATATGAGTCATCAATGTGACAAAGTAATCAGTAAAGATAACTGCACTCTATTGTGTACTAGCAGGTGCATCACGAACAGGTCCAGGGAGGTGATACTTCCCATCTATGTGGCACTGGTCAGGCTGCAGTTGAAATACTGCATCCTGTTCTGGGCAACACATTTCAAGAGGGATGTGGATAACCTTGAGAGGGTCCTGAGGTGGGCCACTCGTATGGGTAGGGGCCTGCAGGTAAGGCCCTACAAGGAGAGACTGAGGGACGTGGATCTCTTCAGCCTCCACAAGAGAAGGCTGAGAGGGGATCTTGTGGCCATTTACAAATTCATTGAGGGTGGGTGGGGGGCAGCAAGAAATAGGAGATGCTCTGTTTGCCAGGGCACCCCTTGGGATAACCAGGGACACCAGCCACAAACTGACAGAAAGCAGATTTAGGTTGGACATCAGGAAGAACTTATTTACAGTAAGGGTTGCCAGAATCTGGAATGGGTTTCCAAGGGAGGTGGTGGTCTCCCCTACACCGGGGGTCTTTAAGAGGAGACTGGACAAGCACCTGGCTGGGGTCATATGACTCCAGTGCTCTTTCCTGCCCAGGGCAGGGGGTCAGACTCAATGATCTATTGAGGTCCCTTCTAACCCTAACAACTATGAAACTATAAGGTGAGGAAAGCCATCAACCACATGAAAAATGATAAGGCATCTGGAGCTGATGGAATCCCTGCTGAAATCTCCAAGCAGGCAGGGAAAGGAGCTCACATCACAGCTCCATGCCCTCATCTTAAGGATCTGTAATTATGAGGAAATGACAGATGACCTTAGGGATGCCATAATCATGATGATTGTCAAGAAGGGAGACAGGTCCAATTGTGGAAATTAAAGAGGGAGAACCTTGCTGTTCACCACAGGAAAGATCATTGCAATAACCCTCCTAAAATGTTTCCTTCCACTTGCTGAAGAACTCTTCCAGGAATCTCAGTATGGGTTTAGGGCATCAAGAGGCACAACTGATATGATCTTTACTGCTCATCAGCTGCAGGACAAGTGCTGGGAACTACATAAACCTCTCTTCATGGCCTTCTTTGACCTCACGAAAGCCTTCAACTCTGCCAACCAAAAAGGGCTGTGGAGGATCCTTCTGAAGTATGGATTTCCATTGAAATTCATCAGTATTCTTTGCCTGCTCCAGGATGGTAAGTGAGCAATGATTCTCAGTAATGGATCTATTACAGATTACTTTGAGTTTAAGATGGTAGTTAAGCAAGGCTGCATCATTGCTCCAAAACTCTTTTTGATATTTCTTACTGTGATATTACATCTGACCACCACCAAGCTTCCAGTCAGAGTGGAGCTAAACTACTGAATGGATGTTAAGCTGTTTAACCTCAGCCAAGTCTGAACCAAAACCAAGACCAGGTTATTCCCCTGGGCAATACCTAGGATAACAAGGAATAACGGCCACAAATTGATTGAGAGTAGGTTCAGGCTGGATATCAGGAGGCATTACTTTATGGCTAGGGCTGCCAGGCTCCAGAATGGGCTCCCAAGGGAGGTGGTGCTCTCCCCTACCTTGGAGGTCTTCAAGAAGAAGATGACTAGATATCTGGCTGGGGTATTATGATCCCAGCACTCGTTCCTGCCCAGGGCAGGGGGTTGGACTTGATGATCTGTTCAGGTCCCTTCCAACCCTAGAAACTATGAAACCACCCCAACCTCAATCATCAAACTCCAGTATGCTGATGATGCTGTAAACATGTACTCACTTGGAAGCAGACCTTCAGGAAATCATTGACATCTTTACCAAGGCATACAAGAAAATGGAACTGATGCTTAACATTCACAAGACACAGGTCCTCCATCAGCAAGCACTTAATGAGCAGTCCCCAGCTCCAGTAATTCAGATTTACAGTGAGACTCTGGAGAACATTGAGTATTATCCCATACCTCAGAAGCTGTCTCTTGCATTGATGAAGAAATCCAACATCACCTAAAACTTGCAATTTCAGCTTTTGGACATCTGAGAAAATGGGTGCTTGAACATTGTGATATCAGATCTGAAACCAAGCTCATGGTTTGTCAAGCAGTCATGATCTCCACTTTACTGTATGGAGCTGAGTTGTGGAAAACGTGCAAGAGATACCTCAAGTCACTGGAAAAGTACCATCAACACTGCCTGCAGAAAATCCTTCAAATCCAACGGGAAGATAGACGCACCAGCATTTGTGTCCTCTTGTAAGCAAATGCCACAAGCATTGAGGCAACAATCATCCAGCATCAACTTTTCTGGGCTGGCCTCATCATCCAAATGTCTAACTCTAGACTTCCAAAGTAAATGTTATTCTCCCAGCTCAGTCAGAGACTATGGTGTTCATAACAGAACAACTTTTTTCCTCTATCCCCTTTTGTGGGCTAGGCTCCCCTGACAGACTATGTCCTGCTGTGTGACTTTCACAATGTACTGCAACGGGGAGAGGTGTACAGAAAGCGGGGAGACTATGTTGTGACGGAGCATAATTTGTCTAGGCAGCCTATTCTGTCAGGAAGAATAGGAACATGAAATCTCCCAGTTAAAAGTCACTATGAACATCATAACAGCTTAGGCCAACACAATTTATTGTCAAAATGCCCTGAAATGAAACAAGTTTAACAAGCCAAAGTATTAGAATTTGATTTTCTCTATAGTAAATTCTGGTTTGGGGCCAAAAATGATTTTTTTAATTTTCTATAGAGAATCAGAATATTTTCTAAAAACCTCCATCTAAATATGCCTTAAAACTTAACAGCCTTTTTCTTTGAAAGAATTCAGAGTAATAACAACCACACCAGCAATAAATTATTCCATTTCACCCACTTCTCTTCTCCTGTGCTGCCTCCCAGCTGCATTGGTGAGTGGACAGAGATGAAAAGTCAGACTCTACCCACTATTACATCCATCCCTCTCTTCACTGAGGATGTAAGCAAACAATTAGCTTGAACTTGCCATTGTGAAACTAAAAATGGAATCCTACAAAAATTGGAAGCTAAATGATATTATTAGGGAAGAATATAAGAGTATCTCATGGGTTCAAAGGGAGAAAAATCTGGAAAGTCAAACTATTATGATATGATGGGCACAATTTGACATGCAACCAGCAAAGGATATAAAAAACAATAAAAAAGGATTCTACAAGTATGCCAGAAAAAAGATGATGACCAGGAAAAGCATAAGTCCCTGTTTGAATGTGGAAGGCAATCTCATAAAGCACAGAAAGCTGAACTATTTAATGTTGTTTTCTTTGTCTTCACAAGTAGGGGCAGCTCAGTCTTCGATCTTACAAATTAGTGTAGTTCCCCAGATCCTCCTTCTCAGGAGCAGGCATAGGGAGGAAGAATCTGCTTACCTACCACTCCCCAGGCTGAACCCCTGCTCAGCTCAGCTGGAGTGGGACTGGAGCTCCCCACATCACTGAAACACTAGCAGCAACAAATGGGGGAAGGTGGAATGGAAGGGGAGAAGAGAGAATGTGCCTTTGAGCACAGAGGGGATGGGGGACTTCTTACCTTCTTTGAAGACTTTGAAAAGTCCCCAGCTGTGCTCCCACCACCATAACCCCTCCAGATCTTGCCTCTGCATCCTTCCACTCTATTTGGCACTCATGGCACCTCACCTCGAATACCTGTGTCCAGTTTTGGTACGTACCCACGCTTCAACATGCTTGTGGATAAATTAGAAAGAATCTAGTGAAAATTATTAGGTCTGGGAAACATGACATGGAAAAGGCTGAAAGAACTAGGATTATTTAGTCTGAAGAAGAGAAGACTGAGGGAGATTTGACAGCAGTCTTCACATACCTGAAGTGGGGGTTACATGGAGGATAAAGATACTATTTTCTGTGGTCACAGGAGACAGGACTAAGACAAATTGTCTCAAACTGCAAAAAACATTTAAGTGGAATATTAGGAAGATTTTTTTCCCCACTATGAGACTGGATAAACATTGGAGCAAGCTACCAAGAAAGGTCGTAGGAACTATATCCTTAGAATTTATTTTAAGATAGCTTATATGAACACTTGACTGGGATGATTTTGTCAAGAACAGCCCTCTCTGGAGTTAGGGCTCTAGAAGGGATTGCCTGAGATCCCTTCCAGCCGTACGTTTCTATGATTCTATAAGCCTTCATCCAAGGCATGGTAGCCTATGCAGTGGAACCGAATGTTGATATTAAAACTTATTATTCTCTTGTGCAAATAAAGTTAGAATTAAATTCAAATTCTGATAGGAGCAGACTACAAATGTTTAATAAGAAAGCTTTGCAGTTTTTCAATATGGGGAAAGTCATATAATTTTCTGGATAGACTATTATTATTATTATTATTTGTATTACTGTAGAGCCGGGGTGGGCAAAATGTGGCCCATGAGCGGCCCACCAGACCAGTCTATCTGGCCCGCAAGGCCCCTAAAAAATTTAGAAAATTGATATTTATCTGTCCCTGGCTGCCTATCATGTAGCCCTCGATGGCTTGCCAAAACTCAATAAGCAGCCATCCTCCTGAAATAATTGCCCGCCCCTCCTGTAAAGCTTAGACACCTTTCTTGCAAGCCAGAATCCTGCTATATTAGGTGCTGTTTAAAATGTATTTTTATAAAATCCAAAAATGTAAGACAAGAAACAATTGGTGAACAATTGGTGATCAATATTGGGCAACAGAACTGGTGGTAATCTCAACACAGTCCTAAGAGCTGTCAAGTTCCTGGAAGGCAGCATTGTAAAGGAAAATTTTGGAGATTATTGTAGCACCTCCACATGTGCATGTCAAGACTGATGTTTATTTGAGTATTTCATATTACTTTCATAATCTTCAAATGTGAACACCTTTTTAAAGAGCAATATTTAAATATATTTGCAACAATTGACTTTTTTGGCATATTAGATTTATGTTTTTTGTTAATTATGGTACAGACACTTTCCATCTTTCAGATAACCTGAATTTCAATGAGTTCATTCAGAAAGTTATTTAAGATCAGACTGATGTATTTAGAAAAGGTTAAAGACTGATTTTTCATTTTTTATTAGTGTTCTTCTCATTCTGGCTAGCTTTTAACCTCAGTGACATTCTGACTTTGAAGAACAAAACTTGCCCCAAGCATAAGAGATATGACCTCTGTTTCTCTCAAAAAATGAGAATATGGAAAGCAGATGATATCATCTACAGTAGAAAGCTATGCAACTCTATAAATGTCTGTGTGCTTGCACATTTACAACAGAAGATTCATACTAGAAATTATGTAGTTGTTCATTGTAATGCTAAGTATATATTTTAGATTTTGCATTAGGTAGATAAAGGTTATCAAGATGAAGGGTTTTGAAGTGTTTCACAAAGTTTATATAAAACACCTATGACGTCCTTACTTTTGTGAAAAATGTTGTTGGATGTTAAATAGCTGCATGTAAAAGGTAATACATTTTAAATTATTATCTGAAAGACCTGCATGTACCAGTAAAATCAACTTACCTAACTTAAAAACATGAGCAAATTCCATAGAAATTAAGAATAGTGAGAGGAAGTCCTGATCCAGTCAAACCAGAATTCAAATCTGATTGGTGATCTGAGACAGTATAATGATTTCATACCTGATACCACAAGAAATGAAAGACAATCCCTTGCAATATGCACTGTACAGCCACTGCCATGCCTGTTACTTCTACTGGCATGATATTAATCAGGAATATGTCATTATTATAAGATTGGCAGGCAGCACCTTGGACATGTCCATGTTCATATCTGTGTTCTAACATTAATCTCAAAACAGAGGAAACACAGATCTACAGAATCTTTAAATGCAGAGAGAAGTTGGGTTCAAGTTCATCATGTTCATATTTTCTTATACTGTTAGGTCAAGAGCAATGCCATTCACTTCAATGGAACAGACATTTTTCTTGTTTTTCTCCCCTATGACAATTTTTTTTTTCATTGCTTTCTTGGGATTTTCAGGTCTTGGGGATTTTACTGGCTTGTTTTCTCAAGGACATCCATGACAGCATGTCTGCTTGTGGGACCTGAACTCATCATTCAAACTTGGTTTATTAAAATTTAATGAAACTGGATTTCAATATATACTAGATCATTTTTTCAGCTCTTGCTCTCACTGCACACAAACTATATTTCAAGACTTTATTTAATTACATTGCAGTTTGTTTCTTTCTCACTGCATTCAAAAGACTATTGTTCTCCACTACCCAGAATTCTCAGTAAGGTAATCTGGGGTGCAGGATATATGAGGATACTAACCAACCTATCCAGTGGCAGTCAGCTAAACACAAGAAATGGACTGGAACACACTTTCATTTACAGAAATACATTGCTGTTCTTTCTCTCTATTTTATACCCATAAAAGGCTACATGGCTCAAGAGGTATGCCCAGTTCTGCATGTGATTTCCTCCACTACCACAGTCAAAAAATTAAAAAAAGGTTTATTTTCTATCACGTGTAGATAAATTCTTGGCAAATATAAAATCAATACTATATACAAAAGAAACAAT
The DNA here is from genome assembly GCF_000455745.1 of Alligator sinensis. NCBI lineage: Eukaryota > Metazoa > Chordata > Crocodylia > Alligatoridae > Alligator > Alligator sinensis. Next base: position 416,425 of record NW_005842245.1, on the reverse strand, counting down.
GTGGCAGAATCTTCCACCTATGCCTAATCAATAAAAACATAAAAAGACAATTTTGGATTAGCAGTTATGCTTGTGACTGGTATGACCTTTGAAAATGATTATCCATTGCCCAACACAATACCACTTTCCTCCTAGTTTGGATTTTCTTAACAGCATATGTTCTAGAAACGTTGAC
>NW_005842245.1:413642-416233 GCF_000455745.1 Alligator sinensis | reverse complement strand
CCCCCCCCCCCCCCCCCCCGTTTTGCATATGGCTTGATACCAGTGGTTTAATTCTACATTAAATTAAGCAAAGAAATAGAAAAAAAAGATCATAGGATCATAGAAAAGTAAGTCTATTAGGGACCCCACAAGCAAGGAACATCCCTAATTAAACCACCCAAGCCAAGTACAGCACCTGTCTAACTTTCTCTTGAAAATTTCCAGGGATGGACATTTCACAGCTGCTCTGGGTAGCCTGTTTTAATGCTTGACCCAGGCAAGCAAGGCAGCCAGTGTGTCTTACATTTGCACAATCTCTCACAAAACTGAGTTGCTATTCTGCTTCATATCTGAATTCCAATCAGGTTTCAGAAGGAGTTAGGTGTCTAGAGGCTGAAGGCAAGCTGTTCTGGGCATGCTCAGGAGCAGGACTTCAAGTCAAACAGACAACTGTCAATAGATTTTTAGGTGCACTTGGATGTAGACAGCACAGAGCAGGGGGATTCTAGCCTGAAGTCTTAGATTTATACACCTAAAATTGACCCAACTCATATATTAAGGGTGTAAGAGCTTCTTTTGGCCGTGACCCATGATCTCTGGCTACTGATTACCCTCTGCTTCAGATGCACTGATTTATCAGAAGTGATAACTTAAGAAAAAATATATAGTCACTTTAACAATTTAGTGGAGTAGATGAAGAACTCTCATGATATATTACTACTTTTCCTATGGTGACTGCTATTATAGTTCCTTTCTTTCTGGTTCTTGGCCTGGAACACCAGTTTAACTAACAGACCAGGCAAAACTGTCCAAAGTATTTTTATTAAGGATTAGTATTAAACTGTCTTGTCTGCCACTGGGATAGAACACTCTTTAAATAAATGGCATTATAAACCCTTTGCTTCATATCATTTAAAACTCCACAAAATCCTTGATTGACTACCACATTTCACAATCCTGTTACAGTGTCTTATGATTTTCATTTTATAGTACTCCTGAATGCTATTACCCAAGTTTATATGTTTCTATTACATGGACTTGGCTGCCCTTTTGCTATATGGTAGTAGTAGAACTTCACTTATTAGAATATTTAATATTCTTCTATTATGTTCACCTTTAGAAAAAGTAATCCTAAAGGACTTATTTAGCTAGGAAAAAAGAAAAAAACCCATGTGTTGTACTGCCCAGTAAGACTGACAGGTATGAAATTTAGGGGCCCAAACTACTGGTAGAAACAAAATACCCTAGTTCAGCTTTACTAGTAAAATCAATATGCCCTTTCTCTGTTGCTTAAATAGAGCTGTATATCATACTATATTAAAATAACTATTTAAAAAACCTACTTTTACCAAGTCACTTCTCAGATGGGAAAAAAAATAAATAGTGGCAATATCTGTTCTTATGCAGATTTGTTATTTTTATGATGTGCCATAACTTGCAACAGGGGCTGATGCCAGTTAATTACATTTTTTATACATATACACATATATATTTGTAATACTTTAGGTTTGTTCAGCTTGTGATTAATGGATCAATTACACAGGGAGGAAATGAAATCCACATCAATCAACTTTTTTGTCCCTGTTTTAATAGTTGTTTTACTGCTTTATTTGGTCTTTTCTTTGACTCATGAATGTGAAGTTACTTCAAAACATCAGCTTTAAAAGAAAATAAAAAGAGCACATATGCTATAATGAATGCTAAAGAAAAAAAACCTGCCATTTCAAAACATATTTCAGCTATTCAGGAGAGCTGCATACAAATAAGTATCTAGTAAAAATCATAAGGACAGACAGTCATCTGATGTAGATGAGCTTACCTCCATCAGGTCTAGACAGATGTATACCTGATGAGGACTGCACTACAGGGGAAATGTACTGTAAAAATACTATGAGTCTGGTTTGTCATATTAGCTATCAAATAACTACTGATACAGGAGTAGGGGACTATTGTAAAGGATAGGAGAATCAAACCTTATAATTGTACCCACTGTATTTCAGTTTTTCTCATTTAGTTGTCTAAACTGCACAAGGGACTATACTGATCTCCTAACAAGGACTCCCCTCTTTAACTCAACAAAGGAAATTGTTCAGAAATAGTAAACTGAAATGTAAAATATATATTAAGAGAATATATATTAAGAATGCCTATAGGATCTCTTTATTGCCTTGCTACTCCATTTAAAGTATGATATTAAGACAGGGGCAGGCAATTATTTTGGGGGGAGGGTCGCTTATTGAGTTTTGGCAAGCTGTTGAGGGCCACATGGGTAGCCCTGCCCCTTGACAGGTGCCCCACCCGCACCTCACCATCTTGGGATTGGAAGTCCCACCCTCTACCCACAACCTTTGCCCCTAGAAGTACTCCTTTCAGCAAGGGGTTCTGCTGTCTCAGAACCAGAAAAATACCAAATTATATTCTAAAAATCAAGCATCTACAACATTCATTGATTTGATTTTTAAAAATATTTTCATCCTGATTTACATGTGTTTGTGTAGTGTACACAATGGTGATCACACAATAACTTAAAATGAAATCTTTCTCTTGTATACTGTGGGGGACTGAGGGGCATGGCGTGGTGGGTATAGGTTTGTGGGGTGCTGTGGGTGTGT
>NW_005842245.1:410470-413632 GCF_000455745.1 Alligator sinensis | reverse complement strand
AGGGAAGGTGGGGGTAGGTGTGGGGGGTTTGTGAGGGGGTAGATAGGTGTGGGGGTTGTGGGTGTGGGGTGAGGTAGCACGTGGGTGTGTGTGATTATGTGGGTGGGTAAGGGTTTTGTGAGGAGTTGTGTGGGGGAGAAGGGTAGCTGGGGTGTGTGAAGGGGTGAGGGGCTGTGTGTATGACAGTGCAAGCGGTGTATGGATGCACATGTATAGTGGGGTGTGCTTATGATACTGGCCCTATGAACACACACACACACACACACACACACACACACACACACACACACACACACACTACCCCCCTCACTATACACACACGCACACTGTGCCTCGTTCACTATACCCACACATAAACATGCACACACACACACAGCACCACTCCTGGCCCTGGGATACCGGCGCAGTCCCATGCTTCTGCGGTCCAATGATGCAGCCTGGGGCCACGTGGTGCTGGAGCAGGCATGCAGGAAAGCAGTGAAAGTGGGGGCAAGCAGAGGCTTCTGGTTTGGGGCGGGGGAGCAGGATGGGGTTGTGGGGGCGGGCCAGGCTGGCCTTTTTCCCGAGTTCTGCAAGCTTCCCCTGGGTCCTACTGCCCCTGGCTCCTGTCATCTTTGAAAGGCAGCCAGGAGCACATAAGTATTAATTTTCTAAACTTTTTAGGTGCCCTGCAGGCTGGATAGAATGGTCTGGTGGGCCGGATCTGGCCCACAGGCCATATTTTGCCCACCCCTGCATTAAGAGTTCTTGAGGACCTGTTCAAGTACATGCAAACTTCACCAAGCCCTGATCCTGGCAGTTGCTCAGCATGGGCTGAGCATTTCCACAAGGTCATTTCTCTCATCCAAGATGTGAAGGGAATATAGTATATAAATGAAGATACGACTCTTTCTTTTGTTTTGGTAGGATGTCAACTTTAATACACTTTGCACTAAATTTCAAAGCAGGTAACCCCCACATACCATCTGCAACTTCTAGGGCTTTAGTGTAGAATAATAGGTGCAATAAAGGTATTTATTTCCCTAACAATAATGGCTTCTTAAAGTGGAAATATCTCTTAGCTATTCGGAAAGTGTGTAAGTACTTGCAATTCCATAGTTCTAGTGTTTACTTGATTTCTAAACAGCAAATCAGAATTTTACCAAAGGCACAGAGTTTAATATGGAGTTTAGGTGAGACATACTGAAATATGCAACGTGCTTTATTTTTTCACGTTTGTGTTGCTGCCCCTTTCATTTCATCGTGGCATTTTTAGATGTTTTGTAAAATTATTTCTCCCCTCTTCTAAACTTAAAATCCCCACATGAGATGTACTGTGAATAACTGAGGTACACTAGCTTTCTTCTTTTTGCTTTTTTTCTAAAAGAAAAGTGTGTTCACATCTGAAACATCCCCTTTTGACAGTTCCATTAAATTTACAATTTGTTTTGTGGCTGACATTTTTTTTAAAGTAATTTTGAAAGCAGACTGCCTCCAGGATGCCCCTAGGGCCAGACTGGTGGTGGGTTGCCTGGGTTACACTTGACTTGTGTATATAGTTTATTCAGAATCTCAGCATAATGGAAATGCATATATTGTCTTGATACATATTCTGAATAATTACAGTTCCAACTGAGTACATAGAACTTTTTGGCACTGGAGTACTTTAAATGTGCCTCAGATCACTTAAAAATGAAAAAATGTACTTAAAGGACATGATTCATATTGGTTATTCTAGTAAATCAGCTCATGTTCCATCGCTACTGATGATCATGTGGGTGTCAATATACAACCATATATGTTTTAAATCCACAGGAAGTGCCAGAATCAAGCCTGTATTTACAACTTAATCACCTGATTATTATAGCCACAGAACTCCTGCTTTTTTTACTTCACAGGATGAATATGTTTTGGGAATAAATTAGGGTTGCATAGGGTGTGTCTACATGTGCATTAATGTATCATTGTGACCGTGCATGAAGTTTAGTTCCTCTAATACGAGGTACTAACTAGATGCACAGTAACCATTACTACTGTAGAGCACTGCCAGCACATGGTCTTTTTGTGACACTTAGTGTGCAGTAGACTAATTCTACTGTGCATTACCACATGAGCACAGTTTTTACCATGATGCACTAATGTGCAGTAGAATTAATCTACTAGTCATTAAGCGTCTCATGTAGACATGTCCCTAATGAATGAGACTAGTGTGTGTCAATTCTGTAATTCCCTTATTGCAAGAAGGTAACATTCCTATACTGAATGAAAGTCGGGATCAAAGGCAATAAAGAAAAAGCTGCCTTGGAAGGCTGGATTCACTTTGCCACAGATTTCTGGTGTTTTGATAAGTGAGCCGCCTAGAGGTAGAGATGTTCCCTAATTCCAAGTTCCACATATTTCAGTACCTATCTTGGTGCTTAGGTTCTGACTCTCTGGGCATGTCTACACATGCTTTTACATGCACCTAAACTTAATGCGCATTTGCCTAATGCACATTAAGGCTATTTCAGCACACATCTACACATGCACATGCTACCACTTTAATGTGGTGTGCAGACTGATTTGGGACTAAAGTTAGTCCCAAGTTAGTCAACATACACTGCATTAATGTGCCTTAGTGCATTTACATGTGCATTAAGACACATTTGCAGGTATCAAATTTAGGTGCCAATGACCTAAAATCACCATTTTTAAGGTGAATTAAGGGCGCACACATGTAGATCTATGCCCTTAATGTGCCTTAAAAATGGCCAATGCACCTTAAATCGGCACATGTAGACATGCCTTTTGAGTACTGTGGCAGGGCACTGTTGGTGCCTGCCACTTTAAGGGCTGAGCCAAGCAGCCAGCAGGTGCTTGATTGCACCGGCCATTTTAGATCTTTGACTGCCTAAATAGAGCAGTTCACTACTCGCAGAGCAGGCAGAAACACTGCCTGGCTGCAAGGCAGAATGCAACACCATGAAGGAAAGGGCAGGAGCTTAAGGCACTCGGGAACCAGCAGCGGGCACTCGGGAACCAGCAGCGGGAAGGAGAGGATCCAGGCGCACGTGTGTCCCGCACGCACGTGTGCCCCTTTAACTAACTAACTTACTGACCCGAGGCGGAGGAGGAAGCAGCAGCAGCAGCAGAGGAAACAGCAGCGGGGGCAGCAACAGCTGATCCCCCGAAGGTAAGAGGGGC
>NW_005842245.1:409738-410355 GCF_000455745.1 Alligator sinensis | reverse complement strand
AATATAGAGGAGCCGGGAGGGAGCCGCGCTCCCGAGCCATGCAGCGCGAACAGAGCGCGCAAACAGGGAGGGCTAGGGAGGGGACTATCCCCCCAGACCAGGGAGCACCCCCGGGGCTAACCCTTGGGGAGCAGGCTCCAGCGGCACCGGATCCCCCCAGCGGGGGTGCGTAGGGGGCGGGACTGCCGGCAGGCACTTCCGGGTAGACCGGGGTGCCTGATTGGCTGTTGGGGCGGGGGTGGGAAATTCAAACTCCGGGCTTTAAAAGCCACGGGGTGACGTAGTTCCCAGCACTCGGGAACCAGCAGCGGGAAGGAGAGGATCCAGGCATATGGGTCCCGCACGCACGTGTGCCCCCTTAACTAACTAACTAACTTACTGACCCGAGGCGGAGGAAGAAGCAGCAGCAGCAGAGGAAACAGCAGCGGGGGCAGCAACAGCTGATCCCCCGAAGGTAAGAGGGGCGGAGGGACCCAGCACAGCTGAGCCGGATCCGGAGGGGAAGCCCCCCGGGTCCCATATAGCTGAGCCGGTAGGGAGCCACACTCCTGAGCCACGCAGCGCGAACAGAGCGCACCAGTGTTTGCGCAGGCGTTCGCGCCGGCGGGGGGGCAGGA
>NW_005842245.1:407050-407810 GCF_000455745.1 Alligator sinensis | reverse complement strand
GTAGCCATCTGGGGGACAGTGATCACCTAATAATAGAATTCACCATAAGACGTTGAGTGGGTAAGGTAACTAGTAGGGTGAAAGTACTAGACTTTAGGAAAGCTGAATTAAGTGAACTCAGGCAATTAATCAAGGACGCACTGCAGAGTAGGAGTTTTGAAATGATGGGAGTCCAAGAAGGGTGACTGTGCCTTAAGGAAACGATCCTTCGGGCAGAAAGCGAGATGATCCCCATGCGGGGTAAAACAGGGAGAGGGGCCAGGAGGCTTCCCTGGCTGACCGCAGAAATCCAGGGCAGCCTAAGGGCCAAAAGGGGAGCACATAAAAAGTGGAAACAGGGAGAGATCACCAAAGACGAATATACCTCCTCTGCTCGTGCTTGTAGGGAGGCAGTTAGACGGGCCAAAGCTACCATGGAGCTGAGGATGGCATCCCAAGTAAAGGACAACAAGAAATTGTTTTTTAGATATATAGGGAGTAAAAGGAAGGCCCAGGGAGGAATAGGACCCCTGCTAAATGGGCAGAAACAATTGGTGACGGACAGGGGGGACAAGGCTGAACTCCTCAACGAGTTCTTTGCCTCAGTGTTCCTAAGCGAGGGGCACGACAAGTCTCTCACTGGGGTTGTAGAGAGGCAGCACCAAGGCGCCAGACTTCCATGCGCAGACCCTGAGTTGGTGCAGAGTCACTTGGAAGAACTGGATGCCTTTAAGTCGGCAGGCCCGGATGAGCTCCATCCGAGGGTGCTGAAGGCACTGGC
>NW_005842245.1:397812-406555 GCF_000455745.1 Alligator sinensis | reverse complement strand
AATGCGGTTCAACAAGGAGAAATGCAAAGTGCTGCACCTAGGGAGGAAAAATGTCCAGCACACCTACAGCCTAGGGAATGACCTGCTGGGTGGCACGGAAGTGGAAAGGGATCTTGGAGTCCTAGTGGACTCCAAGATGAACATGAGTCGGCAGTGTGACAACGCCATCAGAAAAGCCAATGGCACTTTATCGTGCATCAGCAGATGCATGACGAATAGGTCCAAGGAGGTGATACTTCCCCTCTATCGGGCGCTGGTCAGACCGCAGTTGGAGTACTGCGTGTAATTCTGGGCGCCGCAATTCAAGAGGGATGCGGATAACCTGGAAAGGGTCCAGAGAACGGCCACTCGTATGGTTAAGGGCCTGCAGACCAAGCCCTACAAGGAGAGACTAGAGAAACTGGACCTTTTCAGCCTCCGCAAGAGAAGGTTGAGAGGCGACCTTGTGGCTGCCTATAAGTTCATCACGGGGGCACAGAAGGGAATTGGTGAGTATTTATTCACCAAGGCGCCCCCAGGGGTTATAAGAAATAATGGCCACAAGCTAGCAGAGATCAGCTTTAGACTGGACATTAGGAAGAACTTCTTCACAGTTAGAGTGGCCAAGGTCTGGAACGGGCTCCCAAGGGAGGTGGTGCTCTCCCCTACCCTGGGGGTCTTCAAGAGGAGGTTAGATGAGTATCTAGCTGGGGCCCTGTCTCTCTTTCCTGCCTATGCAGGGGGTCGGACTCGATGATCTATTGAGGTCCCTTCCGGCCCTAAAATCTATGAATCTATGAGATGGTTTGGAGGCTCCTGGTCCTGGGCATGACCTAAAAATGTACCCTGCTGGGAGTGGATGGCCTGGTGGGGCTCCCAGTGGCACAGGAGTGCCCAGGAAATACCAGGCCAGTTAGCACCACGGTGGAAGGCAGGTCAGGGTGCCTTAATAACCCCAGCCCTCACAACTGTGTGGGTTACCCCATGGTAGGACCAAGAAGGTGGATCCAGGTTAGACAGTGGGCTATAAACTCAGAAGCCTGACTTAGAACACCCTTGACTGGTCAATGCTAGGGCCAGGACTAGAACAGTCAAAAGGGCCAGGGGCCCACCACAAGGTACGCCCAGAGCTGAGGGCTTGGGGTTTCTGACTGGCCTTGGAGCTGAGGCCAGGGCCTGTGTAGCCAAAGTCCAAGGGGGGGACCACACCAGAGAGGGGGAACAGTTCAGGGAGCTAGGTAGCCTGGAATGAGGGTGGAGTAGGCTGCCTGATTGGAGGGATCCATTTGGGGTCTGATTGGAAGGATTCTGGGGCCCAGTGTGGGGCTGGTGATGTTAAGAACTGTGGATGCCATCTGCGAGGCTTGAGCTGCAGTTTAGGGGAGGAATGGAGCTGTAGATAGTGTCCCCTGTCATCGCGGCAAGAATGGACAGCCTCCTGCCTAATTAAGATCATAATTATATATCAACAAGGCATGGCAGGCAAGGAGGCGGGCAGTTGGCTCAGAAACAGGTGGGTGGGCCATTGGAAGACCGGCTCCAAGAAAGCCCTGTTACAGTACTAACAGTGGGAGATAAGCTTTCAAAATATAAGTTGATATGTTATGCTAAGCACTTTGAGAAGTCAAGTGTCTCATATTAGATACTAACAATAATTGAAAAGTTCTGTCCTCATTCTCTCTGCACCTAAGCTTCTTAGTAACACAATGCTACCACTCTTTCACCTGTTTTTGGCATAAGGAGGTTATTTTGAAAATAAGTTAATGTTTCTAAAGCAGCCAACTACTATAGTTATGAGCACCATAAAACCCCCCCCCCCCCAAGAAAAAAAAAAATTAACAATCCTGTCTACAGATCAGGGCTTGTATAGAGCACGATGTAAGTCATGGGGCTACCTACTGAACTGAGAAAACAATATTGAACTGAGACTTCCTACACTGAATGAGGCAGGGACCTGTGGAAAAAATAGCATATCATGATGTAATTTAAAAATATTAAGTGCTGACATTAACGTTGGCCTTTCCTATCTGTTGAGTGCTTCAGATTTGCAACATTAACAATGTCTTTTAACATAGCTTTTAATAATTGAATAAAACACTGCCTGATGGAAAAGCCTGGGAATTTGATTCAGCATTTTTTAACTTGCTTTGGAGTTCCTGGGGCACTGGATGAATACAGAGTAGCTCTTTTGCACTGTAGTTTGTTGCCCAGATATTTTATTTTTAAGTTAAAAAATAAATGTTATATATTTTATTTAAATCACTACTCTTGTTTATACAACTTATTCAATGACTTTTTGGGGATTCCAGTTCCTGAGCTGCCCTTGAAAGAAGAGAGTTTTTCCTGTAAATTCACCCAAAAGTCAAAGTTTTAATAGATGAATTAAACTTGTCAGACTATTTAAAAGCATTTTCCCCACAGTAATTTATCACCTATAAAGTAATGAGCTAAAGTGCAATAGCTAATTACCTACAGAACATGAAATGTTCAGAATGTTTCACTGTAGAGCTACCCTGTTGCATTCGCCTAAGAATCTAAAACATCAGCCATTATAGTGTTTAATACACATTAAAAATGTATTTTATATTATGATATGTTGCTTTAAAAGTGAAAACACTTGATATGTGTGGAATCTTTTTATTTACTATTGAACAGTTAGACAATTTTGAAGGGTTTTTTTTTTTCTAAGTAATTATACTGCTCTTGATAGGTGCTGGCTGGTTAGTCCTAGAACCTGAAGCCTATTGTGCTACAGAATATGGTGAGTCTTGCATCTTTCCCTCAAGGCTTGTCTTAGGATAAGAAAAAGCTCGGCCTCCAAGCTCAGCTGTTTTTTTACCTTTCTATTTGAGCTATCAACAAGGGAGCCACTTGTTGCTTACAGTGGTGATAGTAGTGGTTTGTGATGGTGGAACATGAGCTGATTTACTAGAATAACAAATATGAATCATGTTCTTCAAGTACATTTCTTCATTTTTATTTTTAACTACCAAGAATAAGGATGAGGCCAAACAAAATGCATCAAATGGCAGTCACTTCTGTATGTTCTTGACCAATTTGGATTGAACAAAAAAAAGCAGCAACAGCTGCCTTATTGCAGGAAAAAAAATGAGAAAAACAAAACACATATTACTACCAAGCCCCCTACTATTTTAATATCTCCACTTAAATACTAGATTCCATCCAGTACTAGGAAAAAGACTGACACCTTTCTGGAGTGTTGCATTGAATTCTGGGCTCCACAATTCAAGAAGGATGTTGAGAAGCTTGAGAGAGTCCAGAGGAGAGCCACACGCATGATCAGAGGGCAAGAGAATAGGCCCTATGAAGAGAGGCTGAGAGCCATGGGACTCTTCAGTTTGGAAAAGTGCAAGCTCAGGGGGGAACCTGGTGGCTACCTATAATTACACAAGGGGTGTTCATCAGGATCTTGGAGAACGTCTGTTCACCAGAGTGCCCCAAGGGAAAACAAGGACCAACAGTCATAAACTCCTAAACCATTTTAGGCTGGACATAAGAAAACATTTCTTTATTGTCCGAGCCCCCAAGACATGGAATCGACTCCCTCCAGAAGTGGTGTAGGCACCTACTCTGAACTCATTCAATAGGAATATGAATAGATTATGGGAGAATAGGAGTATGGGAGAATAGGAGTATGGAACTAAATAACTTCTACTTTCATTAAAAAGCTTGGGAAAGCACGCTACTCAAGGGGTAATAGCTTTTGGGAGCGTGTAAATCGAGTCAGGATGGGAGGGGGAGTGAAATCAAGACTCAAAATATGAGAGCTTCCTGCTTCCTTATCTCCTCATTGTTATAACTAAATGTAACATTGTTTTTCTATAGAGTTTTCTGCAGGGCTTGTACCACTGAACAGCAATAACTGTCACTATGCGTTGTGTTTCTGTTTAAACACAAATGAGTGATCAGAAGATGATCGATCTCCCATCATGCCCATTATATTTCTTATTTTATGACTTCATTTTAGCTTCAAAATCTATTGTCAGGTATGGACATTCATTTTGCCAAAGGGATTTCCATTTCTTCAATGACAGTCATACCGTACTTTCTCGACTTTAAGAAGGCCTTTGACACTGTCTCTCACCCCATCCTCATCAATAAATTAAGCGACTGTGGCATTGATGCCTACACAGTTGGATGAGTAAAAAATTGGCTGATGGGGCTCACCCAGAGAGTAGTGGTGCTCAACCTGGTGAGATGTGAGCAGTGGGGTACCCCAGGGCTCGATCCTCGGGCCCGCACTGTTTAACATCTTCATCAGCGACTTGGACGAGGGTGTGGAAAGCACGCTGTCAAAGTTTGCTGGTGACACTAAGATGTGGGGCAAGGTGGACACACTTGAAGGGAGAAAGAGAGGCTGCAAATAGGTTTAGACAGACTACAAAAGTGGGCAGATGAGAGTAGGATGGGGTTCAACATAGATAAATGCAGGGTGCCGCACCTTGGGAGAAGGAATCCACAGCATACCTACAGGCTGGGGAGTTCCCCTCTTGAAGCACAGAGGCGGAACAGGATCTTGGAGTCATTATTGACTCCAAGATGAACATGAGCTGTCAATGCCAGACCACAGCCAGCAAGGCCAACCATACCTTGTCATACATCCAAAGATGCATCTCAAGCTAGTCCAGAGAGGTGATACTCCCCCTCTATGCGACTTTGGTCAGGCCGCAGTTGGAGTACTGCATCCAGTACTGGGCGCCGCACTTCAAAAGGGATGTGGCCAGGGTTCAGAGGAGGGATACCCACTTGGTGAGAGGACAGGCCCTACAAGAGGACAGGCAGCAGGACAGGCCCTACGAGGAGAGACTGAAGGACCTGAACGTGTTCAGCCTCAGCAAGAGGAGGCTGAGGGGGGACCTGGTGCCTGACTAAAAATCATCAGAGGAGATCAACAGCAAATAGGTAGAGCCCTTTTCTCCCCAGCACCACCTGGGGTGACAAGGAACAATGGTCATAAGCTGATGGAGAATAGGTTTAGGTTAGAGATCAGAAGGCAATATTTTACAGTTAGGGTGGCCAAAATCTGGAACCAACTTCCCAGGGAAGTGGTCCTTGCCCCTACCTTGGGCAAATTCAAGAGGAGGTTGGATGATCACCTGTCTGCAGTCTTGTAACCCCAGCATTCATCCCTGCCTGTGGCAGGGGGTCAGCCTAGGTGATCTGTTCAGGACCCTCCTGCCCCTAGGTACTATGATACTACTATGATACTATGTGTGTGGCTAACTCACATGATTTACCCTAATAAAATAACATTGCTGCTGTGCTTAGTAGGCTGCTTTGCTTTCCTCACTTCTTTACATCCCTTCCTTACAGCTTGGCAACATTAACACTGGATAATAATTTATAGTGTTTGTAATGCTTTCTTCAGTGGAATGTTTATATGTACGTGTGTGGATCTTCAATTCACATCTGTATTTCATTATCCTGAATGACAATGATAACATTAGAAAGGGAGACAAACTTGTCTGATGGGGATGCTCCATCTGCCCCCCAATCTCAGAGGCTTCCGATTTGATTTAGAGAGATCAATGGGTCTCCTGATTCAATTTGGACTCAGAGATTTGACCGCCAAATCAGGCCAAGTCTTCTTCGAATCGATTCAGCAACCAAAGCTTCGCACAGCCCTACCCGTCAAAAAGATGTTCCACAAATATATATGGAACATCTCTCTGGCTGGTTTGTATGGCACCATACATTGAACATGTAGCATGCCCCATCATCTGAATCAGCTGGCAACTCGAGGTCAGTTGAGCATTGGGATTGGTCATGAAGCAGCCCCAAAGTCCAGGACAGATCCACCTGCTACCCAATTATAAGGATCAGATTGCGGAAAATTGTATTGGGATTGGAGAATGTATGCCCTATCCCAAACTTCACACATCCTGCCATGCACATCTAGCATGGTAGGATGCACAGTACTTGAGATGCAGCATAAAATTCCTCTGCTCCGAATTATGTCATTATTGTAACGTCTGTCAGGGGCCTAAAGGAGTCAGACTCAACTATTTCATTTTGCAGAACAAACAAATCACTCATGAGACATTAGGGCTAGGGACAAAAATTACACAAACTCTTATAAATGATCTGAAACCATTTCAAATCTGTAACACAACAGAAGTTCAGTGCGCATAAACTGCTTTCAAAATGGCCAAAAACAGTTTAATATAAACCTGGATGGAAATAGTTTCAGACTTAACTGATTTAGGTTAAATTGATTTATTGAACTTCTATCCTAGATGCCTTCTAGATTAAAGTTATCTCACACTTCCTCAGCATGCCAGGATGTTTTGCACTTCCCCTAGAAAGTCCCTCTTGCAGGGTGGGTGGGCTAGCCTTGGCCCAAGCTATCTACTCCAACTGAGCACGGAGGTGTGATCTAGCACCCCCAGGTAGTCATGTGGCTGCATTTCCAGAATCAAAAGTCAATATCTGTTCATTGCTTATTGGTTCAATCTATGCAGCTTAGACTAACCTGAGAAGATTGTACTGATTCAGCCTCAGGCTTTTTGACTCTCTGTACTTAGCCTACAAATGAGGTTGCAAACAGAAAAAGAAAAGAAGAAAAACCCATCGCTTTCCCACAAAATATTTTCAGCACTGCTCTGTTAAAGCCAAATTAAGCTTAATAAAAAAACAAACATAAAATTAAGTTGCAGAGTATCTATACTTCCTTTGGTTCCACATTATTTACTTTTTTGAAGGCAGAACAGACATACTGATCATTTTTAAAGAACATTGCTGCTTTACCAGGTCAGAACAATAGAACACTATTCATTTCAGGACAGAAATAAATAGAGAACAGTTCCTTGATTAAAATCTGAATTTCTCCCTTGTTTTATGGAGCCTCTTTCTATCAAGAGGTACAAAATTACCTTTGAGCTCTAAGTGGAAAATGCACTGTATTCTAGGGATAAAAACACTGCAATCTGAATCTCTCCTGCCATTACACACCACGAGTCTAATGGGAGAAACAAAGGATACTTGAAATGCACACGTCTTTCTATGACAGTTTGCAAAGCTGGTATAGAAAACTTCATTCTGTCTTTGAGATGAGAGATTTTCTCTTATGAGAATTCCTGATAGCAATCTAATTTAAAGCAGCTTTGGTAATTAATTGTAAAAACATGCAACCTATTTATTTTCTTGTATTTCCCCCATCTGCCCCCAATACAGGGGGCATATATCAGTGTTCATATATCTATATTTGGATTCTTTCTGAACAAGTATCTTAACATCTCCTGAGACCAAAAGCTTATTGGTATGCAACAAGTACTACACTAAAACAGCCACATTATATCAAGGTGTAGTGGAAGTTGAGCAGAATGACATGATTCAGTGCTGTGCTCCTTGCATTGTTATTTAATGGTGTAGACATGCTTTGAATTTGCACCAAGCGTGCAGTAACTTTCATGTATAATCATAACATCCCTATACAAGCAGTTAATACAGGGCATCTACCATACTATAAATTCACACCCAAGTTTACCCCATGCTGCTTTCCCATGTGAACAAGCAGCCAGTCTCAACATGCCACAGATATGCGGCTTCTGAAAAACTACTCTTCTGAACAATAAAAGCATCATACCAGTACTATGACATATTATAGTAAAGTTTCTGACATGGAGGGATATTTGATATAGAATAAGGATAACAATATAACCAGAAAACTGCAGTAAATATAGCTACAAGGCCATAATCTGATGAATCACCATAAAAACAAATTCCACTTTCCACTAGAATACATAGGATTATTATAAGCAAAAAATTCCAAGATAAAAAACATTTATTACAAAAATAAACTAATGCCTAAAACTGAACTTCAGGAGTCAAACTTAGACAGTACAATAGAAGTGATGTGATTATCAAGATGTTATTTTAGGTTCTTGTGTATGGACTTAGTTTAATTCACCAAGTTTGAAACTGTTAGCCTTAATTCATAGAATCATAGGTAAGTAGGGACCTCATGAATCATCTAGTCCAGCCCCCTGACTTAATAATAAGAATAGCTACAGCGACAGAACATTTTTAATGAATAAGTCAATTGTAGGAAATGTTAAATTTTTAATATCTGAGAAAAATCAAGGAAAACCCAAGTCCAGGTCTTAGCCACAGAAACTGTGAGGATGAAGCAGAGAGATGTACTGCATTACCACTGATGCTGCTCTAAGCTGAGAAGTAATTCCTGCATGATGAAGGAACTTTAAATCCAGTCCTATGCAGTGGTTGGCATCTATTATGTGCTTAATAGTCCCAACTCATATTCAATTCACAGGAAACAAGGTTGTTGAGCATATTCCAGGAATCCATATGTATAACTATTAGGCTGGTACAAAGCAGCTAATATTCGCTTCGGATTCGGATTCAGCCGATTCAGGGAACAATGATTCAACTTGGTGATTCGAATCACTGTCCCAAATCGATTTTGCCAAATCTGATTTGGAGGTTTGGCTGCTGCTGAATCAGCTGAGTCTCCAAACCAAAGAGGCTCCACCCCTGACCCACTCTCCCAGCCCTGCCAATGGCTGCCTCACCCGGCCCCAGCATCCCGGCTCTTTAAAAAAAAGCCCCGCACTCACCGGTTCCTGCCAGGTAGCAGGGTGATCCCCACTTCCCCCCACTGCCCCGTGCTGCATGGGGGTCTCTGCCATGAGCCCCAAGAAGCCCTGATGGATGCTGCAGCAGCTGGTGTGTGCGGGCTTTTTGTTTGTTTGTTTAAGTGCCAGGACCCTGGGGCCAAACAGGG
>NW_005842245.1:383460-397781 GCF_000455745.1 Alligator sinensis | reverse complement strand
GCGGGCAGGGGATGGAGCCCTCCATCACGCCCCAGCCCCTACTTACTGGTGCGGATTCTGGATCCAGCTCCCTGTGGCAGCGAGGGGGACTGCCCAAATCTCCGAAGCTCTCTGAATCTTTTACAAATCAATTCAGAGAGCTTTGAATAAATTCAGACCTTTTTACTGGTCTCCCAACTCGATTCAGAGATTCAGTCACTGAATCGGGCTGAATCTTCTCCAAATTAAATCAGCACCCAAAGCTTCACACAGCCCTAATATCTATCAAAGATGTTAGTGGAGTTTGTGTGGAAACCTACGGCCACTAACAAATATAAACTGGATTGTATCTGCCTAACAAATAGTCTTTTATTCTCTTCACCAGCTACTATTCCACCTCTCACATAGCTCCAATACCATGTATAGATGTTATCTATGCCATCTATAGATATAATGCCCCAAATTCTATCTCCAAGAGAAAGCAAGGGACAAAATAGGCTGCTATACCCTCTGTCTTCTGTGCATAGTTGTGACAAAGCCACAGTTTATACATTTTGGCAACTGTGGATGGATCTACATGTCACCCTACGATGATGTAGCTATGTGCTATGTCACTGTACAGTGCACTATGGCAACATAAGGATCACTCAAGTCTACACATGATCACCACATACATTACTGTAGCAGCACATTCCCTGGTTATAGCATGCCACTACAGTGATGTACCAATGAAATCCAACTGTGCACTGCATGCATGGCACAGTAACCACCTGTACTGCACCGTGCATTAGTACTTCCAAAACAAAGTACTAAAGCATGGCATTGTAGTAATGTCACTGTATAGTGACATGTAGATGTGCTATATAGTTATGTTTTTAAAATTAAAACTTTTATAATGAGGATTAATAAAATCCCCAGGATGTATACTAACTATAAGTAAAAAAAAAAATTAAAAAATAAAAAAAAAAAAAAAAAAAAAAAAAAAAAGGAATCTTCTAGGATTTCCAAATTGCCTCATTGCCTATGCAGTAGTACTGGCTTTCACTCTTTATCAGCAAACACCAACACATTTCATTGCCTTTAAAAATTCTAAGAAAATTGCCACTTAAAAGCAATAAAGAGAAAATAAGCACCGTAGGAAGTAAATTCATATTATAATAGAAATGTGCTCTTTTAAACACTTCATTCCTGATGTTATCATTTAAGCATATACATATATATATATATATATATATATATATGCTATATATATAGCATCTGAATGTTACTGTAATACAGTATGTTCCTCATGTAATATTTATGTTACCGTATATGGAGCCAGGTACCTAGCAATGGAGAAAAAGCAAACAAACAATGAAAAGACAACATCAAAAACACACCATGGTCAACCATGTGAAGTCTGAGCAAATAGCTCTGATATAGAAAGGAATCCTTTCTGGAAGTGGCAGCTGAATGGGAAAAGAACTGTTTTCTATTAGCTCTAACAGCGGGGTTTGTTATCATTTAAATACACGCTCTAATACACTTACTGTTTTGTGCTACATTTAACAAGATTAAGTGATCACACACTGTTTCATCTCAAATCTTTACTGGAAATCAGACGACAAGCCTCATTTCTTGCCAAAACATTCTCCTGTGGTTCATGCTTGGTGCTAATTCCAACTGAACTTGTAAATCTGTTTACTCAGGTGTAATAAGGAAAGAGCCCTTTGCCAATTAAAGTATTCCCTCAGGTAGCCCTTATTTTACTATATTCTCCCTCTCCCCCTCCCTTTTTTTGTTTTCTTTATTTTTGAAGCAGGTGCCATTTTGCACCAAAAGTCTAGTTATGAGGTTCTGAGGAGTCCTTGATGTGTGAAAACCTTGAAAAGCTATTATCTTTACAGCTAAGTGTGGAAAACAAAATAACTTATCAAAAGCACCAGATTCTGTGAGCATTAATTATGAAGGATTTTTAACTTTAAAATTCTAAGTAAAGGCTGGTATGTGGAGAGGTCAGTAATGTTAAGATGCATTCAGATTACACTAGAATGATATATGTACTAAACTGGAAAATAATATAAACCTCCTGATACATGGAAACAGGCCAACTCCTAAATTACATCAAGAGAAGTCATAGGTGGGAATCGGACTCAATTTTTCAGATTCCCAGGCCAGTATCCTGCATATAAGAAATCCTGTAGCTTTGCCATCAAAAATTGATTTATTACCTTTAGCATGCTTTCAGATAACACAACACACAGGCTGTTCCTCCTGCCAGTGAAAAGATGTTATAGAAATGAACTGGCTCCAGATGTGCCTTTGCTGGTAATGATGGGTCTTCAGTTTCTGCTCCAGACACAAAAGTTTTTAGACTGTTTTCTTTCAATATATTATTTTATGTATTGATGTCTATATATAGATGGAATTGGCATAATATATGCACACACACATATCTATCTATACTTATGTGATACCTATTCCATATATAAAAACTGAGAGATAGAGAAAGAGTGCAATTCCTATGTATAAGTATAATACAAAGTCATCTATATTTGGGTATGAGTGAAAACTCCACCCTACTGGAGTTTGAGGTCACTGTGGTGGGACTGCTGATGCCAGTACAGCCCCTAGGAAGTGCCACCAGGGCCAAATCCCAGGCAAGGGTGAGTCTGGGGTGCCCCAAAACCCCAGCCCTCACTGCCTTGTGCGTTAATTCTTGACAGAGAAAAGCTACAGGAGATGACCCCAAATAAAAGTAAGGGCAGGGCCAAACTGCTGACCAGGGTGGGCAGCTACATCTGGCTGCCTCTCGAAAGTTCTCTCTGGTGGATTAGGCAGCTGAGCAATTATGCTTATTTCCCTGGCTGCGAAGGCAGATTGCAAGAGCTGTGTGGACAGGTCAGGGCATAAGTTCAGGAGCTGCAGGAGCTGATGGCCATCTACTACATTCAGATTTTTCTCCAGATGTCTCAACTCTCTCAAGCCACTGGATTCATACAGGCCTGGATGAGAGAGGGAGGGTGACTCTGTGCAACTTTCCCTCACTTAAATCCAGTTCACGTTCAAGTAATGGCATCGTTATATCATCCCATAGACACATTCAAGTCCTGTGGTGATGGTTGAGCAGCAAAGTGACAGGTGAGGATACACTGGGAGCTGTAGCTTCAGACCTGCACACAGGCAGTTCAAGACATAGAGTTACTTTTCACTGGACCAAAGTATAAGTGGAATTCAGCAGCCTGCTGGGTGACTGAGCAGCTCTGTTTAGGATCACACCGCACACGTCTGTAGCATGAGGAAGAGGCTAGAAAATGTGTCCTAAACATTGTCTGCTTCACCTTAATCCCAGTCAGCATACCGCAGCTGATAAGGATCCCACTATAGTGGTCAAAAAAACATGAAAAGACAAAGGTTACACCACTCACCATCAGTGCTTGGATGTGTGCACACTAATGGACTATACAACAGCAAATAGATCAGAGAGAAGAACAGCTCTAATTGGTAGAGAACTGGCCAAATTCAACATTCAGATAGTGGTCCTGGGTGAAACTCACCTAGCTGAAGAAGTACAAAATACTGAAAAAGGAGCTGACTACAACTTCTTCTGCAGTGGCCATAGTAAAGAAGAGTGAAGTGAAGCTAGTGTTGGGTTTGCCATCAGAAAACAGTTAGTCAGCAAGCTTACAAATCTCCCAAAGGGAGTGAATGAGACTCATGCTAATGAGACTCCCACTGTCTGGGCAAAGATGTGCAACTATCATCAGTGCCTATCCACCAACCATGACCAACCCAGATATGATTAAGGACACATTTTATGAAGATCTGGAGTCTCTTATCACAGAAGTGTGGAAGGCAGACAAGCTCATCATCCTTGGTGACTTTAATACTAGGAACTGGTGCAGATCACCAGCATCATCAAAAAAAATAGCCAATTCCTTGATGAAAATTTATTTATTTACAAAGACTATACAAAATCTTGTTTTCTTTGACACAGATGGAATTAGGCAACAGGAAACAGATTCTTTGTCCATAGTTCCAAGTTTCTTCTAACACTAAAGCTGAGAGAGAGAAAGATTTTGGTTTTCTTCAAGGACATGCTACCAGTGCTGTCAGATGTTTTCTTGCTAACCCCTCCCCTATCACATACAAATCTATTAAGATAACACCCTCAAAATTCCTGCTATCCACAAATCTCAAAGTCTTTACAAAGCTCACATGCCTGTGTTCTGGGGAGACGTGCATCTCTACTTGTGGTAGAAGCCACTGTTGCTACAGCTATCTGATTCCTGAAAGGAGCTTAATCATTTCTTACAACTGTCTTAAAATTACAGTTTTGTGGTTGTTATAAATCAACACACAACACATAGATCCAAGGAGGTGATACTTCCCCTCTATCGGGCGCTGGTCAGGCCGCAGTTGGAGTACTGTGTGCAATTCTGGGCGCCGCACTTCAAGAGGGATGCGGATAACCTGGAGAGAGTCCAGAGAAGGGCCACTTGTATGGTTAAGGGCTTGCAGACCAAGCCCTACGAGGAGAGACTAGAGAACCTGGACCTTTTCAGCCTCCGCAAGAGAAGGTTGAGAGGCGACCTTGTGGCTGCCTATAAGTTCATCACGGGGGCACAGAAGGGAATTGGTGAGGTTTTATTCACCAAGGCGCCCCCGGGGGTTACAAGAAATAATGGCCACAAGCTAGCAGAGAGCAGATTTAGATTGGACATTAGAAAGAACTTCTTCACAGTTAGCGTGGCCAAGGTCTGGAACAGGCTCCCAAGGGAGGTGGTGCTCTCCCCTACCCTGGGGGTCTTCAAGAGGAGGTTAGATAGGCATCTGGCTGGTGTCAACTGAACCCAGCATGCTTCCCTGCCTATGCAGGGGGTCGGACTCGATAATCTATTGAGGTCCCTTCCGACCCTAACATCTATGAATCTATGAAAACTACACAAAATAAATAGGGATTAAAAATCTGGGCAAAGGTTCACGATGAAATCTAACCACTGAGCCAAAATTAATCAAAAGTGTACAGGCAGTCCTCGACTTGCAATGTTTCGAGTTACAACGTTTCTCACAGCATTTATAAATTGACACCTGTTTCAACTTTCTGACATCAGTTTCAACTTTACAATGCTTGCTTCAATGCAACGCCATACCAGCAAACAAGTTTTCTGCATCGCCCGTCTCCCTGGACAACATCTGTCCAAACTTCCTTAGACACTTTCTTTAAGAAAGCAGACAAGACTCCAGAAAAACCTGCAGCCGAGACTCCTGAGAAGACTCCAGCCAAGAGCCCTTCAAAAAGTCCAACTAAGAGCCCTTCAAAAAGTCCAGCAAAGTCACCTCAAAGAAGTCCTTCCAAATCAATATGATTGCTATTTACAATATTAATACATTAATGTGGCTATGTTACTCATCTATAATTGATTGAGTACAAAATTCTGGGGTATTTTTGTTGAAAATGGGGTATCGAGCCTTGGTTCAGGAACCAATCCTCCATTTATAACATTGCTTCCTATGGGAAAATTGGTTCCAAGTTACAATGTTTCAAATTAAGACACAGTTTTCAGGAGCCAATTGTGTCCTAAGTCCAAGGACTGCCTATACTAACAAGACTCAGCTTCATGTGAACGTGGACCAATTATAGTTTCTAGTAGAAATCATGTGGACTTATTTTGATGCCAAACAAAGCAAACTGCGAAGCTTGTTTTAAGATTCCTTTTGAGATTTGAATCTATTGAATATAGTTCGAAACTTAAGGAAACACAAAGCACTTACATTAGAATTAGAAAAAGAGGTTTATATGAAATTTTAGGAACAAAATGAACTGCATTGTATACTTATTCAAGTATCTTACAATCCTATGCCAAAATGGTGGGGTCAGAGAAGATGAACAAAACATAAAGGTAGGAAACCCTTTCCCAAATTCTAAACTATGTGCCCCAGTCTGCATGGTCAGTGCATGTACAGTTGTAATATAGAGCTTGGCTGCCAACAATGGACTGGTGGTGTGCCAAGGATGTTAGCTGGCAATGGGTGCGCCTACACATTTATTAATGTGCAGTAGTTACTGCACATTTAATTTAGCACTTGCTTAATGAAGTACTAACTAAATGCTCAGTAACTAGAATTACTGCACAGTAGTGCCAGCGAATGCCTTTTTAGTGACACTACTGAGCAGTAGCCTAATAATACTGAACAGTAGCATATTAGCACATGTCCATGTCATGTGCTACTGCTCAGTGTTATTAGGCTACTGCACATTAAGTCTCTTGTGTAGATGTGCCCAGTGTGAACTAAACAACATGGATTATAAACATCCAGTGTTCATTTACCTGCTTCTCTACCAATATCATATATGCTATCAACTGCTTACAGTGCTCCCGCATGCTGAGGCCATTGAGGGCTTTAAACATCTCCCCCCTCAGGCCTGCAAGGAACCCCAGCCCAGGTCTGTCTGGGGGAGGGGTCACCCCTGCCTGGCTTAGCCCCCCATTCCCTGCCAAGGCTACCATGCTGAAAGGGGTAGTGGCTAATTTAAACCCCAGACCTGGCCCGCAAGGGACCCCACCTCCAGGGTCTGCCTGGTGGGAGAGTGAGGCAGCCCCTACCAGACTTTTGCCTCCCTGCTGAGGGGGGCAGTTCCTGACAGGCTTTTGCCACCACCCCTCCCGCCATGTGGAGAGCAGGGGCATGGGGATCACACCATGGGCTAAGACTTGCCCACTGAGGCAGGGAGGGAAGGGGTTTAAAACCCCTCCCAGTCCTATACAGGACCCAATCTGCGGTCTTACAGGTGGAGCCCCCCACCCCAGTTCAAGAAGAGAGAGGGGTGCCTGGCCAGACCCCAGCCCAAGGCCAGCACTATGAGGTAGGGGAGGGTGATTGAAACCCTCTTCTAGGCCTGAATGGGGTAGCCCCTTCCAGGCTTCTGTCCCTCACCCCCTGCTTAAAGGCAAAGTCAGTACATACCAGGGAATTTCGCCCCAACTCAAGTAGAGGGCAGGGGGTGTGGCCATGCCCCAGCCAACAGCTCACAGGCTGAGGTGGGGAGGCAGGGGATTTAACCCTGCTCTCTGGCTGCACTGGGCCACAGCCCAGGTCTGCATTGGGGGTGGGGTGCAGTCCCTGTCAGGCCCCTGCACCCTGTTCAAGTGGAGAGAAGGGGGCATAGCCATGCCCCACCAGCAGCTCAAAGGCTGAGGCAGGGAGGGAATGAGTTTAAACCCCCTCCCTGGCTCTGGACCCCAGCTAGGTTTTGCCTGGAGGGGAAGCCCCTGCCAAGCTTTTGCCCCCCACCCCACCCCTGCTAATTGCTCTAGTGGAGAGGGGGACATGGCCACATCGTAGCCTGGGGCTCACATGCCCAGGCGGGAAGGCAGAGGGGTTTAATCCCCCTCCCTCCCCACCTCAGTATGCCATCCCTGGGCCAGGGCATGGCCACGCTCTCCACTCAAGCAAGAAAACACTGGCAAGGACTGCCTTCTCCTCCCCTTGAGTTGGAGGGGCAGAAGCATGTTAGGGGCTGCCCCTCCTCTTCAGAGAAAACCCTGAGTGGGGTACCCAACCAGTGAGGAGGTTTAAACCCCCCCTTCTCCCCAGCCCACATGGGACCCAGTTGAGCTCTTTCTAGCAGGGGCAAAGCAGCCCCTGCCTGGCTTTTTCCCTGCTCCCTACTTGAGTGGATGGGCGGGGGGTATAGTCAGATGCCAGCCAGGCCAGCAGGATGAGGTGGAGTGGGGGAGGGTCCTGGCTGGCACCTGACAACACCCATCACTCAAGCAGGGAGAAGGGGAAAAGCCAGACAGGGGCTGACTGGCAGACCCTGGCTGGGGTCCTTTGTGGGCAGGGGAAAGTGTTTAAACCCCTCTCCTTCCCCTCTGCCTCAGCCTGCTGGCCTGGCCAGCATCTAGCCATGCCTCCTGCTCCCCTGCTCAAGAAGGGAACAGGGGCAAAGACTGTGAGGGGCTGCTCCACTCCTGCCAGGCAGACCCCAGCTGGGTTTCAGAGCCAGGGTTCCACCCCCTTCTCAGCCAGCTAGAGCAGTGATAGGGCTCTGCCTAGGGAGCAGAGGAGTGTGGGTAACCTTGTACTGCTGGAGCAGGTAGCACAGTCCAGGGCTGCTGGGGGACTATGAGTTAACTTGAACTGGGAAGGGGTCTGGGACAGAAGTTTCATAAACTGGCTTGACCTAACTGATTCTACATCCAACCAGATTTATCTTCAGCCAATATCAGCCATTTTGAAAGTGGTTTAATTGCATTCAACTTCTGTTCTGTTACAGGTTCAAACCAGTTCCTGATCACTTAAACTGGTTTATGTGTAGCTTCTGTCCCTAGCCTTTTCTGAGCAGTGTCCCCTGCCCCCTTCCATTTTTATTAAGTTCCCTTCTATTTAAAACCTGCAAGCCCATTCTGCAGGCCCGTTCATAACATCTGATGAACCAGTAGGCTGTCATCTATGAAAGTGTGTGCCTCTCTAAACCAGTCAGTCTCCAAGATACTATCCTGCCCTGCTTTCTGCTGGATTTCAAACTAACACAGCTAACTACCTCTCAGAATCATAACTGCTAGAGATAAAATAAGCCTGCTAATACACTCCCTTGCCTGGATAGTATATCATCTAGGGATACTTTAGATATTAAACCAATATTGAGGTATACATTTGACCTTAGACATTGTACAACTGTATCCTTTCTTTCCTCCACTGATTAACAAATTCTCCTAAGTCTTTCCCTGTAATTTGCTTCTGATAGGACATATGTGAATGTCACGATCTAAAAAAAAACCAAACAACAACTTTACACCTGAAAATTATAAGCGTAATGAAGACAGGAATTTTTCAGGTAGGAGTAAAATAAACTTTGCATAAATACTTGCTATGCCTCAGATTACAAATGCAATGTCTGTTCCCCTGAAAGGACAAGAATCAATTTTCATTAGACACTGTATCTAGTCATTTTGGGACTTTCCATGCAGTTAGGAGACTGCATCCACTAAAGGTTTCCCTGAAGTAAATTTTGAAATTGAAAACATGTTTACTATAGAACTAAAATAATATCAGGGGGCTAAGGATAAAGATTTGCCTCTTCTCTCCAAAGGATGCAACCCTGAACAGCTCTTTATTTGTTTCACATTATTCCATTTATATCACTTATCAGAAGAAAGGAGGAAAGAAAGGAAGGAAGGAAGGAAGGAAGGGAGGGAGGGAGGGAAAAAGGATCTCATTTAAAAGATCTCAGCTCTCTGACCCAAGACCACATTTTCAAGAAACCATATCTAATTAGGTGTATATATATTTCTATGTCAATTAAATAATTTTATGATCCTTGCTTTACTAAGTTTAAATATGACAGCAATATTGTTTTCTAAGATTTGTATTTTAATAGAGCCATATGAAATATTCATTTTTATGTAGTTCAGAGATACCTACTAGGCAAAGAAAAACATTTTTCTTGATGTATTTAGAGCAAATGGAAGTAGGATGGACTCAATCCTCCACTGAAGGATCATGCTCAGATCATTTCTGCTAACAGACCTGAGACTGTTGTGACTGGGGGCACCGATGTCTCTTACCTTTTTTAAATGAGTTTATACATTGCAAGCAGCTGTGATTAAGCCCACAATTTTTTGCTTTATCCCTTTCTATAGTCTGCACAAATGGCAGGCTTCAAAGCACTATATACTGACAAAAATCTGGCTGTGAGGTCTCCTCATGGTCAATTCATGCCTGTGTTCTACTTCAGCAACCTCAATTTTTTAGCAAAGGGAAGATTACCTTTCTTTCCAAAATTACTTTATGCTCCTTTGCCAATTCTGCAAATATTTTTACTTATGCAACTTCAAATATGTGAACTTTTCTCAACAAAACTTTGAATAACTTTCTGAAAGTCCAAAAGTAATGGAAGCACTGAAATGGTTGTTATTGGGTTTCAAAAGCTAAATGTACATGCTGTCCAGATTTACAGATGGATTCATAGCTTGTAAACTAAATCAGGTGTTAAAGGTATGGCCTGTAGACTGGATCTAGCCCATGGTACCAGCATCATATGGCCCACAGGGCTCCCAGATCTGGAGCAAAAAAACCTAGACCTCACATCCCAGGTGAATCACCCAGCTGTTTTCTACTCTGAGGTATTTATATCAGTTTGTCCTGTTGAAGCCACTTCATAAATATGAAAGTTTTTATCAATCAATAAATACATGCATTTTAGGCCAAAGAGAGAGATTGATCATAAAGCCCTGGTTAAGGCACTTAACTGAGATATAAAAGACAACGCACAGATTTCTCATATATTTATCAGAATTTCCTTGCGGACCTAACAAGCCCTTCTTAACCACATCCTCACTGGAACTGCAAAATTCCTGAAAACAGTCTCAGTGTCAATTATTTGGAATTTTCTGATTAAAAAAATATGTAATGACATTTTTTAACTGGTTCTCACCCTTTATTACCATGTCGGGTATTACAACCTACAAACCCATCCCATTCCTCTTAGTGCTATGCTTTTATTTTCTATTCAACTTCCTTATCTCTCAGAAAGTCAATGTCAGACCTCACATTGATTTATATGGATGGGATTCATCCCTTTTCAAAATGAACACCTGTTTTTAATATAGAAAAGTAATAGTTTGATGTTAAGTGCATGCCTATATCCACCTGTTTAATTTCAAAACAGTTTGTCAACATACCAATGCCCAGTTCGTCACAACCCATGTAATGTTGTTAGGCTCTGAGTCAGAGAATGATTTTCCTGCCAGAGGAGTCTGGCAGCGATTACAAGCCTAGTAATACCTCTGCTGTGCAGAAAATTATTATTGATGGTTGCGAGGATAAACTAACGCCTGGTGAAAGAGCAACAGCCAGACCAAGGAATGAGAGAAGAGGTAGGGGTTTCAAGTCTTGTTATTGCTGAGCCAACCCTAGTCATATCCAATGAAACATAACATGCTTCACTAGGACACCTAGTACTGGTTTAGACACTATTAATTTTGTCCCATTTTTTGCTTTTCCCTTGCAATTTTCTGAACTGATATTTCTCCCTCAGAGCTTTATGATAAAGTTATACCAAAGATAACACATAATGCACATGGAAACAATTTTGGATCTGAAGTAGCTGAGGTATGGATAGCAGAAATAAGTAATTAAAAATCCCTAATATTGATTTAAATTTCTTTTATCCAGCTGGTGAGGGGCTTTTCCCCCCTCTCTCTGTAATGAAATGTAATAATGATTTTGTTCTTCCTTCTTATTACAAGGAGGTTTCAGTTTCTCCTCTAGGGTTATCTGAAATCTTAACCAGCTTTCTACACTCCACTTGCATAGTGATATCTCATTTGATCAAAGGTCAGCTGTTAGACATGACAGTTTCGTAGGTCAGCCTTCCATGGTATTCATGGGAAAATAAAGAGATCTAATATGAAATAAAAGCCAGCATTCTTTGTGCAGCTCAAGAATGCAGCTTCAAAGAATTTACTGGAAATTAATCACTGCATCCACCACAGTTGTCATCCATCCACTTTTTCAATGGTAAAAATAAAACATTCATGAAGCTTACTCATTTTTACAATTACTAGACACTATATATTACTGTATAAATGTTATTTTATTTTCAAAAACCTGTATCACTTTGACAGTGTCAGTATTTTGTATATAAAACAGTATTGTTTGTGATGTGTAGCATCCTGAGCCCCAAGGGTTGGAAGTGCTGCAGAAAGAAACGATAGCCTTTTTCCCAGTATCTATGGAGCTAACAAATTCTGAAAAAGGAATTTTATCCATGTATTCTCAGCTACAATATTTGTCCTCAGATTAAGCCTTGATATAGTGAGGGAGCATTAAAGAAGAGAACATGGAAAGACTTCTAAGGCCATAAAAGACACTCACCTGTTTAAGAGCCAGGGAATTGAATGGGACTGGCCCCATGTCCCCTGCTAGGGAGGAGAAAAAGGAAAAAATTATTTTTCAATTTTTTCACAATACTCATTTTGCCACTGACAGCGTGCCCCATACATGCTTAAGTTTGGATTCTTTTAATCGATGGACTGCTCCTCCTAGCTGGCTAAATGTAAATCATTTAGAGCAGTAGCTCTCAACCTGTTTTTAAAGTGGGTGAAGGTGTAGCAGTGCAGTGCAGTGCATATGCAGAGACGTGTCTGAGCTCAACGGGTACATCAGCACAGGCTCTGGCTAGGCCCATTACCTTTGCATGGCTAGGGCCATTACCTTTGCATGGCCCAGGGGATGAATGTCACTGCCATTCACCTGTCTCCCCACTCTAACTGAATTTAGAGGCGGGGGAAAAAAGGGGGATGAGTGGCAGCTGCATTCACTCCCTGGGATCTGAAGCTGTGCAAAAGTGGTGGCCCCAGCCAGTATCCATGCTAACATGCTGGTGAGCTCAGAGAGCTCACTATGCATATGGAGCTCTGGCAGGAGCCCTGCTGACATACAAGCGAGCTAATGCCTGTGAGGGGCCATTCACATGGGATTAAATTATTTAAATGACTGTCTGCTTAAATTACAGGTAAATTAAGGTATGGACTATCCAATTTAGATCCAGTACAGAGAATGACAGCTCACTTCAAAAGAACTCATGGAACTTGTATAATTTCTTTGGAAAATATTCCAAAGATACTTTGGCAGTTACTTGTACTTGATCTCCTTTGGACATATTTACTTGCCCAATATTATTACATAATGCAAGCGTTGAGATCTGATGTTCATTTTAGTAATGCAATAATTTTATGATCTTAGGTGAACGCTTAGCATCAGGTTGCTGTAGTTTTCTTTGCTGCTGTGAGTCTCCATCTATGAAATGTATGGAACAGGCACTCACAAAAGAAACAACTGTTACCTTAAAGTTACTGGGGTCTTTTTTCAAGATATTCTGTGTGCTTGTGCATGTATGCATACACACACGTCTGAATTATGTATTGGCAAAGGAAGTAAGAGG
Organism: Alligator sinensis; assembly: GCF_000455745.1. Taxonomy (NCBI): domain Eukaryota; kingdom Metazoa; phylum Chordata; order Crocodylia; family Alligatoridae; genus Alligator; species Alligator sinensis. Next base: position 384,871 of record NW_005842245.1, on the reverse strand, counting down.
TACTTGGGAGTCATTTTACCATTTTATTTTGGTTGGAGGCATGGGAATATTCAGGGGGGTGTATATGCAGACCTCTCAATTGACACTCCTATCCAAAAAAATCTGAGTACTGTGGATGTTTCTGTTTCTTACTATAAACGGTTCAGTTGTCTAAAGGTTGTTACAACTATCCATGCCCATGGTTCCATATCCTCTACGGCCTACTGGGATGTATAGGAAGCGCAGGCATGGGTTACTCTCCACTACCAGATGGGTAGAGCCCTGTAATAAAGAAGCCGGGTTTGCACTTGGCAGTTGGATCTTGGTAAACACAACCAAGGTATGAGATGGTTTGGGGAGAGTTTCTATGGAAGAATCTGGGACCTGAATAATGAAGGAACTACATGAAGCTTTGAAAAATGATAAACTTGGGGAAGAGAGTTATGCTCTGGTTTTGCTTCAGTCACCACTGCCCCCTGAAAAGTTATTATATAAATGTAGTAATGAGCTCATGCATGGCACTTTTTATTAGTTAGATCTCAGATTGCATCCCAAAGGAGTTTGAAAATTATTAATCACATTTTACAGATGGAAAATTTGATCCACAGGGGTAGTAAGTTGTTCAAGATCACCCAACAGAGCAGGGTACATGGATACAGACAAAAATAAAAGCCTAAATCCATCTGCTGCTCTAGTCTGTATAGTCTCTTTGTAAGATGCCATATAGGAGTGGCACTTACTTAATACTTAATGTTCTGTGCGTCTGCTAAAAATTGTACTTGCTTACGTAATGAGAAAAAGATGGGTACTGGTATATCTTCTAAAACTGAAAGGGGGGGTTTTTTAACACATTATTTCTTCATGAAAATATACTGATTACTCAGAACGCATACTCATCACCAAATGGGGCTGATTAGAGTTAATCCAACTGCCATAATGGCCATAGCAGAAACATTCAGAGTGTGGCCCCTGTCAGATTCCAATGAATTTGTGAATTCTGCTAAAACCTTGTTATCAACAGTCTCAGAAATTGCAACAGGTAGACCTGCTGTGTCAAAGCCATGGGACTTTTTAGTGCTGGCACTGACAGTCATCTCTGTAAACATAGAAGGACTCGCAGGAGTCATACAGGGTATTCTTTCCAGGATTTACACTGACTACAATGGTCATGTGCTCTTTCTCCAGGAGACACACAGAGGGCCATACAGCAATAGTTCATTGATCCCCAAGATGAGATTGTCACAACCCAAAGGTGTGATTTTTGTTTTGTGTGTGCTTTGGCACCGTTGAATTATGTTCATGCTAAATTACAGCTTCTTTGCACTGTGGAGTTTTCTGCTGCAGAGGAAAGCCCCGGTGTAAAAGAATTCCCGCCAATTTGTAGCTTTCTTTGCAGGGTGCATTTCTTTGTTGCAGCACAGAAATGCACGTT
>NW_005842245.1:335272-380797 GCF_000455745.1 Alligator sinensis | reverse complement strand
TGTCACAACCCAAAGGTGTGATTTTTGTTTTGTGTGTGCTTTGGCACCGCTGAATTATGTTCACGCTAAATTACAACTTCTTTGCACGGTGGAGTTTTCTGCTGCAGAGGAAAGCCCCGGTGTAAAAGAATTCCCGCCAATTTGTAGCTTTCTTTGCAGGGTGCATTTCTTTGTTGCAGCACAGAAATGCACGTTGCAAAGAGTTCCCGCCATTCGTATTCAAATTCGAGCCCCATTATTGGCTTGCGTGAAATTATTCACACGTGGCGGCTAGCGATTGGCTTGCTAGCCGTATAACTATATATCTTGGGCTTGAGTGGTTTCCGCCCAAGTTGGAGGACTCCACAAACACCAGGAGGAGGAGACTTCATGTCTCGTGAAGATCTCTAAGCGCTACGGAGCCTATTGGACCCAGCGTGAATATCAAGCAGGCAACAGGGGTCTGATCAGCCTCTAGCCTCTCCCCGTCGCCGTTCACAATCCTCGACATATTCCTCTCCCTGCGCGCAAAAGGATCCACGGAGCCTTGACAACTCCGTGGGAGTGATCCGAATATTGTCTGAGTCCTCAAACGAGGATTTAAGCGGAGCTGTGCCTGGGAAACTGTCCAGCCTACACTGCGACCATCTTCGGTGTAAGTAAACAATCTTGAATCAACCAATACGCGTCCGTGCCTAATTCCAGCATGTCGCCTGTTCTCTCTGACCCAGTGTGCCCGGGCTGCTGGCCACAGCCCGCACGGCACGAAAAAGGGCCCGGATTGCTCCCAGCCCGCACAGAGATTAGCTATCAAAAGGCAGCATGAGAAATACAGCATCTCTATCTTCATAAAACCAGAGCTTGTCATCAGCATAACATCAAAGACAGAACACAGTTACATTGACATTTTGGTCATCGATACAGACAACTTCTCAATAACTTTTGTCTATATGCCTCCGGGAAAGCATTTTGCCTTTGAGAGCCCAGGAAACCTAGACCACAAAAAAGCATGTGTAATCATCAGTGACATCAGCATCACATGTAGTTACAGCAAAAACACTGAGAATGGTAACTTGGTCATACCACCAAGGCATACCACCTAAGCCAGATCCACAACTCAAATTGGGTCTTTGACTAGCTTCTGACGGAGACAAAACTATAATCCAGACCTTCCTATTCTTGATAGTAATATAGAAGTTATAGAAGAGCCCATTCCACACACACAGCAGAGACAAATCACTATCAATGTCACAACAGCCATAACTCCAAATATATTACCAGTACATAGATGTTTCAATTTTCTGAAGGTCTTGACAAAAAAAAGGACATACATCGAACCAGCCTCAGATAACTACACCCTCTTCGTGAATGCACTCTACAAAACCTCCATGAGGTATGCACCTTGAGGATGCAGAACTGAGTATATGCCAGAGCTTACTCCCATACTAGCAACTGAATATAAAAAAATACCAGCAAGCGTTTGAAAAAGATCCTTACTCAGAAGACACTATTACAGCAGGGACAGACCTAACTAACAAGCTCCAAGAAGAAAGATGATGAAAATAGAAAGAGCTGATCAAAGGAACAGATATGACCCATATAGCAAGAAGGCATGGTTAACCATTCACAAGCTGAGTTACGACCCAAAGAAAGTACAGCAACACCACAACATCACAGCCAACCACGTAGCTCAACAACTTCTGCTTAAAAGTAAAGCTTTGAACAAACAGCCCATAATACAGATTAGATGGCAAACTGATCTGGAGGAAAATCATTCTAGCACACCATACATAATGGATGAGCTTGACACCAGAATAAGTCACTTGAAAAACAGCAAAGCAGCTGGACATGCACGGAGCAGATCACTTTGGCCCTGCAACCAAGTTATGAGTGTTACACCTTTTTTAACAACTGCTCATCAACCCTTGGAATACCTAAATTATGGCAACAAGCCTGTGTAAAAGCTCTGTTAAGGCCAGTGAAGGATGCCTCTGGCTCTGAGAACTTTAGGACAGTGTCATTTCTGTGCCATCTTTATAAGCTTTATGAATGCCTTATTCTCAGTTACCTTTTACCTCATATCAAACAACATATAATAACATAGCAAGCCTGTATACAAGGCAAGTCCTACACTAGCCAAATACTAATCATCAGCCAACATATGGAAGATGGATTAAAAAAAGGAATGATTACACATGCTGTGTTTGGTAGACCTATCAATGGCATATGACAGTTAATCACCGAAACCTGCCTGCCAAAGTCTATAATATGATGCATGGCTACCACCTAGTGCAGCTCATCTAATCTATTCTGGAAAATAGATGTTTTTCATAGAACTGTGCAAGAAATAGAGCCACTGGAGACAACAATGAAAGGGCCTCCCACAAGGTAGCATGCTAACACCAATCCTTTTTAACATACATTCTAATGACCAACCCATACAGAGTAATACAAGGATCTTCATATAGGCTGATGATCTATATATCATGTTGCAAGAGAGTGTATTCTTGACAGTGGCAAAATCCTTGTCATGCACACTGAGCAACCTTTCAGATTACTACGATAAGAACTAGCTTGATTCTGCAAAAACATCTAGTTTACGACAAGGACACAAGAAGAAGGGCTGATTTTGATAACTATGCTAAAAATAGCCTCTGGTCCCTCAAGGGTGGAGGAGAAAGTCCCCCAAGCCCTCAAGCCCTCTGCAGACCCTGCTAGCTCCCCTGATCCTGCCAAACCCTCCCAGACCCCAGCAACCCACCCCCATAGGCCCCGCCAGCTCCCCTGATCCCCCTGTGAGCTTGTTTGATTCCCCAGTAATGTAAGCCTCTTTCTGCTAGCCCCCCCCATCCAGAATTACCTTTAATCAGGTGGCCATTTTTAACACGATCTAAACTCTCCTTAACCTCCCTGAATGTCCGCTTGTGACGGTATCACTGAAGTCAAAGGTGAAGCTTACATTACCTACAATGTGCTATAGAATTTTAATTGCCAGAATGTGCAGGTGTTGGTTTCTGAACAGTCGTTAAGTAGCAAAGCTTTAAATTCCCCAGATAAAGGCTTTGGTTTTTTGTTTAATATAGGTGTTAAAACTGGTGCCTTTTAATTGGATGAAGAGCTTTTAAAAGCTGCAGCTATACAGAAAGCATCTTTTAAAAAATTAAATCACTCAGGACTTCTTGCTTTTAGCAATATAAGCAATATAAATTGCTTGGAAGAATTAAAATTTGCTCTCTCCCCATTATCTTTTTTTAACAGTAATTTTATCATCAAATATCTGCCTTTAAGAATAGTTACAGTTTTTTTTAAACATAATCGTGTTAACAGCTGTCAATGGAAACATTCTTGATAAATTGTGAGGATATACCAAATTATTGCTGAGCCATTAAAAAAATTAACACATAAGTATGACAAATTCTATTCTATTCACAAACTTCATAATGATAAGCTATTTACACACTATGTTTGCATGGGCTTATTGTTTAGGAGCATGGAAAGCACCTGTGGACTTAAGCTCCAAAGATAAGAGTCCCTGGGCACATCTACACAAGATGTTTACCATATACTGCATAGCCGACTAATTAGCTCTGCAGTAAAGCATCAACATCTGCATGCGTGGTGCTATTAGGCCAGAAGAAATTAATTGACTCTGCCATAGGACAGTAATGCCCAATACAAGTACTTCCTTATGGCAAACTTATTTGGTCTACCACAACACACATGCAAATGCTGACTGGGGCTGGCTGGGGCATGAAGATGCTAGTGTGGGGCTGCCTGACAGCTAGCCCTGCTCTGGAGCACCCTCATGCCCTCAGCCAGCCCCTCTGAAGCATGTTCAGCCAGGTTGGACCAGCCCCAGGCTAGCAAGCTGACCCTCAGGGCCTCCTGCCAGCCAGGACTTCTCTGACCTGGTTCAAAATGCTAAGGACCTGAGCACAGTGTAAATGTTGCACCCAGGAACAATAAACTTTGGTGAAAACTGCAATTTGTATTGCATTAAATTAATTTCACATGTAGATGCACCCACTAAGACTTAGGTAAAAACAGACCTTCTCTAAGCAAGAAGAGTCCATAGTATCCTTAGACTAGCCACTGACATAAAAACACCAAATCTATTGGAGGGTTGGAAAAGATCAGGGCCATAAAGCCCAGTTTTTCCTAATATCTAACCAAAATTTCCTTTGCTGCAACTTGACACCATTGCTCCTTGTTCTGTCATGTCACCACTAAGAACAGCCTAGCTCCATCCTCTTTCAGACCCTGCTTCCAGTAGTTGAAAGATGCTATTAAATTCCCTCAGTCTTCTCTTCTCCAGACTAAATAAATGCAGGTCCTTCAACCTCTCCTCATAATTCATGTGCTCCAGTAGTAAAAAATTTACCATGTGCTCCAGTAGTAAAAAAAAACATATGGGGACACTACTGCACAGTAATGCAGTACTAAATGACTGCGCAGTAACAACGGTGCAGTCCACCACTCACGTAGACATGGCCCAGATGTGGCCTCACCAGTGCTGAAGAGGGAACTAATCACTTCTCTTGGCCTGCTGGCAACACACCTACCAATGCAGCCCAGTATGCCACTAGCCTTCTTGGCAACAAGGGCACACTGTTGGCTCATATTCAGCTGATTGTCGAGGTCCTTTTTTGTGAGCACGCCGCCTCGGTCTGTGAGCGCGCTGCCTTGGTCCGGTGTGGGACACGTACCGAAGGGGGCTGGGGGCCAGAGGCTGAGGCCTGGAGGCCGGGGGCCGGAGCTGAGAGGCTGGGGGTTGGAGACTTAGGTTACGGGCTGGAGCTGCAGCAGAGAGGCTGGGGGCCGGAGGCTGGGGCCAGGGCCAGGAACTGGCGCAGGCTCCACCAGCTCTAGGGAAGTGCTCCGCTCCCCCACATCAGAGCCGGGGAGTGGAGCACTTCCCCAGAGCTGGTGGAGCCTGTGCCAGCCCCCTGCCTCAGCCTCCATCCCTGCCTTGCCTCAACTCGGGGAAGAGCTACTGCCTGTCCCTGTGAGGCTCTGCCGGGTCCGGGACACTGGTCCGCTCCCTGGCCCTGATGCCACATGCCTCCTCGCTCCCTGAGGCCATGCGGGGGGAGCAGAGCGGTGTCCCAGAGCTGGTAGAGCCTCACTCGGGGCAGGCAGTGGCTCCTCCCTGAGGTGAGGCAAGGAAGGGATGGAGGCTGGGGTGGGGGCCTGGTGCAGGATCCACCGGCTCTGGGGAAGTGCTCCGCTCCCTGACCCAGATGCAAGGAAGTGGAGCACTTCACCGGAGCCAGAGGAGCCTAGGCCAGGCTTCCGCCCCCACCTCACCTAGGAGCTGACCTTCAGCTCCTCTCCTGGTGTGCAGCCTTGAAAAGGCTCTGCGCGGCCACACTTTTAGTTGTGTGTGGCCGCGCACGCACATACCTTAGAGGGAACCTTGCCTGGGGCACTCCACTTGATACCGGGTGCCAACTAGACATCAAGCCTGATGCTCCAACCAGTTTTCTATCCACCTCACAGTCCATTTACCCAGCCCATACTCCCTTAGTTTGCCTGCAAGAATGTTGTGGGAGACCATATCAAAAGCCTTACTAAAATTAAGGTACACCACATCAACTGGTCTCCCCATATCCACAAAGCCAGTCATCTCATCATAGAAGGCAACCAGGTTGGTCAGGGATGACTTGCCTTTGGTGAATCCATGCTGACTGTTCCTAATCACCTTCTCCTCCAAGTGCTTATAAATTGATTCCTTGAGGATCTGCTTCATGATTTTTCAGGGACTTAAGCGAGGCTGACCAGTCTGTAGTGCCCTTGCTCCTCCTTTTTACCGTTCTAAAATATGGGTACTATGTTTGCCTTTTTTCAGTCATCAGGGACCTCTCCTCGTTGCCCTTCAATTATCAATAACTGCTGAAATCTTTATAAAGATGATCTGTGTATTTAGTGGGAATTATACATGATTTGCTACACATACAATTTGCATGTACTTTTCCTATCAGTAACCTGACAGAAATATGAATATTTATTAGATTATTGCTATAAAAGATACAAGACATTACTTTATTTTCTATTGTGGATACTGTTGCATTGACCCTTTTGTACTAGAACTAACCTAAAGTGAATTATATAGCGATTACATTATACAGAGCTGCATCTGACTATTCTGAATAAAAATACTATTCATCAAGACTTGTAATATAGCTGTTAAGGAACAATGAGGACTTGGAAAAAAACAATATTAAAGATGGTAAATGCAGTGCCAATTAGTGCTGTAATTTTTTTTTGTGTCATAGTGGTATTACAGTTCTTAATAATGTCATTCATTTAATGCATGAAGCAGGACACAGACTTACACACAAGATTTCACTGCAAACATCGTTAACTTTGAAATTGTTCAGAGAGTATAAAGTCCATAGATGGTCCAAATTCTGCTTCTGGATAATATTATCTGATCTTATTAGAAGCTGTGAGGTAGTATATTAAGCAGAAATTTAAACTGACCTTCAACATCCAGTTTGAACATAGCAAGTTCCTATGAATATACAACTTATTTAGGAAAACTACCATACCAGCAGCACCTCCACACCCTAAACCAGTAGTTTAACCTGGTGACCAGGCAGCCACCCTTGATGCCAACTTGTAGAGCAGGGTAAGGGTGAAAAACACTACTGCCACTATTGTTGTACAATCGGGCTGATGACATGGCAGAAGTTGTGGCTGCCTCCATGTGTCCCACTGCCCCAAGTGCCTGTCTGCTTTGTTACACCTCTGTCCTATACTTATACCCTGCAAGACATAAATGGTGCAAGGACATTGGAATCATGCACCTGTGCATTCAAGTGAATTTCATCTATAAAGGATGTGTAAATTGTTTGCACATGTTTTGGCCTGTTTTGATAGTCTGATACAAAAAAGCAACCCTGAACCATATTACAGAAATAGAGAGAAGACAGAGGGGCTCTTATTTCTGGTTCTTGTTTATTTCTTTACATTAGAATAATCAGGACCATCAAGTCCTCGCTCTAGTGGCTTTGTGAAAAGATGAATTTGCTGCATCTACCTGTAGGCTTTGTTTCAGCCCTTCTATTGTTGCATCAGTATAATCCACTGGTATTAGCACTTACTTGCATAGTCAAATTACTAGGCTTTTTACCAATTCATGTCCTAATCATATTTAACTATTCTGAAATTCTCAGTTAGCATACCTGAATTCTCAACTTTACAATGGCTTTCACATCAGCTCTGAAACCAATGAAATATCACTTGATTCAAATGCCTATAAATGGCTTTAGCCATCTACATTTTAGCACCCAAATTAGAAGTTTTGCTCTAATTCTATTGAGTAGTAAAAAAAATTGTGTGAAACACTGAAATTCCTCAAAAAGCAATGTAAAGAGAACAAAGTCACTCGAAGCTGCATACCCTAGACCTGATCCTGCAGAAACCTACACATGTAAGACATCACAAAAAGCTGTGCACTCCTTCTTGATAACAGAAAATGGTGGCAGTATGAACTGGTCATTCCTCTGCCCCCAAATTTCATACATTACTAGCATGTACAAATGATCCTAGTTCTCCCAAATACCTGGAGGATTCATGGAATAAGGATAAGGGACCTCCTCCACAATTAAATATTTGCCTGTAAAGGATGGTGTTGCTGGTTAGTGAACCCTACATCTCTTCAAAATATTACAGGTCCAGTGGGTAGAAATCAAGATGAGGGGATTAAGGAGAGAGCATTACTACTCTCTGCTTTCTCAAGAAGACTGATTCCCTCCCCCTCTCCCTCAAGAATAATGAATTACAAGCATGTAAAAGTGAAACAGGCTGTTCAGGAATTTTTTTTTTTTTTGTCAATTCCACCCCTACCGCCCCGGTGGAAAATAAGATTTCTGGAACATCAATTTTTTCTCCACAGAGCAATGAAATAGTGCTGAAATGCTTTCTAGATTTTTTTAGCTCCCATTTACAAAACAAAAATGAAAAACCAAGTCTTGAATCAGTTCATCCCAAATTAAAATCAAAACAAAATCAAACTTTTCTTCTTTGAGGCAGTTGAACATTGATTTATGTCTATCCAAAATTGTCGTAAAACTGCAGTTTCCATTCTCCTTTGTGAATTAGGACTCCCTTTATGGGCTCTCCTGGTTTCTCTAAGGGCCTTGTTACACCTTGCACTGTGAACCGCACAAATCTCGATCAGTGTTAGTGCTAGCTCAAGTTTGGAGCAGTCACACTTGAGGCCAGAAGAGGCCTGGAGGATTGAAATGCACAGAGTGTGACTAGCCACAAGCAAGCAGGGGTGGGAAGGGAGGGGGCAGTAAGTAGGTATCTGGGGGTGCATCCAGATGCATGTGGTTGTCTGGTATGTTGCACTGCAAACATATTTTGCAGCACCACATACAGTGAAGTCCAGAGTTCTCCACACTGCAAGGCACGCTGCCCAAGCATGTGCTAATCCAGGGTGGGGTTTTGGGGAGGGGGGGGTTTTGTTTTGTTTTGTTTTTACCCCTGGATATCCAAGGGTAAAAAAAAAAAAAATTGGAAAAAAAAACAAACCTGAAGCAGCGCACACACAAGCAGCATGTGCTGCTAATAAGCAGAGCCAGGCCATTCAAACCCATGCTGCTACTCCCAGCCAGGCTCCACCCAGCAGGATTGCCATGGCTGCAGCTCCAGGGCCCCCCAGGACCCTAGGTAAGGCTGCTGGGGCCAGCACAGAGCTGGCCCCAGCCTCCCCTATGCCACCTGGAGCAACTTTCCGCATGCCAACGTGCAGATGGCACAGGCATTCCCCGGGGACAAGAAGCAGCGGAGCAGGGTGCGCCACTGCTACTTGCCCCTGGGGAACCAAACGTCCATGCACAACTGGATGCACCCTGGGGTGCTCAAGAGGGTAGGAGAGCGGTGGGCCTGATCTGGGCCAGCAGGGGGGAGGGGAGCTTACACTAAGACGTAGATTCACGACGTGCCAGGGCACGCAGACAGCAGATCATGGCTCTGCCCCAACTCTGGACCATGCTGTCACCACCTCAAAAATCTTGGCCCCAGCCCCAGAGCAGTTCCCTGCGTGAATGTGCATGCTGCTAGTGCTGCTGGGGCCAGCCTCCATAGAAACCCTGGCCCAATGCTGTCACGGTTCCACCCCTCCCAGGGTGTCCATGAAAACCAGTTGCAGCAATGAGGGCAGGGGCTGCTGGGAAATGGAGTCTGGCCACTAGCCAGATCTGCCATTTTGCCCCACCTGGGCTACACCTTAGTGTAACATGAGCTGGGTAATGCAGATCAGAGATAACCCTGCCCTGAAGTGTTGCAACTTTGAGCCATATAACAAGTGCTTAAAACTAGCTTCAGGTGTTAATGTGTGGACAATCCAGGGGTTAAGAGCATTAGAAGCCACCCACAATTACCATGCAACAAAGCCTTAACAAGGTCCTAAGAGACATCATGTTCTCTTCCCTGCTTGGACCTCCATGATTAATCATGCACCAGTGTGCATACTGGTAGACTAGGCTGTCTATCTGGGAAACCTTACCTAGCAAAGAATGTGAGCTAAACTCCCATGAAGCTCTGCAGACAACTGAAGAACAATGTCAAAACAAATAAAAACTGAAGATTACAGTTCAATAAACTAGAAAAATGTCAAAAGTCCTCTTTCTTTCAATCAAATTTCCTTTTTTTTTAATTTTATAAAACAATTGGTACTTCAAATGTCATCTTATCATGACTTCCTACAAGCAAATTTATTGAACAAACTTCAGTGAAGATCCAAACCATGACTCATAAAACTGTTAGGTTTTCTCTCATTTGGATCCCTCAATAGAATGCAACCTATATAATCAGACTTTATGCAATTACTATTATCATTACAAAACTGACAATTTTATTTCTCAGATCATTAAAGTCTGTATTACAAATTACAACAGAAGCCTGATATTTAAAGAGCTGCAGGTATTCTTAATCTCTATATCATGGAATTTTATACAATTCAAAACATACTTTACAATTTGTGTTAAATTAAGATACTACGCTTGGTTTAGAATTAAAAAAGAAAAGATTCTGTGTTATTTTTTCTAAAATGACTTCTGTCTCATTATGGAAATCATATACCTGTTGCATTTCTACATCATTATTAATTAAGCCATGTTGTGTGGGAATCTCATTTTTCATATGTGGGGGTTTTAATTGTTGATGTGTTTAGTGAACAAAAGTAAACATTGACATTTACCATTGATTTTAATAAATCAATAACAAGTCTCTTTGCATAATTTGATTTGGAATCTTTATAGTTTCAAATGAGTTCATCATACAGGCAGTTTACAGGCATCATTGGTCAATCATATACACCATAGGGTAGATAAAGAAATGAATGCAAGAGTTTACCAGCCAAGATGTCTATAATTGTTATTTAAAAGAACAGATATATCAAACCATTAAATGTAGAGTATGGGTACTCAGTTTCACTAAGTCTAAATTTATCCCCTTAAGTCTAAGCTTGTTTTTACTCTTACAGATCTAAACCATCGGCAGTATATAAGCACATTAGCTCATGTACTACAGATTGTTTGGGGGGGTTGGGCAATGACAGAAAGAGCTGTGCATTTGTCTAAATAATTATTCATTCACCCCCAGCACACTTCTCTGTGATGGTGTTTCTCTGGAGTAAAATATTTTTGACCTCCAGGGATAGATCATTTAAGATGTGCAGTAGAACCTCGTGTTTAGACATGTATAATTAAAATCTTTATCTAAGGAAAATAATTAAATGCAAAGACAATGCAATATTAGATTTGAGTTTTGTTATGTACAGAAGTTAAGAAATTATAGCAAAAGTACCTCAGCCACAATGTATACAACACACTACTGTAGCAGGCCCAGCCCAGACCATGCTATAATTGCAGCACTAACTGCTAGTTTCCTTGATAGCATAATTAAGACTTCACCGGGCGCATACACACTTTCATTAATGTACTTTTCCTAACGCACATTAAATTTAGTACCTCCAATGTTAGGTACTAAATAAATGCACATTAGGCTGCCCTAATGCACAGTAGTAAAAGCACATGCTTTTTTAGTGACACTTAATGCACAGTAGTCTATTTTGCAGCACATTAGCATGTTAGCACGGTTTTTTATGTGACGCTTTAATAAGGAGTAAAATAGGCCCACAGATGCACATAAAATGACTCTCATTAAATTTGATGGGTGCTAGCCTGGGTCTATAGGAGAACTAGGAAGTCAAGGAAAAACAGTGTGCATTTAGCAGATCCAGTCAAGAATCCTGTTTGGGCATACCATACTGGAGTTCAATCTGTTCTCTAACACGAAAGGAATTGCAGTTGGTAACATTACAGTTGTTCTACTTCAAAACAGTTCTAACTGGTTTGTGGTAGTAACTGTTACTGCGGTACACCTCAGACATTCCCTAGATTAATTTTAGTTAAGGACTGCAGTAATGCATCTAGTTGCAAGGATTTTACATTTTTAATACTGACATCGGTAATTCACACTTATACAGCATTGTCCATCGTAGGGGACAACAATGTGCTTTACAGAGTGTACTATATACAGGGATCTTTTCATATCCCAAGAAAGAACACTTGTTTTCATTTAACTGACCCCATATTCTCATCTTTATTTGAAAAAAATAAATCAACAATCTGTAGTATCTACAAGTAGCCAGTTCCATCTGAGCAACACTGTCTCCAGCACAACTGGATTACAAACACTAAGATGATATATTAAGCTTGGGACCAGCTCAAAAAAATTAAACATGAATTAAGAGATACAGTAATTTTTCATACTTTTAATTCAGCTGTTTGCATTACCATCTTCTATACTAACAGCCATCTTGCATTTATCAGAAGATACACCTGCTTCTTTCTTTCTAGGCAAAGATTTGTCTTGGATGATTTAGTCAAAGGCCATGAACAGATATTTTATTCCTACCAGGAGAGCTGCTGGTTTCTCAAGAGAAATCACAAGTGTACAGACATCTAGGTTTTTTTTCTGAGAGCAAAAACAGCCTCTCCAAGAGAAAAATAACCTGGGAACAACAAGGGTTAGATAACTTTCAACAGAGTTTCTGTACACTTACCTTCTGAGAGCTACAGCACAATTCTCCAGCATCCCGGCATGATTTGCCCCCAGCCCCTACAAAGGTCCAGTGATGGCATATCACTCAGGCTGGACTCCACTGCTCCAGCCAAGCAGGAAGTACCATCACAATCTCCACATTGTGCTGCAGGGGGAGAGAGCCTATGAGGCAGCCTGGCTTAGCCAGAGCTAACCTATGCACTTCTGCCATCTGTTAAGCAGACTGGTGAGTCTGCAGTGCCTACTGAAGTGTGTACACAGAGGCCCCCTGGCTACACAGAGGCTTGGCATTCAAACATTTGTTCAGGTATCTCCAAGTAAGTTCTTCTATCAGAAAAACAAAAGCAGGAGAACTTTCCCCGATAATTTTAACATGTGTACACAGACAAAGTTAATTCTGAGCAGAAGATTGGACTAGATGACAACCCACCCCACACACACCCCGAGGTCCCTTCCAGACATTGTTTTCCCTATGATTCAATGGCTTGATCTCTACAGGAATACTGCTTGATATCTGGGGCAACTCCCACCTCAAACCTTGTTCATTTATTGTTCCAATTATCTCCTGTCTTGAGTAAAGCAACCCTGTGTTTAGGAAGGTGAGGGTCAGAGCAATAAGGCAGTCACTCCATTCTAAATAGTGGAATCCAGGGAACTTTTTATTGTTGTTTAAACAGTCTCTACACAATCTAAAAGAATAGCTGCTTTACAGGAGAGATCTCATTATGTAGTAAGATGTAATACATAGTGGCTCCTCCATTCCTTATATTTTCTCCAACATTTTATGTGGTGCAACACCCTGCCCATTGGTAACAGACAAAGAAAATATGATTCACTTGACTGTTGTTTTGATATTTCATTTTTACATCAAGCCAAACATTCCAGATCTATGCATTCATCTTTAATCCTTAAGACAGTCTTTCTGTATCTATTCTATTCTTTGATTTTCAGGTTCTCTTGTTGAAGGATTGGTTTCTGAAGAGCCACCATGCTTCAATGATTTTTCTTTTCTAAGCTAGTAACAGTTTTCCCGTTTGTGTAGTTTACACGCCGTTTATTTACCAGTATCACTCACTTTATATGTGAAATTTCATTGGAGGTTAGTATCTATGTGTAAAAAGACAGTCAAAACAAAAGGACATAAACGTGTAGAACTAGATAAACTACAACAGATGATGATTACACTGCACTGGATTTCTAATCGAGTAGGCAAAGCCTAAAGGAAAGATATTGTGTTTACTTTTCCCTTCTCTCACAATCTTTTTCTTTGAGGGTGAAATTTGAAGTACTCTATTGATTGTTATTTATGCTAACAACATACAAATTCTGATAGGCACTCTTACGCAGGGAATCAGCAAGACCAATTTTGACATTTTTACAACTTTAGTACACTATCTGATTGTTCGCTGAATGATAGCTTTAATTTTAAATGATTATGGACATCCAGATTTAACAGCGGTTATTATGCTCAGACAATTATCTTTTCTGTATTCTTAGTGCCACTATTCTCATTTGATTAGTGTATGATAATGTAATACAAAACAGTCCACTTACACTTACTCTTGACTCATTGACTCAATTACTTAATATAAAGGGATGACTGATAACAAACACCAACAGAAATTATCATAGAACAATTAAACTCATGCAGCATTCATAAACTATTCAATAGCTGTGCTTACTTAAGTTAATTAACGTGCTATATTTTCAAAATAAATTAATCTTGAACTGAAAAATATGCAGTAATAATTTTGTGTTCTAGTACTTTTGTACGTTACCATACTTTAAAACTATAAGTAGCAGCATGATTCTCCCACTCAGACTTAACTAACCATTACAAAACCAATTTTCAAGTTGCAAGTAGTTTCCTGGAGAATCCTTTACTTTCCAGACAAACTTTTTGACTGCTGTCATACAAAGTTGATTTTTCTCTTCAAGAAGAAATGATTTCTTTTTGTAACATCTTCTCAGCTCTTGTTAAATTTAGTAACCATAAAAATCTACCTTCTCATTCACATTTAAATAATTATCTTTTGACCTTTTGTTTAGATCAAGTTCTTCAAAACAGGCTGAACTTGAAAACTTCAGGCTTGGCCTGTAGCTTGTGTTCAGTGACAACAAACCAATTATATTTGGCCAAAGAGGAAAAGCAACCAATAGAATTAAACTGAATTCTTTATTAAATTAAATTCATAAAGTTTAATTGCACTCTGCCATCTTGATTTCTCTTTCTGCCCTACAGAAGAAGACCTGCAAACTTCTGTGGACAGATCTGTGGCTCAAGGACTGGACTCTTAAGTCACCTCAAGACCCATCAGTGAGGCAGGGTAGAGATCATCCTCACAACAAGGGATTGCTGGTGACTTCTCTTTCCTTGTTCTTCATAAGGTCCCTCTAAGTTCCTAGTACTTATCATAGTAGCCATCCTAAAACCATATTGTTAAACATATCAAAAAGACAATATTGACACTATAAGTGATCCTTTTTTGCTTTTGTATATGAACAGGCCCTACCCAACAGAGCTCCTTAAATGACTGTGTATAGCAGAATCAATGCATTGTAATGGATGTTTTCTTTCCCTGTCACTACAGACTTCTCTAATCATCTCTTATAAGCAGGTTTAGTGATATCATCCAGTTTTAAGTGTTATATCTACATCTGACACCAAGAACTGTGTGTATAGAACAGACTCCAAGTAGGAATTCCAACAATTTCAGCCACATTGCACATAGTGTATAAAATATCTTTATATGTATAACAGAAGCTTAGTACCAAGCAATAGATATGTACATGAAACCATACCATGCTATCAGTAATTATTTCCTGATTATGGGTGTATGTGTTCTAGTGCAGAAATGGAGCCCAACTAAGTCAAGAGAAACAAAGATCTCTCTGTTTTATTTAACAAACATTTACCTTACATCTAGACCAGAGCTGTCCAACTGGAGGCCTGCAAGCTGGTGCTCCCTCTATTACTCCAGTTGCAGTACAAGCTGGTGTCCCTGAATTCCTTCTCTCTCCTCTAGCTTCTACTTCCTGCCCCAGCCCCAGGAGATGGGAGCTGCATGGCATGACACAGTGCAGCCTGCAGTGCCATGGTAGCCCACAGCCAGGAAGCTGAGGATGAAGTTGGGCCACCCATGCATGTGGTGGGGGGAGAAAAGCAGGAGGGGTTTCAGGGGCATGTGTCCCACGTGGCATATAGTCCCTGGGCACCTTGAAGCTGGGCAGCCCTGGTCTAAAGCGAAAACTTTCTCTAGTGAATTAGTGAGTTCTAGCACAAAGTCAAATAAACCATGGTTTTGTTACCTTGAAAGTCCATGTTATGTTTTGGAATTAGCTCTGTTGGGAAGGCAAAACAGCACTCAGTTTGGTAAAAGATGAACATAGGCAGAGATAACAGGGTAACTTCGTTCCCCTGCCTGACAAGCCAGCTGACAAGCTTTCAAAAAGTAGAATCTATGAGGGGATCTTCTTTTGTAGGTTTGTGATCCAAGGTAGATGAAGTATTAACAGATTCAGAATTAATTAAGAAGTCCCAGAGGAGAGCAATCACCTTGTGTTCACATGATAATAAAAGAATATATTGCGAAGTCATGTAATTCAATATTTCTGAACTGGACAGTGCCAAGTAATGGCAAAGCATGTTAGGGCAGATAATAATAATTTGCGGATAATACCCGTTAAGATCTCTATTGAACTCTTTCATTAAAAATTCAAGCAGTAAGTGAGGCAGATTTTCAAAATAACTCAGCATGGTTGGTACTGAGGTCTTCTGAAAATTCAGTCATCATCAGCTCACATTAAGAGTTCTTGGTCTCTAAGCACTTTCAAAACATCTAGCTTTTATTTTGGGGAGTAACTAGAAATTGAGATCTCATTAAATCAAACCTCCTGTGTACTTAAAAATCTGTGTCTCGTGCTTCATTCTTAGAAATGCAACTCAAATTTCAGAGAAAAACATGTAGTTCTATAAAGGGACCAGCAGATGGCAGCAGTATCCACTGGATTTATTTTCAAGGTTATGAAATTATTATATATTACATTCAAAACAAACATGGAACATATGTAAATGACAAATGTAAAACTGTAAATCCTGAAGACTATTAAAACATAATTTGCAGTCAGGTATAGTAGTCAAGTACAGCATTTCTGTTTTACTTACCTTGTGATCACTGGCTTGTGGGTCACCTTCAGAATGAAGTTAAAAATTGATATACTTTCATGTGTCACCACATATGCTTTCTAAGTTACAAACCAATGATTTATTCCCTTATTTATAGATTCAGTAATCATAAACTGCAGAACACAGAGTGATCTGTGGCTAGAAGTGGATAAAACCTTAAAGACATGATTTATAGCAGAAAAGAAGTATCCAGAAGCCTGTGATACAGGGCTACTGTAGGTGCCCAAGAAACTAGGATTTTATTTACCCCAAAAAGTTAGAAAAATAATCTTTCATTTTTTTGAGGTGGGAAAGGAGAAGACGAGAAGGAATGGGACAGACTGACAAAATTTTTCTGCAAACTCTCCAAAAGCCAGAAGCTCATGCAAGTTCTACAAAAGCTATTTCAAATCACGGATAATATGCCAAAGCAAGGGTACAAAATCAAAATTAAGGAAGTAGCAAGAAACAAAAGTTTTACAATAAAGTTTCTCTACTCAGGGAGGAAACAATATTTTAGGCCTTTATGTTTTGGTTGCACTTGTTTTCACAGTCTTCATCATGACACCGGGCATTACTAGCATGTACTGCATGTTTAGTAGAGCAGGAGTGCACAAAACAACACTACATTTTATTATTAATAATAAACACTCAGCTTTTATATAGCTATACTCATCCATAGATTTTGAAATGCAAATTATATGCGTATCATCCTTCTCATGATACCAGTCAAGTAAATTGAGCAACCCATTTAGTTTCACTATTCCTCAAAGTCACATGGTGAATCAAGTGGCAGGTCAAGAGTAGAACAAGCCTCAAGATCAGCTTCTTATGCCTTTTCTGGAACTCACGGACTCCCTGCATGATCCCACGCTTAATAATTTGTCAGGAGTAATATCTTGGATAAATACATGATCATTGTGTTACTAGAGAGGGAAACACAGCCTTCAAGCAGTGAAAGAAGCATTGTCTGCCTTTACCAACTGACTAGGGCTTCCTGCTCTCAAGAATGGCAAAGGAGACTGTAATTTTCCCATGATTTTTGCAGAATTTCCTGCTTGTTAACCGAAGTGTTTTTCCTCCAGCAATGGCGCTGCTGTAGCAAACTATAACCATGAGAAGGATTTATCTAACTCTGCTCAGTGAAGTAAGTTATATACAACAAGATAAAATGGTTACATTAATTAAGAGTCTTCCTTATTCCTATGAAAATTTCAGTAAGGATGCTTAATGCTGTTTCTGCCCTTACTGAGCATATGTTTTATACAGAAACAGACACCACAGGATCTTTCTCTATTTAGAAATATCACTGGGCAACAGTGATGGCAGGGGGGACAACTGCCATCTTTGCATCCCACTAAGTGGGTACCCAAGAAAGATGCTCCAATTGCCTACTCCTTGTTACACTACATTAACTCTTCAAGAACGAAATTTATTTTCTCCTTCTCAGAGAGTTTTAATGCAGTCATAATAATGAGATTGAAATGAGTAGCTACAGAGAACAGAGCTGGACACATTTGAACAAGTGCACAAAAAGAATGGTTAAATTAATTTATCCACATCTAATTCTTCTACAAGTACTGGTGGAAAGTGTCATGTGCAATTTTATTTCTTCTATACATGTTAAACAAAAATTTAGCAGCACATAACCTAGATTAGAAACACTAGCACAGTTTCTCTCACAATAGGGAGATCAATCAAGTGATGGCACAACGTATGCATCACTTTTCTTCAGCCATAAAATCTCTTTTGAGGATTAACCACAGCGCCATAACTGAAGGCTAAAGTGCCTTTTCCTCTTTTTTAGCAAGCTGGTTGACTTCTCCTGGTGATCTCAATGAAACTATTAGAGACTAAGCTCTCCTTGGAATAAAGTCAACCCCACCAGATACAGGAGTATGGATACCCAAGCCAGATGAACTGATCAACTACCCCTACCTCTGGAGACCAGATCAATCCCATTTTTTTTTCCTTTTTTACAGTTCCTCTGACTAATATGAACAATGAGCCAACATGATAAATGAACTCTAATAAAAAACCCATTAACTCATGCTGAACTCAGAGACAGGACATGGGTTTCTGAAAATATAATTCACATCATATGTCAGCCTTTAAACTGGATTCTACTGGGAGAGAAACAAGTTTGAAAGGTTTTGGCTGAAACAAATAGAAGTCATCCATATTCAACAGTCCCTATAATGCCCTGTAGGAAGAGGAGCTCCACTGCTTTCCTAAGGACCAATGCAGCAACCCCAGTTATCATCATCCAAGGCAGAGACTGTGACAGAACCAGCTGGTCACAATCTGGCAAACATACCCCCTGCCTTTTCACAGAGTTCGCGTCAGCAGACTTTCACCTTGTACACAGGTCAGAGATCACATTCCCACCCACAAAGACATAACAAATGACATTCTCTTCCTTCCTCCATGTATCATGGAATCTAGATTATGCTCAACTGAACATGGTTGCTCAAGTGTGCTTTGCCAGGTCCACAACCCTGAAGCTCAGCAGAAGAGCAACACATGACACACAGCCCCAACTGGTAGAGCGGTTGGAGGTGCCAGGCACTTTACTATGGTGGTTTAGTCAGAGATGACCCCAACTTGAGCAGGGAGCTGGACTAGATGACCTCATGAATTCCCTACCAGACCTACTTTTCCTACCAGATAAATCTGATAAACCCTCTGATAAATCCACTCCCCCCAACCCCCCTCCAACACTTTTTTATTTGCTACCGGGATTTCCTGTTAGCAAATTATTTACCTTCCAAAAAAAGGGCAAGATGTCAGTAAATCAAGTATTTGATGTTTCAGCCTTTGATTAGGAAACATTCAACATCAATATCCTCTGTTATGCTTTCACTGAGTCTGGCCTCTGTTTTTGAAGAAAGATTAATGAAAAGATGGTGACTGGCTAACTAAGAACACCCCACGCCTTTCAATTTCTAGTTAGCAACTATTGAAGTTTCAGACCTTGACATATCATAAAAATAAAAGCCAGTCACTGGAGTGTTAGCAAATGGCACTACACTCACAGTTTGTCACCTCAGGATGACATCTGAAACTCAGATGCATTTGCTAAGACTCATAGATCTTTCAATGACACTTGTAAACTATGGATATAATGGTGATGCCCAACTGGGCAAAAAAACTATTTCATCATTGATGCCATAGTTTAACAAGGAAAGTGCTCTTCTTCTCAGATAGGAAGGCATGACAGATGTGACTAACAGAAGCATATCACCCTACTCATTTAGCAAGTAAAGGAAGGTCATAATGCAATGCGGGCTACAGAATCATCAGCTTTCTAACAATTATCACTAAAAAAGCTCCCTTTATATTAGATTGAGAAGGAACAAGTTCATTAGCCTCCCCATGCCTGGCAGAAATAGAAACTTGGAATAAAGACAGCTGGCTGACATACTGTCCGGATAACATGAAGGTCATGCAGCTTAAGAGGAGAAAGCATTTTGCGGAATTGGCACAGTTCACGACCATTTATTCAGCCTAATGCATCTGTCTGTCCATAGACAAAGCAGTTTATAACTCTATGCAACTGAGCTCCTGTAACTCCTAGAAAGGAACATTCAATAAAATAGCTTGTCATCTTTCTCTGGACAAAATATTATATTTATTCACCTCAGATAAGGGTTCAACAAAGTCAGAAATGCCTGGGTTACCCCCCATGCAAATCTCTTGAAACCTGTTTTACTTGGGATGATCCATGAAAGCCATCTGGAAGCTTCACTTGATTACAATATGATAATCAAGGTACATTATGAAATGCACACTATCTCTGTACCCCACATTTTGAAATGGACTTCCCTAAGCTTCCAGCTAAAATTCAAGGTTCTGATTCCTAAGTACAAAGACAAATGTTGACTTTAGCTCCAAGTACCTTTTGCCATCTATGCCAGCACATTAACTGAATAATAATTTTTTTTCAGGGGAGGTGGGGGTGGTTTGGAACTCTTAAACTGCTTCTCCAGTTTGCACACAGCAGTTTTTGTAGCTGATTATTTAAAAAACCTGAAAGCAAATGAAAGAGAATTGTAGAAAGTAGCATAAAAGGCATTTTGAACAAATCTCATGGTCACATATAACGACCATATGTAGATCTTGGTTAGTTTCAATAAAGTTGTTTTCATGAAAAGATTTAAACCTTTTTTGCAAAAATACAAGAGAAACATGTTAAACTTGGAATACTTTATTTATAATCCAGGCAGTATTGCCTATCTCAACTATCTAGACTATAAAGAAATAATCTGTGGCTCCCACTGGAATAGTGTATGTCTCAAAATTTTGGGGTATGTATCCCCACATTCTTGTGAACTGGGGAGCTAGTCCTATCTACAGCCAGTTGAAAAATTTCCATCTATTTTTTTCCATGGAAAAATCAAGTTTGCAACTAAGCACTAATTTAACAGAATCTATTTTCTATACATTTCAGATTTCTGAAATTTTCACTGAAAAAAAAAAAAAGAAAAATAAAAAAACCCACGTGTTGGCTGAAATTTTCAGTTTTCATGTTTTCAGTTTAAACATTGAAGCTCTGCTACTAATCTAATTGCGGTGATGCAAAACTAGGTCACATGCCAGCAGGTCCATAAAAAAGGACTTGTTCAAACATGAAACTAAGGAGGAATATAAGCAGAAGAAGTGAAAATGAGCAATCCATCAAAACCATAGCTAACTACATAAGTGCTTGAGACTGTGTAAGTACCCATATTTTGGCCAATAACATTACTTAGCCACCTGAAGTACTGCTACTACTCATGTTCAACAGTAGTTCAAAAAACCAAACTAGCCCTTCTCACTTTCATACAAAAACCTTTTGTGTGTTAGCCTACTGATTAGAGCATTTACCCGGAAAGGAGAGAGACCTGAATTAATTCCACTCTTAGCAAGAAGGGGCTCAAAATACAGCTTCTACATTCCAGAAGAATGCCCTAAACTTCATGTTACAGACAAGCACTAGCCTGAAGCTGCAGTATCTGGAGGCTTGTGATGTGGAAGTAATTTTTATGATTTACAGAAACTTTATACAATTATTTACACTGCAGAGGTAATAGTTTGGCTATTGCCTTGCAAGGGTCTTATGTTCTCTGACCTGGAAGTTCCTGATGATCTTACTCAGATTGTCCCAGGGGGATACCACACTGCTTGGAAAACTGTGCGTGTCCAGGATGACTTACTGTATGCCACCTACCCATCCCGTTGAAGCTAGAAACGATTTACAAAAGTCATAGGTCCAGAAGAAGAACAAGCAAGAAGGGCATTGAATAGATCACTTTTCCTTGGAAGGCCAAGGCCAAGGTCCTGAATTGTAGTCACTTTTTCCAAAGCTGTTTTATTCATTTTATCTAATGGCCCTTTAATGCAAAATGCATGAGCAGTTCCTGGAACAAGGACCAATAATTCAGGATACCTGAGCTCTCTCTCCTCTTTTCCATTGCTTGTTGGCTATACTTTATCTCCCCATGAGCATACTAAGTGCTGTGAATCTCAGTCCTAGACACCTACTCTCCCTATTTAAAATATAAGTAATTTAGATTATCCTCAATTCTGCCTTGTGAATTCCACTTCTAAAGCTGGGCACCTAACTTTCAGCTTTGGAAATGCTCAGCATTTCTGCCTCTAAGTCCTTGCTCAATATCGTACAGGAAGATGATAGCATAGCAAATTCCCTTTCTTACCAGCATGTCCGTTTGTTGACTATATTTAACGTTTTCTTTACACAGTTTATCCCGTCACAGAGACAGTACATGTCACTAATTAATGGGCTTCATGGGAAGTGGGAAAAATGCATCCATGGGTAACTTACAATTTTGCTGCCTAAAAAGATGGTGCCTCCACATCTCTACTGTTGATTATAGTGCACCTGTTTGGCTTGCCAGATTAAAATATCAGCATACACTGAATTTTCAAATGCCATAATGAAGCCATAATCAGTTTAATTCCCTCTCCACTCCCTACAAAAAATAAAATTACTTGCAAAATAATTACAGAGATCTTTTCTCCCCAGCATTTTTGGACATATAATACAATTTTAATTTTATTTTTGGAAAGGTAATATCTACTTGACCTATGCTTGGAAAATTTCAAAATATTCAATATAAAAATATCTGGATTTTCAGACTTTCCTTCCCCTCTTCTTGCACTTGCCAAATGCTAATTTAGGTGCTCTTCAGCAAACCCAGTATAATAACGGGACTATTAGCACTTAAAGCCAAACACTGGATGGAAGTTTTTTAAAAACTGCATTTCAAAAACTGATCTATCATTTTACTTACTTTTTATGTTGGCTGTTCTTTTCTATTTAGGCTTAAGATTTCAATTTCATTTATTTATGATACTCTCCTAAATACATGAATGCAGCAGGCCTCTAACTAAAGTTCTATCACATAATTTTTGTTTCTATTCTATAATGGGTGTTTAGAAAGCAAAGAGCTGGCAAAGTGACAATTGAAAAAAAAATACCCATGAAACAACCTCTCCACATTTAACCTGCACTTGATACAAAGTCTGTTTCTTAAGTAAAATAAGAGGTAATAAGATAAGCCCACTGCAACAGGTAGGAGAAAAAAGGCATATTCACATCTGTCAATGCTGCCAAGAAATTGCAGTAATAATCAAGTGTCTCAGTCCCTTGCTAAGAATGCTACCTGCTCTTTGAAAACCACTTTGAAGAAAATCCACACATCATTCTGCTTTCCTGAGTTCTAGAATGAAAAATAGATGCCCACTGTCACACAGCTATATTGATTATGAGTGAAAATGTGATCATTTTGCATTAACTTGCCCCACAGCACTGGAGTTCCATCAAAGCAGCAGAAGGAAATTAATGCTTTCATATAGTGCCTAAGAAAATATGAGATGTTGTTCACTTTGCCCTCTAGACAAAGAGGTATATGCCAATAGCTGAAAGGTAATAGCTTTTAGAGCAGAACATGAACTCTAGACTTTTATTAAAATCATTATTTAATGTGCAAAAAATAATGAAGCTGCAGCCATGGCATTTAAAACAGCAATTTGTAGTCATTATATCTTAGATTATGAAGCTTATTTTCGAAAAAGCTAGTCTTTTGCAAATTAAAAATTCATCGTTAATGCTCATGGATTATGTACTACTTAAAATGATGCCATTTTGTACAGATTTATTCCAACTAAAAGGGGAGTCAATGGAGTGACATACATAAAAAGCCCATGTTTTTCACTGCTCTCTCTTTAGATCTCTCTGCTCTTTCTACTGTTTTAAAAAAAGTCAGTCAAAAGATATGTGATATTTCAGATATTTCCCCACCCTAGTGATATTAAGTATCCGAATTCTCTTATTTGCCAGGATCCTTACTCCACTGAACTTTACAGGGATACCCTGGAATAGCCTAGGGGGCTACCCTGATCTTAAATACTGTTTTTTCTCTCATTTTGGAATAATGATATTAGGGTGGCAATGAACACAGTGATAGCTAGAAGGTGAATTTTGATGGACTAGAGTTAAGCCTAGATGGAAGGATTCTTCTAATATAGGTAAACGTTACCTACAGCAATTGTATAGAGGAAAAGTGCTTTCTTCCTGAGTAAATTTTTTTGTTGTTCAATAACTAATTATACAAATGGCTCAGAGTGGGAGTGTTATCCATGCTTAATTTTTATAACATTTGCTACTGTATCCTTTCTCTCTCTATCCTTATCCATCTGAAATACTATTCAGAGTTTACTAAAAGCTTAAGGAAATGGTTATTTTTAACAATGTAGCAAACTACAGCCCTTCTGCTACCTCCAGCAAACACTTTTAGAAAACTGCTAGAGCTCTGATTAAATATAATTGAAAAGTAATGCATTGGCTCTCTGTCTTTTAATAATTTCTGTAAGAACAGAGTCTACGGATGATGGCTCCACTGTACAGGCAGGTAAAACCTTGTAACCTATGGCCCCAATCCGGCCCATAATTGGGCATGTGTCAATTTTACTAGCTTGAGTAGGCACATCTATTTCAAACCTACTCCCCTCTTTATACTATCTCAGGCCATGGGCGAGGGTTAATTTCTAGCAGTAAGAATTGCTCTGAAATAGCCCAGGAGTTGGGAGTGTTCATATATTCCAGTCCCGTGGCTGCAATGCTATGCAGGGGGTACACAGGGGAGCCCACTGCTTCCCAGCCTGTCCTCTCGCCTACCTGGGAAGGAGGCAGGCTGGCAATAGGTATCTCCCTGGCTTTTAAATCACCACATGTGCAGCTTCTGGAGCCCCAATTTCAGGAGCCTTGTCACTGTGGCTCCCAGTCCTACCCTCTCCTTCCCACAACTCCAGCCAGTCTATCTAAAGGATTGGGACAGGCAGCACACAAGATTCATTCTGCTGCAGTGAGAAGACTTCCCCATCTTGGGGTAATGCTCCTGAAGCCTTGGGATTGTTGCAGCCACAATGCAGCTGCTGCCTGGCACTCCTCCCGGCCCATCAGAGAATGGCTAGTGTTCCCTGGTGACAGCCGGGACAGGCTGTGGGAGGGCTTCCGCTGCAGGGGAATGCGGATCCCTGCTAATCAGCTGATTGGTAGGAGGGCAGGGGAATTTTCCCTGCAGGCTATGCACAGGGCTCCCAGATGGGTCTCTCCTGGGTCTGCTATCAGATTCCGTGTTCCCTTGGAGAGCAGAGGACTGTGGTATATTGACTGTCCTCCACACCCAAACGAAGCGTACAGCCATGGAAGTTAAAATCAGAAGGAGGGAAATCTTTCTGGTAGTAATCAATCTAACTTTCTTGTGGAAGATCCAGTTTTCAGTTGATCCACAAGAAATCGTTTGATTGGCTGTGGGCTCTCTTTTTGTACCAGGAGAAACAACTATATTCTAATCTGTACAGTAAAAATATTGTGATTATTTTGTGCAACATAATTTTTTTTTGTAGAGAACTCTCCCCCCAATCCTTTTACCTCACCTACCTTATATTGCCTCTCATTTTATGTATTCATCTTATATGAATGCAAACATTTCTCACTATAACATTTACATATGTTGGGCTAAATTCATGCAAAATGGGAGAAGCAGCAGCAGAGAAATTCCACTCTACAAGCCTGAAATTTGCAACCATAGAGGGTATTCACCACTACTGAAAAAAAGCAGCACTCGGGTTAGGGCAGCTTTATGTTGCAGTTAGAGTTAACCCTTCAATGGGATATCTTGATGCAGTGTATCCATCTGCTCTATTCCATACCACTCATTGCACCATGGCTTACCAGAAAATGGGATTTGTACATTCATCTACAGTTGTCAGAATAAACTACCAGTTCCATCATTCCAGTACATGAAAATGCATTCTTTGAAAAGGAAAAATTGTTAAACAGATATTCACTCAGACTAAAATTGTAAGTCATGTCTCTGCAGTAAATAAGTTTCATTTCCTTAATGCATGTAGCTTTAATGATATATATATAATTAGAAATAGAAGCTCACAGCAATAATATATATATTTGCTGTGAGTTTCTATTTCACCCTTAAATAGCAGGCTGAGTACTGAATTCATCTTTTAAATCTCTCATTTCACTGTGTGCATATTTATTGTGGTTACTAGACTGGAAAGTGTGAAAAGCACTAATGGAGTTAATCAGAATCCCACAAACAAACATAATTATTTAAAAACCAAAAGAAAAAAAACACAACATAGTGGTCACACAATATGACAATATAGTTTAAACTGAGCAGGGAGTTTGTTGTTTGCAGTACATCATTCCTTCTCCACTCTGCTCGCCATTTCTCCAAAAGACCACAAAACATTCAAAATGATTATATATTCAAGAATGCTGTATTTGCTGAAAGAAAGACAAATACTTCTTTAGTTTGAAACTCAATTTGTGGTTGAATGATTAATGTCATCTAGGTCTTGCAATTACATAAGTTTGGATGTCACCCAGGAGATTCAGGTCATCGCGCCAACACAAGTGCGCATATTCCTTTTAAATTCAGTGCACAACAGAACACAACAGGACATTGTGCATTAACGTGCCTGCAGGTGGAGTACAGGCTCCCCCTATAGTTATAGCCTAGTATCCAGTGTAGTTGGGCTCTGGTCATTGTGACTGACATTTAAAATACTGTTTACATAATAAAAGAAGACCATATCAGAGCTATATAATCTATTTCTTTTGTGGTCTTTCTCCCAGTTGTTATTATGCACTGCTGTTCAGTATATTCAGTTAGTTTTCAAAAAGAAAGGAAACAACAGTTTTTCAAAAGCTAAAAATACTGCACGCATCTACTACGTGTGTCATGTCAGGTAACTGTGATCACATTTGCTTTGAATTAAATTTCAGGTACAACCTCATTCTGTCTTTTCTTGTTGATATTTCTGTATTTAGTTCTAATCAGGAGTGGGAAAGATGTTAATATTATTCAAGGTTTAATTTTGCGGTTACCAATCTGAAAAGGTAATATTAACTTCCAATACGTGATTTTATCTTCTTCACAATGAAAGCTGTCACTTCATTAGATTCCGAGACAATGTGAATACTTATCTCACTCCACTGTTTCATCAGTAGGTACAAGATCATTCCAGACCAAATGCCTGCATCTCCTCTGTCATTCATGCAGTCCTAGAGATACCATGTGAACCCATAAATGCTACTACCAGTGAAGAGTTATAATGGATTAAGTAGGGGGTCCCACAATAGCACTCTTAAAACATTCCCCCTGCCATCTTTATTTTATTCATTCTCATGCTCCTTTCCAAGACATACCAGGATTCCTTGAAGTCACTGATGCTTAGAATAACCTTTACATATGTGTTGTGTGGATTCTAATGGAGCATGTGGTATGTCTTGGAACAGATAAAATTACAGGTAAGGAAATTAAGTTTTGCTTAATACGTTTGTGCTCCTCTTATCATAGTACCCTTTTCAACACAGGGTTTTAGGCACTGGTTCAGTGCTACCAGTGACTGAAGCAGGACCCAGTATCTATTCCTGAAACTTAATAGCCAGCACTCATATATTTGAAAGAGATGAGATCACTGGACATAAAGAAACAATGCCTTTTTTGAAGTAAGATGGTCTTTCTTGCTCCTGAAAAATCAGGATGCAGTCATAAATGCAGTTGGCCAAGCTTGGCATAACCTGCAAGCCTGAGAATTTTATTTCCTTGGCCTGGTTGTCTACTTTACAGTTTTTCCTCTCTTCCCTTTCCTTGGCCAGGGTGAACAGAAAAACAAACCAAGATTAAGAAAAGATAATACTGATAACCCACTATGACTTTCCCTTGCCCTTTCAAACTACCATATTTACCTGAATCCAAGATGACCCTGAATATAAGATGTCCCCCAATAATTAGGTTCTATACATGGAAAATTGATAAATTTATTATAATTTTTCATGTATATAATCTAACTTTTTGGAAGATCACCTTAAATTCCCCCTCCCCCCATCACTGCAATGGCGAAAGCAGTGCAGAGGTGCAGGTGGTGGGGAGGCAGGCAGTGGGAGGATAGGGAAGACAGTGTGGGGCAGGTGGTGGGGGCATGGAGCAGCTTGTCCCCTTCTGTCTGCCCCCTTGTGCTTTCCCACTACAGCCTTGAGCCCTCTGCCACCTCTCCCCCTGTCTTCCCCCACTCCCCCTGCAGCCTCTGCCCCTATACCAACTCCCCACTGTGACAGCTGAAATTATGTCTGTGTAATAAAGGTGCTTGCTGAAGGCTCTATGAAGATTAGACCAAGTGTTTTTCTGTATTTGTTTAGATATAAAGCTATATGTTGTTGCTAAAAGCCTAATTAAATTTTAAGATGTAGTGAGGCCTTGTATAAAGTAAGGCCTATTAAATTTAGCAAAGCCTTGAAGTAGTAAGGTCCTGTGGTGTACTTAAAATTACCTTATTAAAGAAATGCAAGGCTTGTACTGTTATTGGTCAGTCTAAGGACAGTTGAAGTAAAAGGAATCTGAGTGGTTGTACATTATCAGAACAATGCAAAACCTATAAATTAGCTGGAATACCTGGAAACCATTCGGAAGGAAGATACAGCTCTGTGAAAAGGATTAGTTAGCTGTTGCCTGGATCAGTGGGCCTGTGGACCTCGAGGAGCCCAAGAACTACATTCTAGGGTCCTTCCCGGTACCCCTCAGACAGCACTGATCAGGGACGCCCAACTTCACTGAACTTTCTGGAAAGAGAAACTTGCTGCATATCACGCATTAGAGGGGACTGCCAATAAGTTGCCGACGTGAATTGCTTTTGTCTGTCATTGTTTGTCTTGTTACTACGCATAGTTGTTTTTTTGTTAAGTTAATAAACCTTTCTTACCTTTCTACCCCCGACCATACTCTCAATCCCAAACCCTCCGCAGGCAGCTGGGACACCCCCTGCTAAACCCATGCTCCAGCACCAGCAGGCTCTGTCCCCAGCTCCAGCCTGGAGCAGAGTATGGCCCCAACCTGGCCCTATGACAGTGGGCCAGAATTACATTTTGCTGAAATATTACAGATTCTGTTATTGAATCAGAAATCTTCTGTAGAAATGCATGAGTGTTAATAGTTTTCCTGGAGAAGAATATTTGAGACAGTCTACTGCTTAGGGCAGGGGCAGGCAAAATCCGGCCCACAGGCTAGATTGGGTCCACAGTGGACTCCACTTCCCAACAGCCCCTGCCCGTGTTGCTTAAGCTGGTTTCCATGAAGACCCCAGGAGTGGCATACCTGTAACAGCACAGAGCCAGGGTTTCCATGGAGACGAGCCCCAGTAGCACTGGCAGGGAATGCAGCTGGGCGGGGAGCGACTCTGGGGCTGGGATCTTATGGCAGTGACAGCGTGGTCTGGAGCTGGGGCAGAGCTTCACTGCCACACGATCCCAGCCTCAGCCCCGGAGCAGCTCCCCACCATGCCACACACCCTGCCAGTGCTGCTGGGGCTGGACTCCATGGAAACACTGCTCCGCCATTTTGCTCACCCCTGGCTTGGGGCATGCTCTAGAATGTGGGAAGGACAAGTTCCAATCCCTTTTCACCAGGGTCTCCCCTTCTGTGGGCGCTAAGTTCACAACCCAGCCCTAAAACCCTGATCCTGGAGAGCATGACCTTCAGACCAACCACAACTCCTCCAGTTGATAGTAGGTGAATTTTATGGATACACAGTGATAGGAAATAAGAGCAATGCAGTCAAAGCAAGCAAGATGATTACAACATACATTACCCAAATTCCCCAGTGCCCAGAATATACACAAGGCAAGCGATGCATCCAGCCAGTATGTAAATGCCACCTTGAGGTTTTTTGCTTGAATGTCTGATGCCAGAAACCTTAGAGGTCGGGAGCCAATGCCAGCTCATTGTTCTGAAAACTCCTCCTTTTGTATTCCTTCTCCTTGGATGACTCTTCATCTCTGGGCATTGTTGACTGATCTCCCTGGGGTTGTCATACTGTCTACGTTCTGTTTTGTCAGCCAAAATCCTATCTTCATAAACCTATCACATGCATACACCTTAATTTGGTTATTTCATTCCAAACTAGAAATCCCAAGGGTTTTTGCAAGTGAGCACTGTAGCTCTGGAGCCACGCCTCTCTTTATTATAAAAATAAAGTTTTTAATATCCCAGGATGTTTATGTCCATTGTCTGCCTTGAAGGCTGTGAAACTATGTAACAAGCAGGGTTTTAGAAATCAATTAACCCTTGCTGTTGCTCTGGACCTTTGTTCTAATGCAATATCTACTTTATCTACAAGTCAATTCCTAAAAGCAAACCTCTAAATATCATTTTCTAGCCATCACCTTCTTCCTTCTTAATTCTACTACTTCCTCAGAAACTCCTAGTACCTGTGGGTAGAATAAATACCACCTGTGGAGAGCTGGCCAAAAAAAAAATCCCACTTGAAATGCTTGTGTTTGCATAATTCCTTCAAAATAGCATTGCCACTTTTGTATAAAAGTCCATTTTTATCACTTGCTACCCCAACCAATAAGTTCCTAATCTATCATATTTCTTTGCCAGTTTTGCAATTGGATAGTCGAGTGGAGTCTTTTCCCCCCATTAGCCTTGCATGGCATTGTAGCATTCATGACCCACTATGTCAGTGGATTCCAACATTTTTAGGTCAGGGATCACTTTTGGAATTTAAAAGGAACTGAAGATCTACCCACCCAGCAGGTAAGTCTGTGGGGAGGGGAGGAGGTAGGGATAAGGGCTGGGGGGAGGGCAGATCGAGGCTCCAGCCCTAGCCCCACTCCCTCCCTCACTACTGGGGCCTCAATCTGCCCCCCTCCCAATGGTGGTGATGGAGGGGCAAGCCCTGCACAACCAGGGTGAGGCAGGGGATGGAGCTGCAAGTGACTCATCCAGGGAGGTAGCACGCAGCCCAGGAGGGCACAGCAGGGGCGCATGACCTGGGTTGTTCCCTGGGTTGCACTCAGGCCAGGAAGCTACAGCAGCAGCGCTGGGAGCGGGGGCCATGGGGGGGGCTGTAGCCCCGCCCTAACCCCCACTCCAAGTGTAACTGCTGAGCACAGCATGAGCCAGGCCCAGTAGGAACAGCCCACTCTTCCCCATGCCCACCAGTCCTGCTCCCAACCCCCACCCCCAAGCCCAGCAGTTCAGTTTGTGAGGGACACAAATTCATTCAGTGACCATATCAATGAAAAAAATCAACACCAAAAATTTGTTTAAAAAAACGCTCAGATTGGACACCTAAGAGTGAATGAAATTCAAACCTTGATTGCTACATTGACTGCTTCAGAGAAAGAATGAACAATGAAACACTCAACAACAAACACCACTATATCAACCTCTCCCTCTCAGAAAGAAGGGCCATAGAATCTCTAAAACCCAAACACCAAATAGTAATAAAACCAGCAGATAAGGGAAAAACTATAGTTATCCTTAACCATAAAGACTACATATAAAAGAAGCCAACAGACAACTCTCTGATACTACCTACTATAGAAAAATAGAGAAAGATCCTACTCCCCCCCTTTTCTCCTCAAAGCATAAAACCACCATCACATTTCCATCAGAAATGCAAGAAAAACTTCAGACCCTGATCCCTCCACTACCCAATCCAGGGTCTTTTTACCTGCACCCTAAAATCCACAAACAAGGGAACCCCAGCAGACCTATCATTTCAAACCATAGAACCCTAATGAAAGAAATATCAGGTTTTATCAAATCCATCTTAAAACCGCTCATCACCCAAAGACTGAGTTTCATCCAAGATGCAACTGATTTCCTGCGAAAACTGAAAAACATAGACTGCTTTCCCAGCAATACCCTCCTAGCCACCAGGGATGTCACTAGCCTATGCACCAACATCCTACACCAGGATGGCATACAAGCCTGCCTTAAATATCTACAAGAATGAAATTACAACTCAGAGTACAGACCTCATGACATCACTAAACTCATATACCTCATCTTCACACACAACAATTTCAGTTTCATACCCAACACTTCCTCCAGATTATGGGCACAGCTATGGGCACCAAAGTGGCCCCACAATATGCCAGCCTTTTTATGGACCACCTAGAAGAGGACTTCCTCAAGTAGTGCACCACCAAACTCTTACTATATCCAAGCTACATAGATGACATCTTCATAATTTGGACTGAAACCCTGCAGTCTCTGATTCATTACCACCAAAAATTCAACAATCATCACCCCTCCATCAGACTATCACTTGAATACTCTAACGCCAGCATTTTCCTTTTTGGACACCATGATCAATATCCAAGATGGTGAAATTCAAACCACCATACAGAAGAAATCCATGGACCAACATATATATCTACACAGAACCAGCAATCATCCTAAACATACCAAGAAAGCTGTAATATACAGCCAAGCTCTCCGATACCACCGAATTTTCAGCAAGGAGAATACCTGCGACCACCACCTCACTAATCTCAAAAGAGCCTTCAGCCAACAAGGACACTCCTCCAGAGAGACAGATAACACTTTAGAAAGAGCCATCCAGATACCATGTATGGATTTGCTGCAGTACACAAAGAAAACCCCCACAAATCGCACACCATTAGTTATGACATATCACCCTTCCCCGGAACCTACACAGAAAATCCTCAAACAATTGCAACCCATACTAGAAGACTCCTCTCTCTCAGCCAACAAGGACACTCCTCCAGAGAGACAGATAACACTTTAGAAAGAGCCATCCAGATACCATGTATGGATTTGCTGCAGTACACAAAGAAAACCCCCACAAATCGCACACCATTAGTTATGACATATCACCCTTCCCCGGAACCTACACAGAAAATCCTCAAACAATTGCAACCCATACTAGAAGACTCCTCTCTCAAATAGATCTTTCCAGAACCACCCATCCTAGTTTTCAAACAAGCATGGAACCTCACTAACCTCATCACCAGAAGCAAACTCCCTGTGACCCAAACCATACCAAATGGATCTAGACCATGCCAGGACAAGAAATGAAAAACCTGCCAACATATCTCCACCACCCCCACAATCACTACACCCCACAACAGAGCCATCAGCATTCCTAGATCTTACACCTGCACCTCCAGAAATGTTATACATCTCATCCAGTGCACCAAATGCCCTGACAGAAAATATGTAGGAGAAACTAAACAACAACTGCTCACCAGAATGAATGCACACTGAAAATACCAAACTACCTATGGGGGCACACTTCTCACAGGACAATCACTCTCTCTCCAATCTCCCTCAAAAGAAACTTACAACACACCTTCTGTAGGCAAGCCTATGAACTTCACTTCATAAATCTACTGGATACAAAAAAAACATGGACTCAATATAGACATTGGTTTTATGACACATTACAACCTGCCTGACATCTGATTCAACAGGTACCTGCCTGACCTGACCTCTTACGTTCTTCTTTCCCCCACCTTTTCTCCCCTCCCCTACGTTTCAGTCCTTTGTCTCCCTGATTTCCTACTATTTCCTGCTTCATTGAGAGCCTCTTTCTTACTTTGTATTATTATCACTGTAGTGTTTCCCTTTGGCCTTTTTCCCCCCTACTTTCTTCCACCTCCCTCCCCTGCTTTACCTTTTGGGTTTTTTTGTCTATTTATATTTTCACTACATTTTCTCACACTTAGAGCTTTCCTCATTCCTGTTTTCCTGATCTCCAACTATTTCCTTTTACACTGAGAGCCTCTTTTCTACCCTGTATTCTATCACTATAATGTCTCCCTTTAGCTTTTAATTCCCCTGCTTCCCGCCCCACCCCTGCCCATACCTCTCTGCTTTACCTTTTGTCTTTCTAATTTCTACCTATTTACATTCTCACTGACATCTTGCCACACTTTTAGCTTCTCTCATTTCTTGGAGTCTCAGAACAGCAGAGGCTCCCCATGCCTGAAGAAGAGTAACTGTGCTTGAAAACTTGCCATGAACTTTGTTCCAACTATTCAGTTGGTCTAATAAAAGATATCACATCTACTCAAAAAACCTTGTCTGCTAAATAGAAGGAAATAATCACTTCCCTCAATATTCTAGCAACACTCCTAGTAATGCAGAATAGTATGCTGGTAGCCTACTTCACAACAGGGGCACACTGTTGACTCATATTCAGCTGATTGTCCAATGTAACCTCCAGGTCCTTTTCTGCAGAGAAGCTGCTTAGCCAGTCAGTCCCTAGCCTCAACCGATGCATGGGATTGTTCCGTCCTAAGTGCAGGGCATTGCACTTGTTCTTGCTGAACTTCATGAGATTTCTTTTGGTCCAGTCCTCCAATTTGTTGAGGTCTCTCTGGATCTTAGACCTACCCTCCAGTGTACCTACTACTCCCCCCAGTTTGGTGTCATCTGAAAACTTTCTGAGGGTGCACTCCATCCCATCTTCCAAGTCACTGATGAAAATGTTGAACAAAACCAGCCTCAGGACTGACCCCTGGGTCATTTCCCTTAATACTAGCTGTCAACTAGACATCAAGCCATTGAGCACTACCCTCTGAGCCTGATGCTCCAGCCAGTTTTCTACCCACCGTATAGTCCATGCATCCAGCCTTAGCCTTCCTTAGCTTGCTTGCAAGAATATTGTGGGAGACCATCTCAAAAGCCTTGCTAAAGTGAAAGTATATTACATCCACTGCTCTTCCCACATCCACAGATAGTATATCAGGCTTGCCCTTGGTGAATCCATGATTTTGCCAGGGACTGAGGCTGACAGGTCTGTAGTTTCCAGGACCCTCCTTCCCTTTCTTAAAGATGAGCACTATAGTTCACCTTTTTCAATCATCTGGGATGTCCCCCAATCACCACAAGCTTTCAAAAATAATGGCCAGCAACTCTGTAATCACATCAGCCAACTTCCTCAGCACCCTCGGGTGCATCCCTTCCAGCCCCATAGGCTTGTATATGTCCAGCTTTTCTAAAGAGTCCCCAACCCATTTTGACCATTGCTCACCTCCTCAAACTGGGCTGCCAGGTACAGTAGTCTGGGAGCTGACCTTTCCTGTGAAGATTGAGGTGAAAAAGACATTGAGTACTTCTGCCTTGTCTGCATCCTCTGTCAGTAGGTTGCTTACCCCATTCAGTAAGGGATCCACACATTCCCTGATCTTCATCTTGTTACTGACATACTCGTAGAAGTCTGCCACCACAGAGAACATTAGGGCACATTAATGAACATGTGGACACATCCACTGAGGAGTATTTACACACATAATTCTCTTGCAGGAATACAAACACACAGTAGCATATTTCAAATCCTCAACATTATTGTTAAAGTAAGGTTTATAATGGTATTTTAATCTTTTTTTCAGTTATTTCAAGACTATTTCATTTAAGACTTCAGCTTTTCCTGCCTCCCCTAACACAGAGAAAGCTAACTTCTCACAGTTTTATAGTTAGGTCCTGGTCCCTAACATAAAATGTGCACTACAGAGGTGGTCTTTATTCAGTCTGTTGGACAGTGGAATAAAGGTGGCATTAATAGAGTGGTGAATATGGGAAATGGTGAATACATGGCCCCACTTTCACCTCTGCATATTTAAGTGAAGTGTGATCTTCAGTGCTCATTGAAGGACTAGCCTTTTCACCCAGGGCAAGATCTGCAGCTAATTTTGACATATTTGCCTTGCAAAGGTTCCATAGCATGCCTCTTCTCCATATATATAGGAATCACTTCAAAAAACAACTTTTGACAACAAAAAATGAGCAGTTATTCTGAACAGTACCAAGAAGTTTATGAAGGATGAAAAAACAAATCAGAACCATTCCAATATAACACATCCTTGAAACAGATGCAAATATATTACCAGGACACTGCAATCAGGCTAAAGGTACCTGATCTCGAAGAGGGGTTAACATAACCTGTTCCTGTCAATCCTTTGATGATTAACAAAACACAACTACAGCAATTTCTTTATCTTCCCAGGCCAGAAATCAAGCTGCCTAGTACTAATGAAACCTAAGACAGGTTATCTAGCCTCAAGAGCTTGTAACTGTCTTTCCAATATAGTACAATACAGTAAAACAAAGATGTAAACAGCTTGATAACTGGCACCCTACCCTCCTGAGAGCACAAGACTGAATCATTACCAGAAGCAGGTCTCAGTACTTACTGTATTCACCATCTTGACAGAAGGTTAAATGGAATTTTTTAATTTGTGACCACTTCAAAGAAAGCATGGCACTTACCATCGCTTCATTCAGTTCCTATAGTGCATGCCAAACACCCCAAGCTAGAAAGCTGCAGATGGCAACGTACTTTCCCAGAACAACCAGAACCTCAATAAGCAAGGCTAGAAATAATATATATATATATATATATATATATATTCTCCCTCATGACACTGTTCTGCCAACACAGAGGCAGGTACTTCCTTTAGATTCAAGCACTCTGATCTGGAAAAACATGAAAATTAGTCAAACTGAGAAATATTCAAGTCCTGCACAAAGTGAAGACAGCTAAAATTAAGTTGGCTGCCAACAAATATTTTTTCAGCAGTTCTTCCAATTCAGAAGTCTTCTATTACAGAAGCCCTCCATTTCTTCCCCCCGGTAAAAAATACCACTATGAAGTTGAGTTGCTGAAGTCCTAGCAACCCCACAATATAGTCAGCTAGGCAATCTTCTTCATGGTGCTCTGAAAACACACCTGCTGTCTCAAAGGACAAGCTATAAAGAAAATCCCTTTACCCTGGGATGACAAGTGCATACCAAATCCAAATCTAGAAGTAGTAAATGGCTGGTCCACAATAAGGTTTCAATCTCTACCCTGTCTTAAATCAACAAACAGAGTCAGGCCCACTGATTTCAAGTAGCTGTGAGATCCCAGGCTGATTCACAAGTCTACATGTTATTCACTAGAAACATAAACGGAACATTCCTCAAGAAATTCCTCCCAGACAGTATACTGCAACTGCATGACAATAAATATGGGCAGCAAATGAAAATTTACAGTCAAAGAAACAGAGAAATCATAAGCAATGCTGTATACTTGCAACTCTCAGAAAAAGCAGTCCAATATCAGGCCCTTTCTCTGAGGCAAAAATTGTATTTTAAGATCATGAGTTGGGTAGTCTCTTCCTGTGTGTATGTAAAATATCTGACACATTGGGGACTTCGTGCAGCTGAAACAGCTGGGCATTGCCTAATCATCTTTTATACGGAAAACATTCCCCCCACCCCAAATTTACCATTATTGCTTAAATTTTTATCTATATCTCTCTTTGTTATATTTAACTAAAATCATAGATATCACCATTTGATTTTGAAAAAGAGCAATACTAATGATCACTCTGCTGTTTTTGTTTTCCCCACTGCCATTCGTTTAAAGGGGTTTGGAAAACTTTCCCTATAAAATGCAAACTTATTCATCAGCATTTACGATAAATCTAAGAAAGCTAATGGCAGAGTTAGCACTGTAGCAAAAAGGTGTAGGCTGGAGTTGACAAGAGAAATATTGGCTATTCTGATGTCTGGAAATGCATTCAATAACCTGCCTTGATGATTAATATATCCCACACGTAAGGGCTTGCATAAAAGACCAAGCAACAGCTGTAATTTACCGAAGCAGGTAGGACAGCTCAGCAGTTGAAGCCATCCAAGTTGTAAAATGACAATGTATTAGTGGTTCCCATCCATTTAATTACAGTTTAAACTTTCCAATCTGACAGTAATAAATTGAAAAATGCTGCATTACGGGCTATTTTTTTTCTTCAAGACAGCTGTGGTACATTGTATATAGTGGACCTTTTCCATCTCAACCTTTCTTTCTAGATACTGTCCATGTAACAGGATGTTTCATTTTAATGAAAAATACATTAGTGCATTAAGATAAGGTCATCAGTTGTTAAGTATAATGCAGTTTCTATAATAAAATTAATAGTATAGCCTGCATAAAAGACTTTATGTGGGTTAAATACTTTTAATTACTCCTTAAATTTTGTTCAACTGAAAGTATAAATGGAATATTCCCTGAAAAAAATGTACACACTGTAAAATATCTTTATGGTCCTTCACAATTTGGCCTTCTGTATGTTAGACAAGACTATAGTAAATGGCCAGCAGCATTAACATCTTCAAAAGCCTCTTGGGGAAAAAAAAGACAAAACCCCACAAGCTATAACCCCACTATCCCTCCATAGTGTTTCAAGTTCCTCATTCAATGGACTTATAGCATTTAGGTCCATTATACAAATCATGCATTTGGCCTGCACTGGAAGAACGAAATTTGCTTAACACATTAATTCTTCTCATTTAAGAATCATGGACTTTGGTAGTCTGGGAGTCTGAAAAAGGAAGCCAAGTGCCCGCCACGATGCTGTCTTCAGCCAATGACAACCCACAACTGTTATGAAATCATATTTACAGATCAGTCATGTTCCAGAGCTACATACAAATTCAACTGAAATTCACCAAATATTTTCTGCTGCAAAAGCATGTTGGGGGCTAGATTTATGGTGGGTAATATGCAAGGATACCTTTTTCAGCCAACAGCACAGTTGTTTGGGCACTCACCCAAGATGGGAAATCCAGGTTTGATTTTTTCTCTGCTTAAGGAATTCAAGGCAAGATCTGCTATCTCCCAAGAAATGACCTAACCACCATAACGTAGGTTATTCTGGAGGTGAAGAAGAATGTCTTTAAATCTCAGCTTTTAGAGAAAAGATTGGAAAGCAGGTTTCCCATTTCTTGAGACTTTCTAATTAAATTAGGAAGTGTTAACAAAGGGTTTTTTTCTCTTTTTGTATAAGAATAAAAATATTTTTCATTAGGAAGAGAAGTTTGAAATATATATCTATTATGGTACTATACTTATTTAAGTATTCTATTACAGAAGTTATTTTCTGACAATATTCTGTTTATGAAGAGAGTCCAAGCAAGCCTACATCTATGAAAACTATATAACACCTAGGTCAACAATAAAGAAATCATGTTTATTTGAGAAAGTCACTGGGAAATGCTATTTTGCCAAAGCTGAACAAATATTATAGCATTTTAATGTTCTTTCTAATAATATAATCCCTTTTTTTCAAAGTTAAGAAATCATCATCATAATCATG
Organism: Alligator sinensis; assembly: GCF_000455745.1. Classification (NCBI taxonomy): domain Eukaryota; kingdom Metazoa; phylum Chordata; order Crocodylia; family Alligatoridae; genus Alligator; species Alligator sinensis. The sequence goes on along the minus strand of NW_005842245.1, from coordinate 342,092 downwards.
TAACGCCAACTCTACCTAAATAAAGACAATCACCTCGATTACATAAGGGGTACAACAGGGAAAGCAATCTATCAAGGCTAGGATGGAAATAATGCTTGATCATTTTCGAAGTCAGGCACCCAATTCTCTGGGACTTGGTCATCGAGCTCCTTTGAAAATCCCTTCCAATTTATTTAGGGTAATCCAAGGGTATGCATGTGCACATGTAAGAGAAAGAACTAGAAATAGAATTAAATGAAATAAGTGAACACTTTGGCTGTATAACCTGTGAGAATTTATTACTCAAATCCTTTAAATGAAAAAATGACCAGTCTTCTAAAATTCCCGATTATTTAGGATAAAGGAAGGAGAACAGAACAGCATAGGAACAATCCTGCATAGAGGATGAATATGGAGGAGAAATATTAATTATGCTTCTTCAGCTTCTAATTCATCTGAGATGTAGTTACCTATTTTAGTCTGAAGTCAGACTGAAGGCAACATAGAGGTGCACCTTATAGACTAACTGAATCAGAGCTGCATAAGTTTGGGGGTTTTTTTATGGGCCATAGCTCACTTCATCAGATGCTATGAGTTAACATTCATCTATTCATTCATTCATTCATGGCTTTTATGCAGTTTTAAAATACCTAGATTCTTCCAAGAACTAGGAAGCAAGGAAATTATTCTAAGTTCTAACTATTAATAAAATCTGCCCTGATCTCTCAAATTATTTACTAGTTTCTTTCTGATGCAGTATAAGAATGTGCTATTCTGCCTTGTACTGGGACTTTTAGCTATGTACAAGTACAAGGAGTACTTGGGTTGTATACAAGTGTTACATATATATCACTTTAATGGAGCTTGGAGCAATGTAAATGCCTGAGGATGCAAGTGTTCACAGTGCTTGAGACGCTCTAAATATGTACTCAATCTAAAGTTACTTCACCTTAGAAGTTAATTAACTTTAGCCCAGCCTGAGTTAACCCAATCTAAAAAAGGGTTAACCCAGGACAACCAATGCCTGCACGCATTCACACCATATCTCCAGAGCTGGAAAAGCCCAGACATTTGCCACAGCTCCAAGGCTGTGCTGTTTTACCCCACAACTTTGACCTACCAACCCCTCCCTGTGACATACTTCTGGCTGACTGCCCATGTGAATGCCTCCATGCAGTGGAACTTGACTCAGATTTAGGCATCTCTAAGCAAGGTGCCTAACCTGAATCAGGTTATTCAAATGCTTATTTCCACCCTAAATTTATATCTTTTGTATATCTGAATTATCACTTCTGGAACTCAGTTCTCTTTGTCTGTTGTTCTTAATTATTGTGACTGAACCAAACTCATGTCTACACCTTTTTTGGTAAGGGTTTAACATTTTAACACCATTTTTATTCAAGCAACAGACAAATTAAATACACTTCATTCCAGCAGGCTCCATACATGTGTTATTCCCCATTTCTAAAATAGCTTTCCCAGAAGATTTCATTGAACTGTTTAAAACACAACAGGTGTTTCAAAAATTGGTTCTAAATGTGCAGTCTCTAACAAGGGGAGTCTAACTAGACTGTTATTCACTGAATTTTGGATCTATATTCTTTTGGCTACAATAAATTCTCATTCTCTTACCAAATTGCTGTCATTTGGCCACTTCCTTTTGGGCTCTTGCCCAGAATAATGTATTCATCAAATGAAATGTCACAGGTGCAAGATCCAGAACATAAAATGTATTTCAGGCATTTTTAATCATCTCTCCATAACATTTCTTACTGGATTAAGTTTAACTGCAGATAAGATTACTTACCTTCCTCTACATTCCCACTCAGGTTGCTAGCATTTCTCAAGCCAAACCCATTTTTTCACTAGCACACCATTTCTTCCCTCACTCAACTTGTCAGTTTTTAGCACTGTATCAGTATCATGAAAGATTACTTCATCAGAGTATATCACAAAATTCATAGCCTATAATAAAGGTTTTCCCTTTTTTCCCTCCAAAACAGGGAGAAATATAATAAAAATAACAATGTCAATTTCTCATCCTCTCTTTTATTAAAATGGAACTTTTTCTCCGCTGGTTAAAATGACTGTACGCATTTCAATAGTGGCCTCTTTACTATGTATCAGTTATTCACGTATTTTGGTTATTTGCATACTTTCCCATGGGATAAAAACATGTAATCATCTTCATTTAAAATTTGCCTGGTATTTCACAAAGCAGCCTTTAGCGTACTTTGATTTATTGAATAAGACAAAACTAGAAAAAAGAAAGCTAAGGACCTGTTAATCAAATATCACAAACATCAAGTAGTGCTCGAGTTAACTGCTGTATCAGCTATATTGAATGACTCATTCAGCAGCATGCCTAACAGAAAGAAAATTGCTTTATCCTTTGCCAGAAAAGCACAAAGCTGTGAGGTTGTTGGATGAAAATTTAGTCCAAAGAAAGGTAGCTGCAAGACTAGGATCTTCTCAGTCAGGTACCAAGAATGAGGTAGATGGTTTGAAATTTTCAGTAAGAAACAAACATAAACCCCGCCAAAACAAGTCAGGGAACAAGCAAGACTTTTCATAGCTGCTTACAAATTCAGGATGCAGAGACTTCCCATATCCAAACCAGTTATTTTACAAGAAAAAGAAAGAAAAAAAAACCAACCAGCTTAACTCAGAATCTGTTCATGAAAAACTTCGTTCCATCAAAAGGATAAGTTTTATCTATGGAAGGAAAACAGTAACCTTCAAAAGAGCTACAGAGAAAAGATTCCAGCTTAATCATTAGCTAACACCATACTGATAACACTCTCCCCAATATTGTCAAAACATATGAAGACACGTGCAATTCAGATGAAACAGGCATTTCCTATTGAACTTCTCTGCACAAATCACAGACTTTAAAACTGGATAGTATCAGTGCTTGTATAAATGAAAAAGTCAGACTGACCAGGATAATAGCCTATAACATGTCAGCAACAGATAAACCCAAAAGTACTTTCACTGTCAAAAGCAAAAGGACCCAGATGTTTTAGAGGGGGAAAGGCAGCTTTCTAATCATTTGCACAGCAAACAACGTATGGGTGACTGACCAAATGTAGATAGACTGGATGAGACACTTCAATCATGACATGAAACAACAGCAACCAAATATCGTTCTTCATTGCCAAATGCAGTACCTATCCAGCCAAGTCTGCTGGAAGACTCAACAACATACAAATGGTTTTCTTAACACCTAGTATTACAGCAGATATTCAGACATACAACCAGGGAATCATGAAAAACATTACAAGATATTACCACAATCATGTTGTTTGGAGGATTATCTTGCTTATAGATACCAACTCAGACATGAGTGCCAAGGAAATCATGAAAAAACTAATACTTTTGCTATTAGTTCTGGCTTTACATATGTTCTGGCATTACATATGCTCAGTGAAGCCTGTGAAACAAAATGCCATTGCTAACTGTTTTTGCAGGGCAGGTTTTGCACTACAGAGATGAAGGTCAAGCAGATGGCACAGACAACAAGGATGAAGTCTCTAAACCCAGCCAAATAACAAAGGGCGGAATTTACCCAATGTGTTTCCCAAAATGACAACTTACCATAGATTGCTATGGGACACCAGCTGATGAAGACTGCAAAACTAATTCAGGAAAGGCCCATGAGGACCTCAGATGATAGTTACAAAAATGATGATACCAAGCACTCACCTAACAATTCACATAAACACACTCCTCTTGTTTATGAAGTATGTAAAGATTTTTAGAAGAAAAAAAAAGTTTGCAGAAAAATGAAGATAAATTTCATCTCTGGTGACTGAATAGTTTATGTATGCCCTTATAGATTATATCATAGCTTATTACTGCATTTACTGTATTGATTGTTCTTTGCAGCATTTCAAATTAACGCATTCCACAATTATGTTGAATTAAATGTTGGATTCTTAACATCTGATGCAAAAATGCCTGCAGCATCATGCAGTGCAGTACCACATTATGGTCAGAAATTATGCTATCCTTTTCTGCAATTTTTTTGTCACACTCCGTTTATTAGCATAACTCACTCATTTGCATATTTCTTGAGGAAAAAAGGCTATACAAATAAACAGAATCTACTGTATTTTAATCATTATGGCTAGGTGTAGACACTCAAAAAGCCTGAAGTGGAATTGATCTAAGTTACGTGGTTTTGTGTAAGTGACATAACACATTTACACTGGTAGCAAACAAAACAAACATTTGCCCTTTGGTGGGAAAGGTGCAGATTTTAGACTGGGTTCTGTTATTTTTAAACCAGTCTGTGTGCGCCAAACTTGTGTTCTTTTATGGGTATAGACCATTTTCCGATCACTTTTATACTGGTAAAAGTGTAATTGTCTGTACAACCATTACACTGCAGGCAGAATGCAATCTAGCATGGGTAATTTATGCATTATAAAGGGACAATATGACAGTTTTCAAAGAAGCAGCTATTGAATTGGCACATTTCAACATACATAATGTTGCCTTTTATTCTGAAACTAGTGCCACACCTGTGCCGAGTAGTGGCAGTTGTCTTAGCTATTTTATGTTAGCTTCACAGTATAGGGGAAAAAAAAAAAATCACCAAATCCAATTGCTTGGAATCTGACTATATTTTTAGTAAAAGCAGATTTATTTGCACAAGCACCTATGCTGACTTGAGATGGCACAACATCTTGAAGAGAAATCTCTTCTTCCAAGAATCTTCCAAAACCTAAGGGAGAAATTCCAAATTAAAAATAGACTTTAAACAGAGCCCGATACAATAGAGTAATTCTTCTGCTGCTTACATAGCAGCTACCATCCCTGAGCTACACCTACACTTGCATATACACAAACTAACACTATCAGATCATGTCTTCTAAGTCAAAGCTTACATATACGCTAGGAAAAAGAACTTGGAAAATTATGTACAAGAGTGCCCTCTAGTGGCCTATCAGAAAATATTTTTGCCAACAAATACTGGATGGGTAAAGTCTTTTTACTTTTCTGTCACTTAGAGAAAAGGAAGGAAGGATGGAAGAACTTGTCATGCTACAAGCTAGGCACAACAGCACTTAAATATACAGCACCTTGCCTACAGAGTTGAATCCAAATCACAGAGCAAAGCACGGCAGGGTGAAGTCTTTGTCCCTAGACTATTAAGTTGTGCTCCTTCTTGCTCTGTACCATGTTTATTTTAATTTGCACAGTAGTTCAGCTGTGACCAAAAAGGAGTAGTGGAACAAGTCCTTAGACAGACTAGCCTGTGGCTTCGTGGGTAACTGGAAGGTGGCAGACATGGATTCAAATCTCCTCATGCTGTGGAGAACCTAACACCTGCATCTTCCATTTCCTGGTCAAGTGCTCTGACCACTAAAGCCATTATAAAATGTAGGAGGTACCATTACCTTTTCCTCTAGCAATGTTCTTAAAAGACAGTGGTGATCCTGGCTGACGTGATTTGTGCTGAACTCAGTGCTGACTGTGTATCAGACATGCTTAGGACATACTTGTGCGGGCCGGGAGCACCCCAAGCCCTTTTTCGCACTGCACGCGGGCTGTGGCCAGCAGCCCGGGCACGCAGGGGCGGAGAGGGAAGGCCTTTGCTCTGGAATTAGGCACGGACACGTATCAGTAGTTTAAAAGATTGTTTACTTACACCGAGATGGCAATGGTGTAGGCTGGAAAGCTTGATTAAGTTGCAGTTACAGACAGACACAACACAGACGGTCTCGTGGAGGTTGCTAGGCTCCACAGTGCAGAGCTCCGGATGCTCTGGGTGAACAGGCCACCAATGTAGAAATCGTAAATACGTCTTATATTAGTGGCGCTCGAAGACGGGAAGAGGTGAGCGGTGGATCAGGCCGCCACGCTCCTCTGGATCTCACACAGGGTTTCTATTACCCTGCCGTGTACCCAGAGTCCCCACGAGATGGATGTGGAGTCCTCTTCGGCTTGGGCGGAAACTGCTCAAGCCTCTTATACAGCTAACAGGCCAATCGCTAGCCGTCACGTGTGAATAATTTAGCACTAGCCAATCACGGGGAACAAATTTGCATACCGGTGGCAGGAACTCTTTTGCACCGTGCATTCCTCTTGCAACTCGAGCAATGCACTCTGCAAAAGAAGCTGCAGAAAAGGCGGGAAACTGGTCCCTGCACCGGGGTTTCCTCTTGCTACAGGAAACTCCCGTGCAATGCTCTACAACTTAACATGGATAATTCTGATGCCGAAGCACACACACACAATCATGCCTTTTGGGTCTCGGCTCTTCCTTCTGTCTTTCCCTTGCTGAAGGCATAACAGAATTATACCTCAAATCTGTCACCCAGGTCATTAGCAGCTCTGTCGACGGTCTGTGGAACTAAACGAACATACACAAAATTAGCTAACAAAAGAAATTCGTCCTCAAGGGATCGAATCAAATAATAGCCGGCATACACAAACATACACATAATTATATTCATAACAACAAATTGAACGATCAGGGCTTCAGCGGGCGTCATGGCGGAGTTGCGCATCAGGCCCTCACTCCTCTCAGCGATGTTATCCCTCTCGGGGCCTCTCTCCACCATGCACTCTGAAGTTCGGATCTGCAAAAGAACTCTTTGAAACAATTATTTCACTAACATTTACAAAACTATATGGACAACTATCAAACATATAATACAAGGATGAACATGACTCTAAACTAAGCAGCCACTCAACTCGACGAAATAGTCGAGGAGTCATCACCTTCTTCGAGATAGGTGAAACCTAACTCATAGGCTAGTTGCCACTGTCCAGCATCCCCCAAAATCCGAAGCTGACGCTTATTCAGTCCAGAACGCTGCAGGAGGAATCC
>NW_005842245.1:318236-333383 GCF_000455745.1 Alligator sinensis | reverse complement strand
TCTTATATTAGTCGCGCTCGAAGACGGGAAGAGGTGGGTGGTGGATCAGGCCGCCACGCTCCTCTGGATCTCACACAGGGTTTCTATTACCCTGCCGTGTACCCAGAGTCCCCACGAGATGGATGTGGAGTCCTCTTCGGCTTGGGCGGAAACTGCTCAAGCCTCTTATACGGCTAACAGGCCAATCGCTAGCCGCCACGTGTGAATAATTTAGCACTAGCCAATCACGGGGAACAAATTTGCATACCGGTGGCGGGAACTCTTTTGCACCGTGCATTCCTCTTGCAACTCGAGCAATGCACTCTGCAAAAGAAGCTGCAGAAAAGGCGGGAAACTGGTCCCTGCACCGGGGTTTCCTCTTGCTACAGGAAACTCCCGTGCAATGCTTTGCAACTTAACGTGGATAATTCTGATGCCGAAGCGCACACACACAATCATGCCTTTTGGGTCATGACAATACTTAAAGACTTGGACCCCAAGGGACTTAGGTAACACTTTGATTGGTTTCTGGATCTACGTGAGTTATGCAGGAGCTAAACACCAGTTGGTCAGACTGGGGCAATTCTGAGTACATATGGAAAATAAAACTGCAAATGACTATGCAATCTTTTGCTCAAACAGTAGAGGATGCTAATCTATTTAGGTGCCCCCAGCATTAGCCATCTCCTGAGCAGGGGTTTGTTTTGGAATACAACTTTGGATTTAGGTACCTAAAGTTCACTCAGGATGCCCATCCTTTTATATTTTTATTTATTTATTTATTTATTTTGATGGAGAGAGGGGGCTCAGTCTTCAATTTCTCTTTGCCTCTGTTTTCCATCTGTGTATCATACTTTACTTTTCCCATTCTTTGCCTATATTCTTTGTTTAAATAGTAAGCTCTTTGGGGTGTGGACTGAGCCTTAAATGTTTGTACAGAGTCTCCTGAATGATGGCTTGAAAATGGTATTTTAAAAGTTTGCTTTTTTTGGAATTGTCTTATCCATCCATCCATCAGTATGTTTTAGAATAGGCAGCAGGAGTTAAATGATTTCTAAGAGGCTGGGTCTCACACACACAGTTTCATTAAACTAGGGTCTTAAATCCTGGGTCCTAAATCCAGAGCCAACATTGAAGGGCCACTGTAATGCAAGTTATTTGTCCTAATCAGAATAATAAATCCCAGATTAAATTTCCCCTATATTATGGCTGTTCACAGAGGTGCTTCTTCCCTCGCAGACTTCTATATCACAGCTTCTGGTGCTCTTTAATAATCTTTTTCGAGCTAATTCTAAACGCCTTCATACAATGTTCTGACACCCAATAAAATGAACCAACAACAATGTTGCCCTGGTATCAGTTTGTTGAATCCTAAAGTCATCGTCACTGGCAATCCCTCACAGTTGAGGATGACTGTCTTCCATGATTGTCTATGTGTTGATCCAAAGATGGCTGGCAAGACCAATCCAGGATCAACAGGTTCTACTGTAAGTCAGGCATGTGTTTCCATGCAGGGTGGATGGCTCTGGATTTCTGATTTGGGCCACAACATGCTGTTTCTGCTGCAGATCCTAAATTAAAATAGGTTGAAAAGCAGGGCTTCCAGTCACCAAAAGAGTTGCTTCTTTGAATTTGGCTTCTGTCTGTATTGGATCAAAGACAAATAACAAGCAAGCAAACAAAACCTTCTCATAAAGCAGAAATCCTGAGAATACTGCTGCCAAGAGCAGGAGCAAAAACGACAAGAATAGCTGAGTACCTGCTGAGTTCCCAGATAGCATTACCAAACCAGTTGCAGATGCAAAAGTCCCATCAACCAGACTGCCTCAGGGTAGAGGCTGACCCTGGGACCATAGAAGCAGCCACTCCCAATATCTTTGGGGCAGTCCACCAGGAATATTGCTTTAGAATCAGAAAACATTAATCAAACCTATGATACACTGAACAAAAAACCTTTCGGGGTCTACAAATTGGTCTTTCACAGTAAAATAAAGTTGAACTGAAAATTTCCAAGGAGTTCTACCTGAGAGCCTGATGCGTCACCCCAGGGACTTGGCAGACTCTTGCAAATGAAGAAACTGAATCAAAGGGTTCTGCTAGTTTTTTCAAATGACAGGATATTTAACTTCAAATTTCATAAGTGTCTCTTCTTCAGTTTTCCACATATTCTGGACTCCATTCTAGATAAGACTACAGATCTAAACTTACAATGAATCACCTTACTTTCTGAGTCTCAAAAGAGTAGCAAAGCACACAAACTTGATCAGTCTTTAATCCTTCTTACTTATAGGCATGCTGTAAAAGATTAAGCTCTTCTGCTATTACTTAATCGCTACAAATTGTAGTCTCGGACTCCAAAGGCAATAGAACTAACAACCAATCAGCCATAAAAGGAGACTAGCACATTTATGATATAATATGTTAGACATTCAGGGTTGGATTTTCAGAAGTTCTTTAAGTGATATCAGCCCATTAGTCTCATTAAATCAATGGGGACTTCTGCTTCTAAATCAAATGGGTACTTTAAAGAATTTTGCATTCTGTGCTAATTCTGGCCATTCATTTGTGCTTTTTCCTCTCTTGTGTAACATATTTTCTTTAAGCCTACAAGAAAAATGTTGTGAGAGATCTGCAAGAGAAAAGGGTTAATCTAAACTATTTGCTTAGCTGCACCCATTGCATAGTAAGAGAAGAGTTTGAAGGACAGTATTTGCAAAAATTCACAATGAGACCTTCCTGCCCCCTTACTTCCTCAGCCTTTCTTAAATGATATTGAGTCCTAAATATTCTCCAGTTTCGAGAAGTGTGAAATCCTTAAGAGTTCGTTCCTCTTCGTCTATTTTTCCTCTCCATAAACGCTACATATTTTCAGACCTTCAACTGTGCAACTTGCAAGCCTGCTCTGAAAACATCTTGAAGCCTAAAAATAGTGGATTTTTTTTCTTTCAAATCACTCACAAATGAATGGTGAATAATTCCAGTTTTGTATTTACTGAATTACAGGTTTCCAAGAAAAACTTAATAAAAAGGAGATATATAGTTAGAGATTGAGTCTAAACCCATATTATTTTATTATTCATTGCATGCTGAAGACTATACATTTAAAAAATCTGTTAGAAGAACACTAAACCCCCTTGGTCAAAATGAAAGTAAAAACTAAATTTCTTTCTACTTTCCCATCCTCCCCGACTATCTAGTCCAGGTCTTGGTCTCTCAGGCTAGGGACAGACATTACACATAAACCGCTATGAGTGATCAAAAACTGGGTTAAACCTGTAACAGAACAGTTATTCAGTGCACATAAGCCAGTTTGAAAATGGCTAAAACTGATTTGAGATGAACCTGGTTGATTGTAGTATCAGACTTAACTGATTTGGCTCAAACTGCTTTATGCAACGTCTGTTCCAGACCCCTTGCTGGTTTAAGATAAACCAGACAAACCCAGCATCGCGGGATGCTCTTTGGGCTGGGCAGGACTCTCTGCTCTACAGCAGGGCTAGTCTCTCTCCTCTGCTCCCTGGCTGGAGCTCTGGCAGAGACTTGCAGGCACAGAAATTCTTAAACAGGGATTATTCCCCCCACCACTCTGCCTTACACAGAGCTAGCAGACCACATGCTGGCTACAGTCCGTGCTGTGGGAGAGGACAGGCAGACAGGCTTTTTGGAGCTAGTCAACAGGTAGCTTAATGTCCTTCCTTGGACGAGCTGTTTAAGAAGAGCTCCATTAGTTAATGGAGAGAGGCTTTGTTTTCTTAATGGGTTGATAAACACCGAGTTAGGGGTGACAAACATTTCCTGCTGGGCTGTTGGGGGGGGGGGGGGGGGGGGGGTGGGGGGGGGGGGGGGGATATTCAGAGCATCTTGCTGGGGCCTAGCCATGACCCCACCTCAGCTCAGCCCTGTGGAAGCCAAGGGAAGGCTGCTCTAGCACCCCTGGCTTCTAGCCTGAACCACTGCAGGCATGTGCCTGCATTTCTGGGATGTCTGTCTGGTTACAAAACTAATTTAGCCTAGCCAGATTAGACCAACCTGCAAAGATTGAATCAGTTCAGGCTCAGGCTTTTTGAATGTCTGTCCCTAGCCTCAGTGTTTAAGTCAGACTAATTCCTCTTCCAGGAAGAAAGACTACAGAGCACTGCAGTAATGCAAACAGTGTGTGCTTCAAATGCATTCCCTCTCAAAACAAAAATCATGTCTAGGAGTAGCAAAGCCATATCTCAATACAAAGGAAACTTTCCCACCAAACTTCAAGTCCCTGCCCCAAACCACAGATGCCCAACAGCCACTCAAAAAATGGCTTTAAGGGTTTTTTAAAAAGGCAAAATAATCTTTCCTTATTTTGCTCACAAAAATAGTTTAACTTTTTTTTCTTTAAACCAACAAATAAAATACCAGTGTAAGGCAGATTCTCAGCATGGAAGATTTCAGCTTAAATTGTTTTAAGGTACAACTGAAATAAAACTATCTTATTGGAGCAAGGGAAGGAATGCAACACACACATTCTGTGAAACCTAAAAAATAGCTTCAAGTATAAGTTAGCAGAGGCTTATCTGTGTCTCGGATGGCCAGAGCCAACTCGAGGTGATTTAGAAATTGCTCGTTCATCAGGGCGGGCTGGTGAATGGAGAGGCAGACAAGGTTTAATGGTTGCAAAAACGTTTACTTACGCCGCCTGTAGTTGTGACACAGATGGTCCAGTCGTCTGAACAACCACGTGGGTTGTTCCAGCTGGCGAGGCCCAAGCCAGTTAATCCGTCTGCAAATCAAGCCGGCGGGAAAAGGGTGCGTCTGGGATTGCGCTCGGCGACGGGAAGAAAGATCGATAGGTGATCAGTCTATCGATCAGCTAGCCGCAAGTCAGATCTCTTCAGAGGCACTCTGCAGCGTGCTCAAAGTTCTTCGACTTGGGCGGAAGTCGCACGGAATTTTAAACGGCTAGCTAGCCAATTACTAGCCACTACGTAGGAATAATTTAGCACTGGCCAATAGCGGGACACAAATTTGCATTCGAATAGTGGGAACTCTTTGCACCGTGCATCTCTGTGCTGCAAGGAAGAAATGCATCCTGCAAATTGGCGGGAAGTCTCTTGCACCGAGGTTCTTCTGTGCAGCAAAAACCTTCGCTGTGCAAGAGGCTCTCATGTGGCAAGAAAATTCCATCGTGCCGAGGCACCAAAATCACTGGGTTGTGACAATCTAGACTGCAGTCTTACTGTGCTTGTCTTCAGACAGGCCAGTCACAGGCTCTGCCACTAGGATCTGAAGCAGTGTAGCCATATCCATACAAAGTTGAGTGGGGCCAAGGGGATGAGGTGAGCTAACCAGCCCTTCTGAGTCAGTGACAGAGCTGTTCAAAGACCTGTGCAGCATGTTTGAGGGCATCACAGCAGGGCATAGTAAATTTGCAGTCTAGATCTGGATTATAGAGAGCAAAAAGGTATATTTGAACATTACTGAATAACGCATTCAAATCTTTATTTAATTGTAAAATTCCAAAAATTAACTGAAACGGTGCAATGCTAACTAGAAAGCTTGAGAAGTTATTTGGGGCTGGAGGCAAGGCTGTTCTGAACTGCTGGTGAATGTAATATTACTGGAGAGATTAACTAGTTCCATCTCAAACAGTTTAGCTATTTTGGGAGAAAGTTGATGAAACTAACTTTATACCCTGCATAAATTTAAAGATTAGAAAGTCATCACTGCATATACAGATGAAGGGCAGATCTGATGTGTACCAGAGTGTTTGAGAAAAGCATAATTTATTATTCTTTGGAGGATTCATCTCCATCAGGCTTGCTACTAGGTAGGTCAAATCACTGTTCCCAGCTGTTTTACTGTTTTCATAAAGCTGGCTTTAAAACCTACTAAACAGTGAGGGGGGAAAAAAAGAGACAGGAAAAATAAATTCAAATATATGTGTAGGTTCTTCTCTGTTAAATTGCAGTTCAGTTACAGCTCCAATGAGTTTCCCTTCTTTGGTTAAATAATGCAGTGCCTCATGGGAGTTACTATGTCAATGAGTGAATCATGGAAGATGTGGTTGATGAAGAAGCCTCAATCATAAGAAAGAAAGGAAACAACAAACAACTGTAAGGCACAGTGACACCACAGGAAAAGGCAGTTTACATATTAAACTGACCCAAACAAAATGCTTCTTTCAGTTAAATGCACCAAAAGGAAATATTTCGGCATTTCTTAGCTGAACTATTTATACGTTTTGATGTTCCCCAATAAAATTTTGAGATTGCACCTTTTAAACCTCATACGGCACTAAAATCCTAATTTTGGCTCAGTTTAGTTTTGTGCTCCCTTCCTAAAAACATGTGCTTTATTTTAATCCCATTTATCTATGCTTGGTTTTGCACTACAGAATAAGCTGCCTTCCATTTGTTTCTTCCCATGTTGCCACTCATATATGAGAGGAGCTCTCTGTAAACACCCACAAAACCACTTAGCTGTCCTCTTTCAAACCCTCACCCATTAAACTTTTGTTAGCTTCATTGCCTACAGAAAACTTAACAACAATGAGGTTGCTCATAGACTGTGTTCAGCGCCTCTATTTAATTGTATTCAGAGCTTCCCTGCCTCTTTTTCTCAATCAGCAGCCTCATTTAATATTCAATGCACTGAAACAGGATTCATCTTTTTGTACCCAGGAAAAAATGTGTAATGGCAGATTTAATTTTCATTATAATAAAAATTGGCATTTAAGGGGTTGAATATAAAATGTATGGAGTACATGGGCATCTGCTATTATGGAAGGGGGTACACAATAAGAAAAAGTTTGGGAACGTCTGGTTCAGGGATATTTGATGATCAAATTTTATTTAAAGTTCCTCCCTTGAATGATTTGGAAGGAAATCTCTAACCAACAACAACTATATAAGTATTTAAAACTATGCTTTCAGCAACAAAATTAATAGTCTGTAACATTAAAAGTTGACCTGTGGCTGATTGTATCATTTATTTAAATCTTTTATTTCACCTTCATTTACAACTTATGGCATGAACCCACTTGTTGCTTACAGCTACAGCTATTAGGCAGCTTAACATTTCTTAATTTCATGTTATGCCTAATTTTGAACACTGAATAATGCTGCAGGCTCTTCAGAAGATTATTCTGACAAAAACAAGTTAATTGTAGATTTCTACCTCTACTTCTACAAAATCAAAAGTAGAAAATTCCTGAACAAAATTATGTAGTTCTTTACCATTGTGTGTTGTACATAAAGCACAGTATATTTTAGATAAAGCTCTTAGATTTCTTGTGTTCTTTCTAAAAGCTAATACTGATATGATAAAAGTAGACCATTTATGAAACCATTGTGTGGAAATAAAGTCAAGTAGAGAATTCCAAAATCAAAGTTATTGGAGTTCAACAACAGAGAAGAACATCAGTTTAGTGAATAAGATTGTCAACTCAACTCCTCTGGGACAGTACAATTTTAACACCTTTTAATAAGATTGATTTGTTTTGCAATGTTATTTATTAGATAATATAATAAATCCAATATGATACATCATAGAAGTCTATAAATATTGCAACAAATTATTAAAGCAATAAAATCCCATGGCAGAAACTTAATGAGATCATGTCACATTTGTGTAAAAGGCAAGTGATAAATTGAAGCATCTGCACTGTCTGTCATAACCTTAAAGGGGAAGCCTGCACATTTAAATCTGAATTCTCTGAACACAAACAGTTAAGAATGTTAGGACAGAGTAGGAGGACTCAGAGAAACATAATGAATAATGATTTATTTTCATTTTTTTTTTTTAAAGAAACCTGGTTTGGTCTGCCATAGACTATGAAGATAATACTGTCTTCTGCCATGTGGAGAGATGAATTGAAAAAGAACCTATAAACTACTGCAATAGCTACAACAGGTTTCTCTGACTTTTAAAAACGTTTTACGACCTACCTCAATCCCAACTTTAATCTAAATGCCAATTTCCATATGGGATAGCAACTTGCATCAGGGTGAATAGGAGTCTTGGATAAATGCTCTCCCTATATCTGCTGGGTAGAGATGCGAGTTCTACTAGTCTTCAGTCTCACTTCCTGTTCTGTGGCAAACTTTTTTTGTGGCTTTTCCTATCTAAAGTACAAGACTCAGCAGAAGCTATTAGTATTACCAAGTAGACTGAATTAACTGAATATATAGGGATTATCCTATCTTGGGCAGAGGTTGGACTAAATAACCTCCTGAGGCTCCCTACTTTCATCCCTACTTGTCTATGGTTGAAAGACTTGATGAAAACATTCTAGACAGAGCCGAGAGAAAAACCCTTGAAATACACAGAAACAATGCACCAACGTTAGCATTAGTAAGAGACTGAAAGCATTCCTTTGATGTCTACACCAGCTGTAGAATTAATAATAATTTACATTTTCAAAGGATGAATAGATTTAGAATGTTCATAACACTCTCCTAGAATTTGTGTACTTCATTCAACCTCTCTTACTGCTTAACCTAAGCAAAAATCTAATTTGAATTGTGTTTGTGGATTGAGTGAAAACTTTTGTTACATATTTTGATTATTTCTAAAATAAAGGCCTACAAGTTTCTCAGAACTTTAGAGTGAATTAGTCCTCAAGGGTCCCTATGCACAAGTGTGGAAGCTGCTCTGATGCAAGATTAATCGAGTCTGCTGGATGCATGTCTGTGTATCAGCATCCCCATGCTTAACAACGGCAGTGGGGGCACTTGAACTAAAACTTGAATGAGCTTTAGTTCAAGCACCCCTGCCACCATTTTTAAGCATGGGGATACTGATACACAAGATATGGCAACACTTTAATTAGAGCGGCTCCAAAAGCCTCCCTAATTAAAATGCCCCCCACCACACATGTAAAAGTGCCCCAAGTGTTTGCAGTGTTATAAGCCACAACCATCTCCAGGAGCTCATTCAAACAGAGAAAAACAGCCTACTACTTTATGTTAGCTAATCAAAAAACTCCATTAGTTCAAGCAGTGGAGTGCTGTGATTAGAAAATGAATTCAAACTTGATGGTGTGTGACAGGATGGTAATATATTCCTGAAAGGGAATTCAACTCATCTGAGTGGTTACAGAAGTCAGGTGGTATAGCTTCTGTATCTTTATTGGATGACCTTTTTAATAAACAGGAACTAATCCTGAATACAAATTAATGGAATACTCAACTTACCAAAGATACGATAGGGAGCAATATATGCTAAGTATCTGAGCAGATAAGCAAGCATCAGTAATGTTAGGAACCTATTAAGTCTTTTCCTATTCTCTGTTAAAGCATTATATTTTGGTATTTATGTGGATTCCAAATCTAAAAGATGCATATAATTGAGAAAGACAAAACAGATCATTGGTGATAATGTAGACTTTATATTCATTATTCCCTGGATACACTCACAGCAATTGATTACCTATCCATTTGTATGGATGTGTTTGTATATTCATATATAAAGAAAAAAAACAAAACAAAAAACTGCAGAAAAACTATGAGAGTGCTCTCTCCAAGAGTAAATTAATTTGTAAAGTGAATTAATATAAATTAATTATATATAACTGTACATAAATTTCCTGAACTTGTAGTGAAAAAAATGTGTTGTCCAGCCTTACTGGAAAAATGAAGCAAAAAAAAGACATTTGCATCAAAACATGTGTCATCCGGTGAATGTGTTTGCAGAAACTTTTCCATTATGTTCCCAATCAAATTGTTATTATTTATTAATTAATTTATTTTACTTAGATTCCATAGTCAAAACTTACGGCCACTTGAGTGCAAATTACAGCTTTCTTAAAGGCTACATCAATCATATCTGATAGGTCAACTGGCCGATAAGCTACAGAACAATGGTTCCAATAGATTATTACTTTCACAGATAAAAGGCTACATTATTAAAATAGGTGTTACATCTATTCAGATGTGATACATAACACAGAAAGCACAGACAGAAGTGACAGTTTTTGCTCAATTGGGCCCCAAACACAAGCTCAGATCCTGTGAGAGTGAAGGCTCAGATGAAGGTGCTCCAAAATGGAGCACCTTTATCAGCATCTGTCTGCTCATGCCAGTAGCAGGGCTGAGCTGACATAGCTCACCCTGCTACTCATACTGTCTTCAGAATGGGACAGGGTCGGGGGAAAGGAGCAGAGGGAGTTTGGTCTGGGGTTTTTTCAGTCAGCATTGGAGGATAGATGGTTGGACTGGAGCCCCCCCCCAAGTGGCTGAAAAAACCGCAAGCCAAACTCCCTCTGCTCCCTTCCCGTCTACTCCCATTCTGAAGACAGAGCTGGGGCAGGGAGCGGTGGAGAGAGCAGCTGCAGACTCTCATCTGCTACAGATTGCAGCTGAATCCCCCAGGCTCCCGGACCCAACAGTGAACATCTGTTGCATCCAAGGCATCACTGTAACTCATAGCACTTCCTTAGGAGCACTATGAGTTACAGCAGGGAGCTGCACTTCTGTCTGTGCCCAGAGGCTTTTCATATCCTACAATATACACTGCAATGTCAGGTCTGTACTAAATTCAGTCTCCTGTTCACTTGTGTACAATTCTCACAAACATACATGTGTTTCAGCATTGTAATTTTCATGATGCCAATTTCAAATCTTTTCTCTCAGGAAAATGGTCTGAAAAAAATAAGAGTTTAGCAAGGATCTATAGAAAATCAAGTTATAGATCATTTAATACCTAAAGGTAGCTTTCTAAGCCATGCCCTACAGAAATTCAGGGTTCACAAGAGGAATAAAATTTTCCAGCAGCAGGATGGCTCTTTCAGTGAAATCTTTGGGCCGTGAGCTCTCCCACTACTGCTGTCTACTGATGTTTCTTCCTGCATCCATAGACCATTCATTTTTCCTTCTCTTTCTCTTTTCACATTGCCATTCAAGAATGAGCCATGTACTTCAAAGGCAATGAGTTTTTCATATATACATTTTTTTTAAATAAAAGGGAGAGGCACATATGCCAGTCTGACGCTGCAAGGTTTTCTGAAAATTTGCTCTTAATTATAAAATCTAGTAAGCAGAGGAAGAAGTGAAACATCTTGCAAAATGAAAGGGCAAACCTAAAAGCTTTAGACTGACCATCATTTTCTTGTCAAGCCTGGCAAAATGAGGAAGTTAACATTTTCATTGTGTTTGTCCCATGTAAAGTTACATATTGTTATGGTTAGAGACCTATCAAAACCGTAATTTTTTATTTATTTTTTTTTGGGGGGGGGGGGGGGGGGGGGGGGAGTTTGCAGAAAACACAAACTCAAGCATTTTCTATGAAAAATGGTGGGCTCCACAATTTTGGTGGGCTCACTGCAGGAAAAAAAAAACTGCTGGCAAGCAAAAAAAGGTGTGGGAAGCTCTGCAATCTTGAAGCACAGGAGGAGAAAGCAAATAAGATGCTGAGCCTGTGATGTAGACTCAATACAGGCCCCAGTCTGGGGCCAACCAGGGAAGCAAGAGGGTTTTGGCACTATCCTTTAAGCAGCCAGAGGCATGACGCAGCCTGAGGAGGACTAAGCAGGGATGAACAGCGAGAAGAGGCCGATGGTCAGAGCAAGAAACAAGTGACCATGTCCTCATTCTTTAAAAGGACCCCTGGCAAGGCAAGGGGCAGCATTTTCCCTTAGGGAGGCTTTCACAGCAGCAAACATCCCACTGGAGGAACTTGATCACCCTAAGTTAAGGGACTACCTCAATCAAGATGTGCTAGACGCTGGCAGTTTTCCATGAGAGAACAAGCTTTGCCAAGGTCATCTCCCTGAACTGACTGACCTCACATGCACAGTCTACAAGTGTGGCAGTGTATGAATCCTTCTTCATTGGGGTTGATAAAGCCACCAGGCCTCAAGATAGCTATGTGCTGCACAATTTATTTGTACCCAGGAGTTGGGCAGACCAGGACCTGCCTGTTTTTCAAACAGACCTGAACCACCTCACATCTAATAATTTTTCTACCATGGCTCAGGCTGTAGGGAAGGAAACTTTCACTATGGCTTAGAACAGCGTTCCCCAAACTGTGGTATGCAGACAACTTGTGAGTGGTATGCAGAAGGCTGGGGGGCGGGGGGTGGAGGGAGGGGAAAGAAGGGCATGCGTGCGCACACACAGACACCCAGCCCAGCCTGCTGCAAATGGCTAGGAACACTGCACAGCCACATGTTCAGCAGTGCCCAGTAGATAAGTGTGTTGGGGGAAGGGGTGGTGGGGTGCACATTGAGGCTCCCATGCTGCGGGAGGGAGTGGGGCAGAGGCAGGGATGAATGGGGCCTGGAGGGGGGGAAGGGGGATGCTGGGAGCCCCGTATGGCTCATCCAAGGGTGTGGGGTGGGGCTCCCACCACTGTGCACACCCCAGGATAGGCACAGGGGGCACCTGCCCCCCAGGCTTGTGCACAGGACAGAGGTGACTGCTGTTGCCTTGTGACCATGTGCAATACCCTGTCCTTTGCAGCAGAAGGCACATGGAATTGCATGTGGCTCCTGAGCCCAATGACAGCACCTTCACCTTGCACATAAATCTGGGGGGCAGATGGTCCCCATGCCAACCCTGGGGTGTGCAGTGGCAGGACCCCCGGCACCCCTGGAAAGTCCCAGCTCACCTGTAGAGCCAGGGTGGGTGGGGATGCCGAGCAGCACCCAAGCTGGGGCCTGACTGGGCTTGCATAGCTCTGCGAGGGTATGCCATCTGGCTGAGGCAGGATGCCAGGCTCAGTGGGGTTTGGCTCTGGGCTTGGCTTCCCTATGTGCTGAGCACAGTGCAAGAGGGGTGGAGCCAGCCCTGCTGCAATGGCCTGGCCATGGGAGTTCCTAGAAGCAGCTGCCCCAGCCTGCCGAAGCCCCAGCTTTGCCCACCCGCAGCTCCCCTCAAAGGGCCAGGGCTGGGGCCAGGACAGGTGCTGCACAGGGCCACTGAGCTGCAGGCTTCTGGCCAGCTCAGCTCTGAGTGCTACCTACAGCAGCTGTTTCCAGAACCCAGGGAATCCCTGCTGTGGCCTGGGGTCTCCACCCCACTTGTGCTGTGCACAGGCCAAGCCAGGAGGTCCCCGAGCCTGGCGTCTTGTGGCAGCCAAGCCATGTTCCCCTATGGGCAGGGCAGCTGTGCCCCATCCCTGCAGAGATGCGCAGCCCAGGCTAGGTCCCACCTCTGGTGCTGCTAAGCACCCCCGCTGCAGCCTGAGTCTGAGGAGCCCCAGGGCATCCCCCACTCCCTGCCCAGCCACTGCTCTTCTCCGGCTGCCACCTTCCCAAGGGCCCAGCTGGGCCAGCCTGCCCACAGTACCTTCCCTGCATCTGCTCTCCCCGTGCCTCCCTCCCTTTTCATCACAACATATTTAACAAGAAAGGATACACAAGAACAAAAGGTAGTATATGAAGTTTTATTTATTGTCACCAGATTTAGTTTTTAGAAAACCTGGTATTTACTGTAAGAAAAAATAAAAAAGCAGGAACATTTATGATTATTAACTATACTAATATGCAGTGCATCCTGCCATGTACCCTCTGCCCCAGTTTTGTTTTTCTGTTGTACCTGCACTCTGGCACCTTACAGGGTACACATTGCAGTTTTTTCAGTACTCCAGCCAAAAACGTTGCCTACCCCTGGTTTACACTGTCTTTTGTCCAATCTACAATTGTTTTATATGGCTACCATAACTGATAAAACAATGTTTTGATGTTGTGTTAATACATAATCTGTTACTGATGTGTATGAAAAATTTGCTGGCGTATCATTTTAAATTGGTGGTACTGTATCATTTTAAGTTGATGATACTCAGTCTGTCAGTTTGGGAACTGCTGGCTTAGAATTTAACAAGATCTCAGCATTTCTGTCTGATACTGCCATGTATATGTGCAAAGCTTTCTCTGATGTGCTCCAAAGAATACTGCTCAACACAGTTCATGTCACCTGCAATACACTCATTCTGTCTTTAGCAAGTGACATCTGGCACATGCAGTTCCCTGATGTGGATAGCCCTATTTCCTCTTTCAAGAAAACCTTCAAGCACTGTCCAGGCCACACGCTCCAGTTCATGGAGGTACTAATGTGGTTTGACGGTCAGTAAACTGTGATCCACTATGTACACAACAAGCTGATAGAATTGATAAGTTTGGTCAAAGACAGGACATCATACAAACTGTCAACATGCTAATATGAAAACCAGGGGAGAAGGGACCTGTTCCAGGCAATAGCTGTGAAGCTGAACCAGTACTACAGGTATGACCTGTCACTACCACTGTAGTTCAGACAACTGGCTACCTCCTTTCTTAGTGTTTTTTGGACCCCAACCAGATGCCTGTTCTGAGTTGCGACTGTCAGCTACTAAAAAAATCAATTCCTGGATGGGAGAAAGGGCATGACAAGGAACATGCTGCTTATGTGAACTTTGTCAAAGAGTGCCAGATGCTGTTCCTGTGTTTTGGGACTCTGCTTGTGACTGGTTTCCAAAGCTCTACACCCTGGCCAAAAACTGCCTCACAATTCCAATTAACTTAGTGAATGCTGTGCATGCCATCTCAGTGTATGGACAAGTGTTCATCCCTCAGAGACACAGATTATCAGTAGCAACTGACATCAGTAGCAATTTGAGTAGGTCCCTAGTTATAACAGATGTCATCATCAGTATAACTAGGAGTGGGCAACCAGGCACCAGCCCCAGGCACTGATTTAGAAGGGGTGCCAGACTGATGGCCCTTAGAGAGTCTATGCCATGGAAGCAGCAGCTATATGTGAGGAACCCCCAACATGGCAGCAGCAGCTGGGGTAGGTAAGACTCCAGTGCTCAGCACTCCCAGCTTCCACTTGACAACCCCAACACATACCAACATCCCCCCTCTCCCCCTGCCATTTTTGCCCAGACACAAAAACAGTTACATATACCTATGCAGGTCACCACAAGTCACTGTTACCTGGCTTTTGTTTTTCCTCTCCCCTCCCCTTTCCCATCATAGGCTATGATGATTTTAGACTTGAACATTTTCAGACTAGGATTGGTTCTCATTGAAGAGTTCTTTTCTGGGAACTGCTGTGGTCCAAGATTAGTATGCGTGTGAAAATAAAGGAAGCACATTTAGAAAATTTCTAAAATGTACTCTAACTCATATTTCTGACCCCTCTATTTGGAACCTGATCCCAGTGCTGGGGAATTCTGCCACTGCTCAGCAGAGGAGCAACCCTGGTGTCAGCA
>NW_005842245.1:305827-318213 GCF_000455745.1 Alligator sinensis | reverse complement strand
AAAGATGTAAAAAGAAGGAACAACAAATTTCAAAATATTCAACCATTTTCAGGAGTTTGCAACGTAAATTCTTACTGACTTTTCTAGTCATCAATTTACTAAGTGTGCATATAACAATAATAAAAAGCCCAACGTAACTATTAAAAAAAAAATCAAATCAGTATATATTTATCTCCTTTTGCTTATTTGCATTGTTGGAGCATTTATTACATTCAAAATTGACAAAAAGTCCTACATAATACCTCTTTCTAAGCCATTTCATTGACTTACTTGCTATTGTAGGGATGTTCAAAAGTCAATATACAGGAAGAATTAAAAAAGGGTAAAGGTGAACACAATAACTGAAAGTAGACACATTTTTTTTTTCCCAGAAAATAGTCAGTTTACTACAAAAGCATACGTCTGGTTATCCAAAACATTTTGTATCTGGATTGAATTTACCCAATAGTCTCAAATGGAAAAACATCCACAGCCTATTTCTCTCAAAAATAGCAGCTATAATAGTGGGACTACAAACTTTTCATCCAATACCTTGGTAAGGTTAGGGCACTCCTGCAACATGTAGGAAGCCCAGGTACAACTCTAATGACAACCTGCCTCCCCTCCACACCAAAATATTCTACACTACCCCCCATTTTCAGCATATCTTCATATTTAAAACAAATGAAAGTCTCCCATACTTTACGTGCATGTCTTTTGCTGAGAATATAGATCATTAATAAAATGATAATGTGTTGAAAAATACCATTACTTCTTCATTAACATAAAATATATCAGGTGTCAAATGCATATCTAACTGTGGCAAGCACTGCACATTCAATAACATCAGGAATTCATGTAATTTTAAGAAATTTGCACAGAAAGAAGAAAGTGATGAGCTTTTCAAAAACCAAGACTAATTTGGAGTTGTGCAGGCATTAGCAAATTTATTTTTAGCTGAAATCAGGTTAATGGCTAGATATCTTCTAATGTATCCTTATCAACTGTAAGCTTTTAAATGTAATATAAATTCTCCAATCAGCATGAAGGTGTATTGACCCCTAGCTTCACTCAACTGTAGTTTCAATCACGCTATTCTGTGAAATGGTTAATTAGACTATATTAAAAAGAATTAACATGTGTAGCAGTATAGAATAGCAACCATAAAAAGCCGAGCAAAAAAGAAAATGATACTGTGGTGATCCACTAAAGGAAGACACTAATTATAAATTAAACAAGAAAAAAAAAAATGAAATGCTGAAATTTGAAAACTAAGTTAATATTCTTATTTCATTCATCTCATTTCTTGATAAACTTTTGATACTTAGGACCCTAAAAATGATCTAAGAAGTTATTTAATATATGCAGACAGTTCTTTGGGTAGATGTCGTAGCTTTTATTACACCAACTAAATAGTTGGAAAAATTGTTCTTTACAAGCTTTCAGGCACAAGCACCCTTCTTCAGGCATACGGAGCATCTGCTGGCATTTGTGTGCTCTCCTGGGTAGAATAGAAGCCAATATGCAAAATGTAGCTCTGTGAAAGATCAAATATGTGGCAGTGAGGATCCAAGGGAATGGGAGACAATAAGTGACAGATAGGTGGAGTGGGAGGAAGGAGGAATGTAGAACCCATGATGGACTGTAGGTGTTAAAATGCAGACAGGTTACCTATGGCTATCAAATAGGAGGCAGGTTATAGTGTGCCATAAATCCAATGTCTATATTTAGTCCATGGTTTTTTTTTAATCCGGTAGATTTATGAAGTGAAGTTCATAGGCTCATCGACAAAGGGTGTTTTTTAAATTTCTTTGGTGGGTTAGAAGTGAAAAATTCGAGGAAGAGTGGTTGTCTTGTAAAGAGTGTGCACCCACAGGTAATTAGGTATTTGGTCTTTGATCAGCCTGTGTGAATAGGGAAGTATTTGATTCAGATTCAGCCGATTCGGAGGAAAGTGATTTGAATCACTGTTCCCATTTGATTCAGCTGAATCAGAATTGGTGTCTCGATGATTCGGATTGGCTGGGGAGAGGCAAGCACAGCTGGGCAGCAGCAGGTTCTCCTGCCTTTCCCAGGGCAGGGGGAGCCATGGGAGAAGCCCCCCATGGCTGCCCTGTCTGCCCCATCCCCCACCTGGCCCAGCCTCTTGGCACTTTTTTTTTTTTTCTTTTAAAGCCCCACACTCACCATCTGCAGCAGCAGCCATCAGGGCCTCTGGGGGCTCATGTTGCAGGATCTCCTGGCAGTACCACCTCACCCTGCCCCCTGGGGCAGGGGCAGGAAGTGGAAGCCTCAAGATAGAAGGGAAACTTGAGCTCCCAGTTGCTGCTACAACCAGAGCAATGGGACATTTATGTGGGGTTCTACAGTTGTACAATTCTAGGAAGCACTCTTCTACAATACACTAAAGGCTGGGTAATTTACATCACCATGTAAATGTTTTATAAATAGTTGTCTTGCAAAATTTGACTCTCAAATAAATTACAGGCATTTGATAAACTTCTTTTTATGTTTTTAACTCTCTCAATAGTATATTTGTCTCAGGCTAACAAGGTACTCTACACAGGAATATCACTTTCCTAAAATTACTTTTATTGATTTATTTTATTCTTGCAATTGTATAAACAGTGTGTAGGCATATGGTAAATGTGTACAGAAGCATATTATTCAGGTCTTAGGTGTGGAGTTATATTTGCACTGTGTTGACTTGACTGTCTTTGAAGTAAACATGCCACTTACAGCTAAACTGAAGCAACAGTTAGAAGAAACACAGTTAGTGGATGGAGGTGATTAAAGAAACAACTTTAGCATTCCCAACAAAATATTAAAGGAGAAACTATCAAATTGAATTGTTACTTCAACAAGGAGAGGGGAAAGACAAAGGACACTTGATGAATATTAGCAAAAAGCTAGTATCATTGGTAGACAACCATGATCTACAGTTTTGCATAATAGGCTCCCAGCTCTATAAATCTGTTCCACTCTGCAGTACTTCCCTGAAAACATGATATATTTCTAAAAAGTTCCGTCTAAATGTCACCCTGAAAGCTCGCATGTTGAGGACCATTCTAAATGTCACAACAGTCTCATGGGACCTATGGATGAATTTAGGGAAAAGGGTATAGAAATTCACTTTAGGATTAGTCTAAGTATAAATTATGCATTTGGAATTTGAATTTGTCTACTTCGTTATTCAGACTCTTTAGTTTTAAAAGCTAAAAGATTTTCTCATATTATCTTCTGTTTTCGATTCTAAATAAGCTACCCTACACATGAACAGAACAATGAAACAAAATACAGCCATAGAATGCATTACTAATGTAACCCTTAAATAATTAGCTGGCATTGTGGACTGCGTTGTAAGTTTGCATGTGTTGATTCTCCTGTACTGTGAATCTTATTTCTCTCAATTAAGAATCAAATTGTGACTTAATTAAATTCTAAAGAATGTACATTACATGATTGTGTCCAAATACCTGCGTACAGTTTATAGAATCATAGATTTTAGCCCCTATAAAGATTATAAGGACACATGTTTTTCCCTTCTTTCAATGAAGTCCAGATTATTCCAGCTTTGCCCAGGCTCCAGAAGGCAGGAAGTGCGAAAAACCTTCTTCCCTCTGTGGCTCTCCAAATGGTATCCCCAAACTCTATACTCTTGGGAGCCACAAGGGCAATTCATTCCCATCCCTGTACCTTTTCTCCTCCTCCCCAAAAAATCAAATGTGAGAGGAATGCAAGGAATACAAAGTCATGACATTTATTTCACTCTGCCAGCATATTAGGGGGAACATGTTTTCATAGATTTCATAGACATTAGGGCTGGAAGGGACCTCGGACGATCATCGAGTCCAGCCCCCTGACCAAAGGGCAGGAAGTCAGCTGGGTTCATAGGATCCCAGCAAGATGAGCATCCAGTTTGCTCTTGAAGGTGTTCAATGTAGGCGCTTGAACCACCTCCGGTGGCAGGCTGTTCCAGACCTTGGGGGCTCGGACAGTAAAGAAATTCTTCCTTATGTCCAGCCTGAAACCGTCTTGTAGTAGTTTATGACCATTCAACCTAGTCGTCATCCCTTGGGGTGCTCTGGTGAACAAACATTCCCCCAGATACTGGTGGTCACCCCGATAAACTTATAGGTGGCCATCAGATCACCCCTGAGCCTGCGCTTTTCCAGGCTAAAGAGACCCAGGGCTCTCAGCCTGTCATCGTAGGGTCTGCTTCCCTGACCTCTGATCATGTGCGTGGCTCTTCTCTGGACTCTCTCAAGCTTCTCCACATCCTTTTTGAATTGTGGAGCCCAAAACTGGATGCAGCACTCCAGCTGCGGCCTCACTAGGGCCAAGTACAAGGGGAGAACGACGTCCCGGGATTTGCTTGAGAAGCATCTATGGATGCAAGCCAGCGTTTTGGTCGCTTTACTAGCCGCAGCATCGCACTGCAGGCTCATGTTCATCTTGTGGTCAATGATGACCCCCAAGTCTCTTTCTTGCATAGTGCTAGCCAACATAGCACTGCCAAGCCTATAAGGATGCTGCGGGTTTTTCTTCCCAAGGTGGAGAACCTTGCATTTATCGGCATTGAACACCATCAGATTCTCGTCCACCCACTTGCTGAGCCTGTCCAGGTCAGCCTGGATCACCTGCCTGTCTTCTGGTGCGGATGCTTTTCCCCAAAGTTTGGTGTCATCAGCGAACTTGGCCAGTCCACTTCTGACTCCAGTGTCCACATCATTAATGAAGATGTTGAACAGTATGGGTCCAAGGACAGAGCCTTGGGGGACCCCACTGGTCACAGGACACCACGATGAGTGACTTCCATCAATTACTACCCTCTGGGTCCGACCCCGGAGCCAGTTTTCCACCCAGTGGATGTTGTACCAATATGAACCAAAGACCCCAGGGGCTGCTCATTACATGAGATCTCTGGTCTCACCTTCAGCTCTCCTGCTTCACTCTGCCTCATGTATGCCCTGGGTTGTGGGATTTCCTTGCCCCATTGGCAGTACCACCTCACCCTGCCCCCTGGGGCAGGGGCAGGGGGTGGAAGCCTCAAGAGGGAAAGGAAACTTGAGCTCCCTGCTGCTACTGCAACCAGAGCAATGGGGGGTGGGGGGTGGTTTGCAATGACCAGGTGGGAGAGAAGGTGCTGCAATTTAACCCCCTCATTGGTTGCATTCAGCCTGTGGGCCACCTGTTTGACAGCCCTGCTCTACTGTCCTGCAATGAAGATTCACTGGAGCCATGCATAGCTGATGCAAGGTGTCATCATGCCATTCATGAAGAGAGAGTACTTTTCTGTGTCAGTATCTTCAGTGGTCCTCCTGAAACAATGCATTCCTGAATTATTTATTTGTATAAAGGTAGAATCATAAAGGCTACAGTTGAGACCTATAATATCCATTCACCATCTCAGAAAAAAATAAATCAGGTACAATGGAGCATGCATCATTTAGGCAATTAGAAAAGAGTACTTACTACCCTAGATGACTTTACTTCAAAAACATGTTTGGTCAGAAAGTAACAGGATTAGTTCCATGTTGATGGGATTTTTGGGTGTAGCCATGTTGGTCTAAGGACGGGCAGACAAGGTTCTTTAGTTAGATGTGATATCTTTTATTAGACTAACTGAGTAGTTGGAAAAGAGTTCTTGACAAGCTTTCAAGCGCAGTCACCCTTCTTCAGGCATGGGAAGTCTCTGCTATTCCGAGTCTCAGGTGAAGGGTGACTGTGCCTGAAAGCTTGTCAAGAATTTTTTTTTTCCAGCTAGTTAGTTGGTCTAATAAAAGATATCACATCTACTCAAATAACCTTGCCTCCAGAATTAGTTCCTAACATTCACCCATTCATTGTTAGCATAAGAGTCTGCACACAGCTCTAAGTCATCAATGAAAACTTTTACCAAAATATTTTAGTATTTTAAATTAAGTTTCCAAAGTATTTGAAACAAGTCTTTCTTCAGATACTTATCATCATGAAAAAGTCTGATCGTTAGGGTTACAGGGCATATGTAACTCCCATTAGATACTGAGCACATGTGAAAAACATAATGAAACATCATTACACACCTGATTTTAGACACCTAAATGTGAAAAATTTGACATGGTTACTGAAACCAAATCTGGGACAGTTTACATTAAGAGACAACTATGCTAAGGTATTGCTGCTGAAAGCAGTAATTACAGTTACAAGAAATAAACATTAAATTCTCAAATGTTACAGTCCACTCATAAATAAAATGTAGAAAGGTAAGTCATCATGATAGCTTTATACTGCCTACCCATCACCCCTATGAGAGACACTTATAAGCGGTGTTATTTTTAAAATATGTTCACTATAAGTGAATATATAAAAAACACATTCTATTATGCATTCTACTACTGTTCTACTTGTAAGGCTTACCAATATACAATTAAAATGGTTTCATTCTAAAAATACTGTGCGATGATGTAATTAAGTAGTAATTAATGTATCTCTATGCATATGCAGAAGGCAGCACCGTTGAGGTTGTGCATGAACGATTCTAACTTTGCCAATTTCTGCCTTCTGACTATTTAACCATGTGAACTTAATGTTCTATGAACAGATTTTTACAAGGAATTATTCATAATGCTACATTCATGCAGGAATAAATAAATATGGTAGAGCAGAACACTTCTACAGTACCATGATCAGATCATAATTTAGATGCAACTTATTAAATAAAACCTCAAAATAGGGCTAAAGCGGGACCTAAGTGAGTAAAAAGCTTTATGCTGCCCTCCTGAACCAAGACAAATTTTTATCCTAAACCAACGTATAGTTTGAAGAACTAATGGCTTGAAAAAAGAAATTGGAATCGGTGAGGAATTTTGTAATAACAACAGTGGCCCTTATCACTTGTTACTGCAATAAAAAGTATGGCACAAAACTGAGAGGGAATATAGAAAAGGTTAATAAACCCAATCATCTAAATGTACATTAACTACTGCCAAATTTAGTGCATTACATTTTATTTAGTATTACCCTAGTGCATCCTAAATTATCATGGGCAAAATAAATTGCTCTTTTATCATGTCTTAGAACTGCTTTTATGACCCCTATTTATGAGAAATAGTTTCAGTATGAACAACTATTTTCACACAAAATGACTACATACTCAAAAATACAAGTGTCATTAGTCTCTAGTGTCTTCAAGATTCATTGCTTATTAATGAAAATACACTTTAAAAAAATCTGCAAGTTTGGTTTGATTGAATATTACAGTATAACTTCCAATTTCAATCAATAAATTACACAATACACAAGGCAGGGCAAATTTGCACCCCCTCCCCCTCACACACATACATATACATAATCTATAGAAGTCTGAGTGTTTACTGTTGAGTAACAACTTGGTATTTTTGCATTTGCCAGGCAAAAAAAACCACAAGTATCTTACATTTATGTGAAACAGTATATTGATATTAGGGGTACCCTTCAGTTCTATGTAGGCACATCTACATGTGCAGTTACTGTGCAGTAACCAGAAAATTACTGCGCAATACGAGCAGCGTCTACACATGCATGCCCATACTGCGCCATTATATGGCGACATATGTCAAGTTGGGCATAAATTTGATACCTGCTTGATACAGGTATCAAATTTATGCCTGATTAGTTACTGTGCAGTAAGGCATGTGTAGATGCCTTGCTGGGCAGTAACACTGGGCATGTAACACTGGCACAAGACAATTAATATCACATTAATCACCAAACCGGAGCCGAGCCCACGGGGCAGCATGCTATCACCAAGTGCTGTAGCAGGTGCTGGAGCCACAGTTCTGGCAGCAGAGAAAGACCCCCTGCAACTCCCTGCAGAGGAAGGGGCAGTGCAGCATGGCAGAGCTGCGGCTGCAGCTGCATCCTGTCTGCAGCGCTCAGCACAGCTTTCTCTACCCTACGGAGCGAGCCACTCTTGTTGGCTCAGCCTGGGCAGGGTTAGGGCTGGTTAGCTCTTGATGCTGGTTTGTCTGTGACACCTATCTCTGTCCCAGACATGAGCTGGGGCCCAGACTGTCCAAGGTACTGATCAGGACTGGCTGGCTGACAGTGGTCCATCTAGCAGTGTTACAGCACCTTAAGGCTTTAAACAGCTGCATGTGCAGATGCTGGCTTAAGAACTTCTTACTGCACAGTAAGTTACTGCACAATAAACACAGAGATAGACATGCCCAGTAAGTAGCCAATGGGTGACTATTTGGTTTGTTAAGATTTAGTTACCAATGCTGTTGTGATTAGCAATGCTGATCTCTCTCTGCTCTGGAAGTTGAGACGAGTATAAATTCTTGATCAGACTACATGCCATCAACACAATGGAAATTCATGGTATGTATAACCATTGAATATAGGTGTATACTTTTATTCCAGGATTTGAATACTTTGAGAAAACTGGAAAAAAATATTAATAGGGAACATGGGGAGGGTGATAAAGTTTTTTTTCTTCTAAATGCAGCACCTGGAGAAATAGTAATATTTAATCAGCTTCATTATTTAGTAAGTAGGTCTTTCAAATCACTGAACAAATGGAATATATCACTGGAAAACACTGCAAGAGAAGAAAATACATACAAGTGTCTATCGTTATTTGCTGGAAGTTAACATAATACCAAATACATACATAATTGGACCAAAAAGGAAGAATGGTAATAGTTCATAATCATGAGTTTAAATTTAATCAGACTGGTTGTTTTCCCTATCAGTTTTCAACAAATTTGCGTACTACAATGATTTTATTAAATGCTAAAATGATCAACCACATCAAAATCCTTTACCATTTGAGCCCCAAGAAAATTGCTGTTGGCAGCAATAGTTACAGCATTCAAGCTCTCAAAGGACTGACAGCCTGTGATGGATGAAACAAGTGGAGTCACAAAGGATATTGTGTTTTCAAGTCTAAGGTATTGACAAGCATATGTGTGGGATTTGTTTTCAGCTGAAGGGCAACTAATCTTGTGCAAAAGAATCTGGATTTATCTAGTATACATAAATATCATACTGTAGAAAAAAAAAAATATAGATTTATTTTGGTGCCTAAAACAAAGAGGTTTGAGTATGGAAGAAGAGAAACAATCTTAAGTTCTGGCCAAAGAGTTGAATATAGTCTTCTTGTAATTTAATTTAATTCAATTCATTTTTTTAATAATCCCTGGGGGGAGGAGGGTTGCCTAAGAAGTAGATAAGCACTTAAGTACTAACATTTTCAAAGGTGTTGCATTTATTGGGACTAACCTGACTTGGTTGTAGGTTGGAAAACCATACCCTAGCCCTTCAGCTACTTTAAGAGAGAACTGGGTAGCTTCTGAAATTTTAACATTTGCTTTCATTACACTTAGGAACGGGAACAAATTATTTTACAGAAAAATATC
Source organism: Alligator sinensis (assembly GCF_000455745.1). Taxonomy (NCBI): domain Eukaryota; kingdom Metazoa; phylum Chordata; order Crocodylia; family Alligatoridae; genus Alligator; species Alligator sinensis. The sequence continues at coordinate 308,851 of NW_005842245.1, read as the reverse complement.
TGAACAATTTATGTTGAAACACCAGCTTTCAGATCAAGTTATCAGGTTTGTGGTTGTCTGAGTGACTAGAAAGTTGACATGCACCTTAGAAACCTTACCTTTGAAAATTTAATAGAAATCAATATGTATACATAAAAATAAAGCTGAAATTTCAAAGGGGCTAGGCACCAATTCCCACTGAAATTCAACTCTTAGGCTCCTTTGAAAAGTCTCAGGAAATTCTTTTAACTGCTACCCTTTTTTAAGAGTCAGTTCAAAGATGGAAACATGCACCATCTCATAACTTACTTTGAAACATGCATGGAGAAGCAAACATGTATGGAGAAACAAATTGTGTCCCTATATGGCATAAGCATCTCTGTGTTAAAAACACTTCTGTCTAATAGTTTTTGCTTGTCTTTTTATATATAATGCAAAATGCAATTCATTTCATAATATAGTTCTACAACTTTAGCTTCATGTGGTATTATGAAGAATTTTTAGAAAAAAGAAACCTCTCTCCTTCAGAAACATAAAACAAGGTATGGATAGAGTTTCAAATTCAACTTGCTTAACCTTTCTGAATGTCCTGTAAGTGTTATACAGTGGCAGATATCCAGAAAGTATTTAACTTGTCAACATCTTAAGATTAGAAGATGTTGCTGAAATGTCAATGTTTATCAGTCCATTGCAGCCATCTACATATGGGCTTAAAGCTGGAAAGTTAGAGACATATAGCCCCACTGAAGTAGTACTTTAACTTATACTATTAAATAATTCCACTATTGCACCTTCTCAAAAAATTCTTATTGTAAAAGTGATATCTGAGGCAAAGTGCAAGCTTGAGTTTTCTGTAACAAACATAGATTTAGGAATCAAGAAATTAAATTATAAATGTATAGCACTGACAAATCCCAAAATGTTGCTACGAGGGCATTTTTAGGTTTTTTTGTAATTATAAAGTAGGGTGGTGGATTTTTTTTTTTTTTTTTTTTTTTTTTTTGAGACAGAGAAGCAGAGACAGAGCCCAGAATAGCCAAGAAACTCCTCATGGTTCAGATACAACGGAAAATAAGAACATGACACCAGCTCATATTCCTACAACTCAGGTTATTGGCTATTATGGTGTAGATCAGTCCCTACTGTACAGTCCCCTCCCCTCAATCCCAACTCCTTTCCAGGATAAGCTTTGAAAGGTCTCTATTCTATCCTAATGAAGAATAGGACATATTTTAAATCTCAAAAATGTTTTTCATATCCTAGGAAAATTGTTTCCTGTCTACCTCTAAAAAAATGTACATGCAACCAGAGTCAGACTTTCCTTTCCTTATTATTACAGAATAGTGTCTTTCTTTGTGAATAGTTCCTTTGAATTATTTGCTTAATAATGTAAATTAGCATGAGAACAAGAATGGTAGAATGTCAGTGTAAACTGGGACTCGGAAGACTGTACAGACAGCCTAATGGCTACCTGAAATTTTTGTTCTAAGGGATGAGAGCTCCTAGTATAAGGGAGGAAGACTATTCAGAAAAATCAAATGGGAAGGTTGTGGAAGCTTTAAGACAGTATAGGTAAGTGCAGACAGTATGCATTTCTAGTACAAGAAAGAAGGTACCTTTTATGGTAACAAAATCAGACTCCAGATGGAGAGACAGCGAGTATTTTTACATGTACTCCCAGATGCATGGGCATTTTAATTAGCAAGCACTTTAATTAGAGAAAAAATGATGGCGGGGCACTTTGAACTAAAGCTCAGCAGACGCGTTTTATTTCAAAGCACATTGCCATCATTTTGTCAATGCAGAGACATGCAGCAATGCTGATACACGTGACTTGCAAGGCTGCCGGAGCACACCAATTTCCATGCTCAGCAGACTATTGATCCAGCGCATCAGAGCAGGCTCTCCTCATGTGTACAGAAGCCCAGTGTTTCTGAAGCATTAGTCACTAAGAAGGATAACTAAAGCAAGTCAGAGCTGGAAACTGAGGCTTTGTACAGATATTTGGTGAGGTTAGGAAGAGGTTAGATTGAGTTAAAAATGGCCACCTGATCTAAGGTAAGTCAAGATGAGAGGACTAGTGGGGGGGTGGGCAAGCAGGGTCCATGGTGAGATCAGGAGGGCAGACAGCATCTGCAAGGGGGTGGGATTGGGAAGACCTGGGGGGGCAGATGGCATTTCTGGGGGGAATCAGAAGAGCTAGCAGAGTCCATGGGAGGTATGGGGGGGGGGGCGGGGGGTGGGGTAGGGGGGGGGGGGGAGCAGGTTCCACAGGGGGATTGAGGGCACAGGTGGAATCTGCAGGTGGGGTTGAGGGAACAAGCTGGGCCTATGGGAGGTGGATGGGGGCTGGGAGGGTTTGGCAGGATCAGGGGAACCTCACAGGGGAGGTTTGGGAAGATGGGGGCAGGGCTCTCTCTTCCACCCCTGGAAGAAACAGAGGCATTTTTAGCCCCTTGACTCCCCACAGCCCTAGACAAACAGCACCCCTGGCAAGCTTCCCCCATCCCTCCCACCCTGACGTGCATCCTCCACTCCAAGGATCAGCAAACACCAGTAAAACAAGTGGCTTGTGGCATGGGGGGGTAGGTTGGGGAGGAGCCAGGGTCTAAAAATAGCCCAGTGGCAGACTAGTCCTGGTGCTGGCGTCAGTGACTGGACTTTCCCAACCCTGGGGCTGTATTGGGAACTGTACAGAAGTTCAGTTAGATTGGTCTTGCTAGACATGATTTAAATTAGACTGCTTCAGAGGTACACTTAACTTCAATTGGGTCAGCCATTTTTAGACTCATTTAACTGTCCTGAACTTCTGTATAGTTCACACTTCGACTTTACATTTAGATCTGTAGCTGGATGGATCTACATCTGAGTGAACTAAGTTAGACCAAGTGGCCATTTTTATTGCAATCTAACTTCCCTAAATATGTCTATGTCACGGCGGGGTCCGTCAGGAGGGCCGTGATCTCCTCGAAGTCCCTCGCTCCGTGTCAAGGCCGGCCCAAGGCACCCTCTAATTCTCGCCCGCCACGTCTTGTTGGAGTGTGT
>NW_005842245.1:286196-305112 GCF_000455745.1 Alligator sinensis | reverse complement strand
CTCCAACCCCTACAGCCTCACCCAAGCCTCCGGTGTAATATCAAAGCCGAACATAAACTAGAGCCTCCTGGCTGCAACACAAACCTAAAGCCTCCTGGCTAAACCATAGTGCCCAATCCTCTCAGGGCTATAGTGAGCTGTACTTGCAAGTCAGGCTTCTTCCCATATCTCGGCCAAGGGAGCTCCTGCCTCTCCAGTTGCTGGCAGGGAACTGCCAGCCTGGTCTCAGCCCTGGGCTTTATAAGGGCCAGGCCCTGCCTCCTACAGGCAGCTGGCTCTCCTTAGTTGCCCCGGCAACCCGCAGCTGTGCCCGTTACCCTGGCAACCCTCATCTGGGCTCGTTATGTCCTGCCAGGGCTCTCTCTCCCTGGCAGTTTCTACTCCCTAGGAGCAGAGCACCGAGGTGCTCTGCGACAGTGTACATACCTTGAAAGTTAGGACCACTACAGCAACCAGAAAAAGTGACCATCTTGCACATTGTCCAATTAAGAGCACTCTTATATGCAAACTGATATTGAATTTCATATGAAAATATTTGTAGACAGAGCAGTACCTATGCTACTGATCACCAAAGCCCATCCATTACAATATTATTTGGGGGAAATCTGTAAAAACTGTCAATATTTCACGCTCTTTAGAAACAAAATTGGCATGGTCTGAGTTTATAGTGGGATTTTTTGTTTGGTTGTTTTAAATTTTGAAACAGAGAGAGTTAGCTGGGGTTTGTTGGGGGTTTTTTTCCTTTAGAAATGTTTATTTGAAAAATACACTGTCTCCCCCAATATAAAAAAAAAAAAATCTTTGTGGCCATGTCTTTGGACTAGAAAAGCAGCCTGAGGTAAAGCAGAAGAGGTGGGAAGGACCTGCAGGCACTCGCATCAGAAATATTAAAAAAAAATTCCAAGATTCCTGCCTACCCATTTCTTCACTGCCAAGAGTGAAGAAAAGCACAGACAGATGAACCCCACCCACACATGCACGACTCCCTCTGGCAAAATGAAATGACACTCTCTGCTAAGGCATGTTTTGTCCAGGAGTAAGGCGTCACAGTCCACTGCATGCAGGGAGGAGTGGTCCTTCCACCCCGTCCTGGCTTCCAAAAGGCAGATAATAACCCAGTAGGAAGAATTACTCTAAGCAGTGGAGACCCTTGCCTGGACTGTTCCTAGGCTGAAGAGACCTGAGCAAGTTTAGAGAACTTCATAATATTGGAAGTAAAAAGGATATTTAGCATTTATTTTAATTGTAGCCCTTCTCCCTTCAAATTAGGAAACTGTCTATACACCTATACACAAATTAGGAAACTGCCCGTATTCCTTCCTACCCATAGACTCATATGCAGATACAGGCTATCTGCGTCTCTCTTCAGGCCATATGGAATCAAAATCTCCCCTTTTCATAGTCTCTGTTGTTTCTGGGGATCCCTCCTAAAAATAAAGAAATGCTCTAGTTCCCTTATACATATGTAACATTCCTTCCTCAGCCCATACTAAAGAAAGAAAGATGCACCAGGTTCTTCCACTGTTTAACTTAAGTATTGTTGTACAGCATCTCCCAGGTTATGGTACAATTGTGCTAGACACTAGACAAAGATACAGCAACTTCCAATCCTTGTCTCAAGACCACATATTAATTCACTTAATTTTAAATGCGTTACAATTATGTAAGGTATCAATAGCTTCTACCTACCAGTTGTGTCAAGTGTGATGCCCCTTTTAAGAGTCACTGACATATTTTTGTGTAGGAGTTACTAAGTCCCAGTTGAAAATTTCCATGAAATTTACTCTTAAATAGTTTTCCTAGTACCTTCAGGGGAGGACCTGGTAGGGGAGCTGCAGATACCTGGTCACCTTGGGGACAGTGACCACCAATCAATCAAATTCACCATATGGCATCGGGTGGGTAAGATAACTAGTAGGGTGGAAGTGCTTGACTTTAGGAAGGCTAACTGGTGTGCTTAGGAGTCTAGTCAATGAGTAGAAGAGTATTGGTGAGATGGGAGTCCAGGAAGGGTGGTCATTTGTAAAGGAAGTGATCCTGCAGGCACAGAGGGAGACTATCCCAGTACGAGGGGAAAGGGGGAAAGGAGCCAAAAAACTTCCTGTGCTAAACAGGGAAATCCAGGGGAGCCTAAGGGCAAAAAGAAGGCATGCAAGCACTTGAAGCAGGGGGAAAGCTACTAAGGAGGAGTATACTTATTTGGCCAGCACTTGCAGGGAGGCAGTTAGAAAGGCCAAAGCAACTACAAAGCCAAGTATGGCAAAACAAATTGAAGACAACAAAAAGTCTTGTTTTAGGCATGTAGGGAGTAAAAGGCAGGCACAGAGCAGCATAGGACCCCAACTGAACTAGAAGGAGCAATTAGTGACAGAGAGGGGGGACAAGGCTGAGCTATTCAATGAGTTTTGTGCCTCCCTGTTCCTGAACAGGGGTCAAGATAAGTCTCCTAATGGGTTCTTAGATGGGCATCAGAGGGACACCAGCCCACCAACTGTCGACGCTGACTTGGTGCAATGTCACCTGGATGGACTGGATGTGTTCAAGTCAGCAGGCCAAAATGAGCTGGATCTGAGAGTACAGAAGGAGTTGGCCAGTGTCATAGTAGAACCACTGGCATGGCTGTTTGAGCACTCATGGCACTCTGGTCAGGTCGTGGAGGGCTGGAAAAGGGCCACTGTGGTCCCTATTTTCAAGAAGGGGAGGAAGGAGGATCTAAGTAATTATAAGCCAGTCAGCCTCTCCTCCATCCTTGGAAAGGTCTTTGAGAAGATTATGAAGGATCATATTTGTGGGAGTCCAGCAGGAAAAAATAATGCAGCAGGGAAACCAGCATGGATTGGTAGCAGGTAGATCATGCCTGACCAATCTGGTTTCGTTTTATGACAAGGTGACAAAATGCTTAGATGCAGGAGTAGAGGGGGATGTCATTTTCTTGGATTTTAGCAAGACCTTCAATACGGTATGTCATCCCATTCTCATAAATTAAGAGGCTTTAACAGATGTTTACAAGGTCCAGTGAGTGGCAAATTGGCTTAGTGGTTGCACCCAGAGAGTGGTAGTAGATGGGTCGGTGTCAACCTGGAAGGATGTGGGTAGTGGGGTCCCGCAGGGTTTGGTCCTTGGACCTGTACTCTTCAATATCTTCATCAGTGACTTGGATGTGGGTGTAAGGCATACTCCATTTGTCCAAGTTTGCGGATGATACTAAATTGTTAGGTGAAATGCACACTCCACAGAGTAGGGAATGATTGCAGGCAGACCTGGACAGGTTAGAAAAGTGGGTAGTACACAATAGGATGCAGTACAACAATGATAAGTGCAGAGTGCTTTGCCTAGGGCACAAAAATATCCAGCACATCTACTGGCTGGGAAGTGACCCTCTCAGCAGCACAGAAGCGGAAAGGGATCTCGGAGTCAGAGTGGACTCCAAGATGAACATGAGTTGTCAGTGTGATGAAATCATCAGCAAATCTAACTGCACTTTATCATGCATCCGCAGATGCATGACAAATAGATCCAAGGAGGTGATACTTCCCCTCTATGCAGCATTGGTCAGACCGCAGTTGGAGTACTATGTCCAGTTTTGGGTGCCATACTTCAAGAAGGATTTTGATAGACTCGATTAGGCCCAGAGGAGGGCCACTCATATGGTTAGAAGCTTACAGGACAAGCCCTATGAGGAGAGACTGAGGGACCTGGACCTCTTCAGCCTCCACAAGAGAAGGCTGAGAGGTGATCTTGTGGTTGCCTACAAATTCATTAGAGGGATTCAGCAAGGGATTGGAGATGTTTTGTTCACCAGGGTGCATCTTGGGGTAACAAGGAACAATGGTCGCAAACTGACAGAGAGAAAATTTAGGCTAGATATCAGGAAAAGCTTCTTCACAGTAAGGGTGGCCAAAATTTGGAATGGGCTTCCAAGGGAGACGGTGCTCTCCCCTATCTTGGGGGTCTTTAAGAGAAGGCTGGAGAGGCATCTGGCTGGGTCATCTGACCCCAGCACGCTTTCCTGCCCAGGGCAGGGGGATGGACTCGATCTGTTGAGGTCCCTTCTGACCCTAGCATGTATGAATCTTCCCAAATATTCAAGATAAGTTTGCATGTCTGTCTCCTACAGCTTCTCTATATCCTCTCATATATAAAAAGTAAACAAAATTTCTATATAAAGAATGTCTGCCTACATGTTTTTAGCATGCCCTCTGTTTCTGAAGTGACTCTAAATAGGTTTAATGACTCCCACAATTCTTTCCTATTTTTGCTTAGATTTTTCAAATAAATTCCCTTATGCTTTTGAGATTACATCAGTCTTCATGTATTTTAATTTATTTATTACCTGTTCTGGCACAATCTTGTTTCTTTTTACTATTTCTCTCTCAACTCCTAGCACATTTATGGCTGTTTCTGGCATCTGTTTTCTCCATTCTGTCCTGTGAATACTAAGATAAAGAACTGAAGTATTTTTGTAACACCTCAATCTTCCTTCAATAAATTAGTCTTGCCACCCCAAAATACAGGCTGCTCCCTTTCTTTTTTCCCTTGGGAGGAAAAAACCCATCATATTTTATCTTAACCTCTTGAGCAAACTTTTTTTCATCCTCCACCTTCGCTTGTATCCATTTTTATACTTTCTAAAATTCATTCTGCATTCTTCCCAGCCCTCTGCAGTACCTGATATTTTATACATCTCCCATTCTTTTTCCATATCCACGATTGCCTTCTGTATGCACTTGATCATCCACCTTGGCCTTTTTCCCTGCTTCTACTCATACTATATTTATTGTTATATGACATACCTAACCTGTGGGCAGCCTTTAATTTATCTTTGAACACTTTCCATTTCCCCTCTGCGTTCTTCCCCTACGTTGCTTTATCCCATTCAATTTCATCCAATGCTTGACACATTCTGGAAGTCTTCTCCATTGAAATTCACAGTTCTTATTTTATGGTTTCTCATTATTGCTACTAGAAGATCAAAGAGATCGCTGCTCTTCTTAGGCAGCAGGCTTCCTGGTGTCTTACAAAACCCTTATGTGAGATAGTTCCATTGAATTTGCTAAGTGGCCCACAGCAATGTCCAAATTCCATGAACAGTAGAAGCGAGCAAGAGAAGTCAAGAAACAGCTTCTGTTGCACAGAATCATTGGCAGCACATATGAAGTAGCAGAGTGCTCCGGTAACCACACTGTTTACACAGAGAGATAACTGCAAAATGAAACCATTGAGGATAGCCTGATCATAAAAATACAGACTGGCCAACCAAAGAAGAACAACAGATTAAACAAACAAAATGTGCTTACAAATTAGAGAGGGGAACAGAGGAGAAAAATCCCTGGCAATACCCAGTTCACTCTCCCATTCAGCATCCACTCTCTGCCCCTGTGTGACACAGGATACTGAATAAGATGGACCTATGCTCTGACTCAGTTTAAGAACATAAGAATTGCCATTTACTGAGAGAAGAACAGAAAGAGATAGGACAACACAGCAAAAAAAAAATTAAAAGAAAACAGAAAACTGAAAGAAAATAAATGGAAAGAAAATAGTGTTGATATTAGCAATATTAAGCACTAATGTTACCATATTTTCTTGCCTACAATGTACGCTGGAATAAGATATACATCTTGTTTTTGAAATATAAAGTGAAGCACAAGAGAGAGACCTTTCCTTGTAGTAAGTAACTGAATAGCAGTAGCTAGAGAACTAAGGAATAGGAACTGAGCCTGCTCATCATTCTTCACCCCGTGATCATACGCAGACTTTACTTTTCACCCTCTCTTTTGCATGGCATCAGATATCAAGTTCCAAATCTATGAGCCACTGTCTGGTACTATCACTCAATGTGCAGATCCCATCTGCCCCATCTGGGCATTTGTAAAGATTGCAGCTTTTCATTAAGTGCTGTGCTGTTTGTTGGACGCTGCATTTACACAGGGGGCTGTCCAAAATGTTCATCTTGTGGAGTATTGTTCTGAAGAGTCTGTATCCAGATCTCAGTCTGTTCAGCTTGACCCACGCTTCTCTGTCAAAGTCATGCCCAATGTGGGACTCATTTGGTGTTGGTATAAAATGCTGTAGGAATAGGTCTGACCTTTCCCAATGGTCAGCCCATTCCACAGCTGCCTATAGGTTTGGCTCAGCATCCCCAGTCTGTTCTAGGAGCCTGTGGGCTTCACGTTTAAATGGTTTACAATGTTTAAGCATCTTAAGCCTCAATCTATTCAGGTCTTCAGTTAATAGTTGATTAAGCAGGTGATGCATGTCATCTCTTGCCTCTGTTGCCAGTAATTATGTTAGGGTCTGTCTTCTTATTGCAATTTTATTCTTTACTTTTGTTTTTGCGCAGGAAGCTGCAGAAATTGTTCTTAGTGCATTTCCTTACATATAATAATACGCACTCTAATTTCCAGCAGTTGTTTTTGCTGGGGAAAAGGTGCATGCTGTTTTCCAAGAAATATGATGCAGCTTTTAATACGGGTCATAAAAATTGTGATAACTCATTCATATAATTATGAACATATGCAACTGTTCTAGTTTATTTCAGTAGTGATTTATTTGTCAAAAAGGATAGATTTGTATATTTTTTAAAGTATTTCCAGGAACTTACGTTTCTTTATGCCACGTAAGTTACTCTCACTCTCCCAAGATTATTATGCAAGTAAACAGCTTATCACCATATTTCAACTGAGGATGAGCAATCAAAGTAATTGAAACTTTCTGAAGTATAAAAAGTGTTCTGAGGTACAGTATTTTCATTCAGAAACACTGAACTATTTCTGGTTAATATAAATCTCTGGCCCCACAAGAGCTGTTGCAATTGCTGTCTCATGAGAATTATAAACAGAGTTTCTCAGGTCCCATTCTCCTTTGTAGCTCTTTCTGCCTGGCTAGACAACATCTCTCATAATGCAGCACAATAACTCCACATGGCCTTTAAGTCCCATGGTACACTGCCATAACTATACTAACAGGAGGAAAAGCAAAAGCATGAGGGACCTTGAACTAAAGCTCATGTGCAATATTGCAGTAGTTCAGGTAGATAAATATGTTAGTGCTGATGTGTGACAAAATATTTTATTTTCATTCTTCAAAAGTAAAGCCTTATAGAAATCTTTCTGTGGGACATTTCACTTTCCAACAGCGATGTGTTTTGGAGACAGGGGTTGTTTTTTGTTTTGTTGCAGTTTTGACCATTGCTAACAAATGGTCAGGGACTCCAGCATACTGATTAAGGGGTCAAGGTTTCATAGAGAGAAGCAGCAATAAAGAATTCCCTAAATTAAATGGACTTGCATGTATGTAGAACATCTTCCACCTGCATTCAATAAACCTCTTACTACTTTGTCAGATTTTCTGTACCACTTCCATTATTTTAATGCTTTTCAAACTTTCTGGCAAACAAAGGGAAGAGATCATCTGTGCCAAGAAACCGCAGTCCAAGTACTTTCTGCAATTTATTCAAAGGACACATTTCCGCCCAGAACTCTAGAAAATGGAACCAAATCCTCACTATTGCTTGCAGGGCAAATTAGAAGTACAGAATCTATATTTGCCACCTCCCAAACACATCACCGGGGAAAGGGACAGGTGTGGGAAGACAAATGTCTCCCAGGTCCTGCAAATCATTCAGATTCTATGGCTGACTGACCAGGAAGGAATTAATTCATATTCTCCCATCTTGTTTGGAGTTTATACCCTTGATAGACTTCAATATGCATTTGAGGACCTGTCTGGGCAGGTAGCTCACATAGTTTGGACACAGATGACACTTAACCCTCTCCCTCTGTATCAAGAAATAGATTCTGAAATACATTATGAAATTATCTTTTGGAATTGTTATGTCACCTAAAGGGAACATCCAGAAGTATTAGGAAGCATATTTCGTCACCACTAGTGTACACTCTGCTACCTCTTATCCAATTTTCTTAGACTAGCTGTTAATTCCAGTGTCCGCCAACCTGATAACTCCCATGGTCATCTCATTGATTTCATCAGTAGACTCCTAGCAGTGCCCTGATGCTCCCTCCCTCCAAGCCTTCACTGTCCCTTTCCCTTCTATATAAACCCTCGCACTTTCTCTCCCATTTCTTTCCTAGCATCTAATGAAGTAGATTATTGTCTATGAAAGCTCATATCTCTCAGAGTCAGTCAGTCTCTGAAATGCCACCTTGCCCTACCTTCTGCTACAGAGGCATACTGAGCTACTTCCACACCCTGGGCAATGGATGGTGGCAGGTGGGAAGAAGAGAGGGGAGGAAGAAATATTATGCTGACTGTCATGCGTTAAACTCCCTGCACTTGTTGGCACCACAGCAGCAGCAACTAGACTCTGGCTGCTATGGCTGGGGGAAGGGCCAGCTGCCACCACCCTCCATGATATGGGCTCCTTCTAATATCAGCTCCCAGGACTGGCATCCCACCAATGCCCTGGTCCCCCACCCCTGCCAAACCTTCCCAGACATGCTACTGCCCTACTACCTGTTACAATTCCCAGCTAAAGAATCTGGTTCTTTCAACGTAGGCTGATGGAACAGTAACCAACATGTTTAGCTCTGGACTTCCTGCATTTTAATCCTTATTGCTGGACATGATAGTGGTTGTCACAATTATACATGAAAAGCAGTGGAGAATGAAGGCCGCTCTTGAAAATAAGAAACAGACCCATCCATTACAGGCAAAGAGTTTCTGATTTATATCAGCTTGACAAAGTGATAATTGCATAACTTTCCAGGAATCTCCACCCCTTTCATCTCCCAAAAAACAAATATTTCTTGGCTGATATAATTCAGCTAACTCAAGTGGGGGGAATAAGAAAACCGTCAAGTTTACAAGCAAGCATTTGCTGGTCAGTGTTTACCCATATGGTGCAGAGTATTTCTGTATACAACCTAGATGAACTCTGGAATATATTTAGTAATGTGGTTTTTTTAATTAGTCATCATAAATAAAATAATCAGACTATATTTGAGAGGGAAAAGTACCCTTTATCCACTCTCATTAAATGAATAAAATTGCAAGCAGAAATTTTTTCTACATCAAGCTATACTACTTTGATACCCAAATAAGTCGGGACAGATATTAATGGTAACTATCTTTAATAAAATTGTTTTTTTGTGAGTGAATAGTTATTATTTCATTCAGATACTGCAATCTAGCAAGCCAGATACACTAAGGAAATGAAATGGCTCCATCGAGTGGTTAGATCTGGAGTTACCAAAATAAGGTTGGAGAACTAATCCTCATACACTTTATAAAAAGACCCTGAAAATGCAGAGAACATCAGTAAAAATAAATTCTAGGTCAATGTATGTGTGCATATATTACATTATAGTTTATTGTATTATATGCATACATTCATGTCCTGATCACTTTAAAAACTAAGAATCAGAAAAAATAAAGAAACATGTAAATGTTAGACAAAGGTTAGACAAACACTTGACTGGAATGGTTTAAACATGGATAATCCTGGCTTAAGAAGTGTGTTGGTCTAACCTCTTGAGGTCATTTCTAGCCCTGTATTTCTATTATTCTATAAATAACTCATAAGTATAATTATGAATAATTCTATTCATATTATGAAAAAAAATCACACATGTTTGCAGTTACTAAAATTGCTGAAATTTTCAAGTCAACATCAATAATTTTAATAAGTTCCAATATAGCGATGTCACAAAAACATTGCGATACTGAGAGTCTGCATATTGCCTTTCATTCCAAAAAAATATCTTCCTGCTAACAACCACAAAACTATGGGAAGTTACCCCTGTCCCAAAGGGTTTCCAGTCTTGGGTATATTTCCCAAATGTTTTATCTGCATGTGTCACCTCCTGATAAATGGCAATTTAGCCACAGAAGAGTGAGACAAGAACTTCTTCAATATGGACACCTCTGATGACAGGCACCTGTTCAAATATTTATACCCAAACAGACCACCATTCCTTTTGCTATAAAAAAATACAAACAACAGACATGTCAATGGACTAACTGATCATGGGGTCTGCTTGGCTTCTGGATCACAACAGTAGATTTAAGGTAGAGCTGGGGGGAAAAAATTATCTATGGCATGCATAGATAGATTTTGCTGACTTGCCTGGCAATTTGTGATTCAGAGCAGGACTGAAGTACAAGACATGTCAACTGTGCCACATTCTAAAAGACTCAAGAACTGTAATGTGTTCTACATATTTATAGTGTCAGCAACTTAGCAATTGTATTCATAAATATTAGATGCTGTTAACTCTTTTTTGTGTTTTGAATAACCTCTCTCTGACAGCAACAGTTCCTGCTTGGCCTACTCTAGGTCACTAAGATCAGTCAGAAAAATCACAAGACACTGGGATTATGGCCCTGTCAAGTATAGTCATCCACAGACAGCCTTAGTTAGAAAGAAAGCAGAAAATGAACTGTTATTTCCATGTTCCTTATGTACCAGTGCAGATAGATTCTCTTTGTTATTAAATAGGCATAATGTTTCCCACCCCCGCTCTGCTCAAGTACTCTTCTTTAGTTCCAGAAAATCCATATGTTGCCATTATTCCTCCTCCCCCCCCACACACTATTTATGTCATTCTGAGCTTGTATATAGAGAAGCCCAGCACAGAATACCAAATAAAACTATTTTTCACATCTTCTCACTTGGCTCTTAAGTATTCCTACGAAAGTCTATTTCACTATCTCAGAGAAACATATCAGTAGGCAAGGAAGTTTCCCAAATACCATAAAGGTCCTCAATCATTTTGATCAGTAAGTCAATCTTCTGAACAGTAAATTAAGTTTAAAAAGTCTAAAAATATGACTGTTCTGAGTCACCCAATTAGGAAGTGGAGAATACAGCATTAATCTCATCCTAGGTGCTGGAAAGCTGGTGCGGACTAATGTTTTTATCATATTTGTAACTTTATATAAAAAGAATTTAAGCAAAGCTATATCAGGCCTTAGGTTACCCTGAAAATCCATGTGGAGGGAGCTGCAATTACTGCATAAATGCACTGTTCCAGTTCAACGCATTCTTGAAACCTCTTTGCCTGCAGGGCTATGGAATCTCCCCCCCAGAATGAAGCATCTCTTCCCAGTCTGACTGCTACAAATACTGCAAGTCCCACCCAAGCCTGTATTTCTCCACTGCACATATTAGCTACTATATAGCCCCTGGCAACTTAATATCCAAGCGCTTCAGCTTCCTTCACATATTTAACTTCACAACTCCCCCATGAGCTGGGATGTTGTTGTAATTCCCATTTTATAGGGGATGAACTGAGGCACAAAGGCACCAAGCCCTAAATCCTCAAAAATACTTATGCTTGGCAATCCTGTGCATTGCAACATTTATTTTGCAATGGGTTGCCTGGCCCATAAAGCTGACTCCACACCCCCGAGTTAGATGCACAAGCGTCCTGTGCATAGGCAGAGCTAACTATATCACAACAGGATCAATAGCAGCTAGCAGACTGAACAGCAGATAGGCAGCAGGAACTGCTGCATTTACAAACTCCAGGTACCTCCGGGATTAGGTAGGAGTTTCAGGTATCCTGATTTTGGATTTAGTGCTGCAGACAGATGTGAAGTACACACACCCCCACACAGTGCTTTACCAGCAGAGGAAACATGTCAGTTTGACCCAGCTTGCACAACATCTGTATAGATCACACGCTTTGGCAGGGCTTTCTGGAGTTTTATCCAATAGGTGGTTCAGCTATTAGATAAAAGCCCTGCCGAATACAGACATTGGGTGAGCCGGGTCAAAGTGACGCAATGCCTCTTCTGGGCATGCACTATGCTAAGCATGGTGGCATGCCAAGAGGAAAGTAAAGTGCTGGGTTGGGGGTTTTTTCACGTCTGTAAGCAGCCTAGGTGCCAAAATCCCACTTCAAGTGTCCAGTTCCCAACCTCAAAATAGTTCTAAGCAACTTAACTAGTTTCACACAGGAATTCTTGAGCACACATGGAAACACTAGACTGGTTTCCTTATTTCAAGGATACAATGGCCCTGTTAGAACAAGGGGTTGCAGGCTGTACCTTCCACTACCATTTAAACCTCAGAATTTACTATTAAACTGTGCCAGCAGGAAGTTGCACCTGGGCACCAAGAGTCCCGGTTCTCTTCCCCATCACCCCTGGGGCCAACATTATGAAAGCACTTTAGGCACAGAAATATATTTATTTTACACAAAAAGCTCTTTGCTGCACCTAACATAGAGAGTCATTCCCTTTGAAGTCAAAAGAGCTCAGCAAATGGGCAATATGTCTTCACTAACTTAAAGGAGTGGTTCAGTGAAAAAATACCTTTAAATTTTTTCTTGAATGCATCTTTCCTCGATTTTTGTTTGTGTAGTCACTTATTGGTGCTACATTTATAGACATGTTTATATATTTATCAGGACAGAAAACTTTTAAGCAATGAATAAATCATCCTTTTTGAATTAATCAAATGCATTAAACTGCATGAAAATTACCTTGTACAAATTAAGAGACAAAAATATAAAGAGATACATTTTACTGAATGTAGTCCTCCCTGGATATAAACTAAGTAGAGATTTTTAATTCAACTTTATCCCCCCTCCCCAATATAATATGCATGTAGTTGTGCTATATTATTTAGTTAATACATAATACTCAAAAAGTCTAAATCTCTAGGGAAGCTGTTTTCTTTTTTACAATTTATTTTGACCATGATGATTATGAAAGATTTGATGTTTTTAAATCAATATAATGCTAGTTCCAATTCATGAAATGCATATCTCTGTACTCCAAATTATGCAAACAGTTAGTCTATGGAGCTCTGTTAAACTTTAGGAGAAGTGTTAGGTTCTAGAATTCCTCCTAACCTAATTATCTGTTATTTTAGGTGACTGGCTTTTTATCTGCTTGCATCAATATCCAAGTTAACCCTGAAAAAGGCAACAGATTTATTTTTCCTCCATGTTTTAATTCTAGACCCTCCTCTTGCTTAAAAAGCTTAAAAAGTCTGAGACATCAAGAGGTTTAAGTAAGAACTACTTCAAACTTTTTTAATTCTAGATTCAGGATGTGATTTTACAAGCACTGACACAGATATTTAAGGGCACTGTGTGACTTGGAAGCTCAGCTACCATCTCACCCAATGGTATAACTGGTCCAATAAAAGATATCACCAAACAAGCCATGATTCTCCTAGATCTACTACAGTAAGGGATCTCTCATTGAATTCAAGAGGACTACTCATGACTGTGAAGTCAAATATACTGCGACTGTGTGTTTGCAGCATTGAGGCCCTGGTTAATATCTCAGAGCTAACACTAGAAAGTCAATAGTTTGTCTCTCCCTCCGCTCCCCAACTGTCCCCAATGGCCAACCTCCTGCACCAGATCTCAGCAGCCTGCCCATCCTGGCTGTGGACTTCTGGGACTCTCTTAGGGACCCTGTCTCCAGGGCCTGAAGGCAGAATTGCTCCAGTCCTTTCATTCTGGTGTCCTCCAGGGGACAAACATCTCTCAGGCTCAGCCTGGGTTTTGGCTTACTGTGGGACACCCACTCCAGGTGAGTATCCCTTCTGTTACAGCCTGTTACACAAGGAAAAGATAAAATAGTATGTGATAATATTATTAAATAATGTCTCGCAAAGCTTACCCCAAGGAGTCAAATTAATATTACATAGCATTTCCTATTTTCAACTCCTGTACTTTTCTTCCTTAATAGATTTCTTTTACTATAGCTTTTTGCACATGCAACATACTGGGTTTTAAAAAATGCACACCAAGAAACAAAATCCATCCTGTGTCACCATATTAAAGGTGTACATTTTTCATCAGCAGGGATGGAACTTGTATCGCATGCACCTCTGCCAGAGCTAATGAAGGAAACAATTGTAGGAGTATGGCTTGTGTAGTCCAGCACATAAAAGGATAGGCTATGTGCTAATATCGGATTCTACAGATTTTGCTGGCAACAGAAGAGCGGGGAGACTTGTGAACCTAAGTTTCATTTCAGGTGCTGAAGCATAACGTGCTTTTCTGGGAAGAGACTCTTTAATACCTTTCCAGACCCCAAACCTGGCCTAACCTACTTCTTTTCCTCCAACCCACCACCTCCTTGCCTTAGTCATATGCTCCACACCTCAGGCTTCTTTTCCCAATCTGTTTTGCCAGAAAGTGTTGTGTCCCCACCCCAGGTTTCGCCATTCTAGGCCATCTTACTCTTCACTTGCCTCATTCAGCTATGCTCAGTTTTGCCCTTCTGGCATCATGTCCAGAAGAGTAAATCTGAGACCAGCATGTCTCAGAGCACCTGGGAACTGCAATTGGAAGGTAAATCCCACTCATGCTGTGCTAGGCTGAAGTGTGCTCAGTTTAACACCAGTGCAGATAAAGTCTTAATAGAATTCAACAGGGAAGTTCTATATAGTTCAGACATGCTCAATATAGACTTGTTTTTCAACTGCTTATCACTTGATCTAATTTGTGTAGATTTTCACAGAAATGGTAGAAAGCACACATTACAGAAATGAAGGCCACAACCTACCAATGGTTCTGACCTTGTTGAAAAATTCTCAGGTCATCTTAACTGAAGTATTATCAGAAGTTTTTAAATGGGAAAAACAACTAATTTACTCCTATTTAAGTGTTGACAATATTATAAGCAACAGTAAGTAGTAAGAAAGCGGGGCCATATCAAGAAGTGTTGTGTTACTTTTATAAAAGGCAGAGCTAGCAAATCACCCCCCCCCCCTTTATTTATTTATTTTTACTTTTAATGCTTTTGTGATACAGGTTTATACATATATTGTTATAAACGTATCCGAAAAGGCAGGAGAAGTCAGAAAGCAACACCAAAAATGTTAATCACTACAACATTCTACCACAATCTTCCATGTATATAATCACATACTATTTCCATTTCTCTTTACAGCTAAAACATCAGCTGTAATAGTACTTTATTATAAGCAGCAGAAAATGATTTCTAGACAATGGGAGTGTCTATAAGTGCCCCCATGGTGCATTAATAGCCATTACTGTGCCATCCTGGTGACACATGGTTATTTTTAGCAGCTATATTGCCATTACCTCAATAGTAATTTGGATATCAAGACAGAAACCTTGTATGACCAAAGAAACTAAGTGGGTCTAATTCTAGCCTATAGTTCTGGTGGGGAACACTTCAGGGAACTCCATGTCAGCATGCTTTACTGTACACTGTGGCTGAAAAGAGTCATGTAAGCTGGACATCTAGATGCCCATTTCACCCCCAGGGCAAATGGTTCCCCATAACATTATGCTCCGTTTGACTGGGTGAGTATTAGTCTCTGGTTTAAGATTGAAATTTTGCAAGAGCTTTATTGTGAGTGTAGAGGAATGTACCCAGGGGGAAATAGTGATGTTTAGGGAGCTGGAAAGAGAAGAGACTAGTCCCAGGGAAGACAGAGTGGAGCCCAGGAAAGAACAGAGGGAACTGCACTGGCATAACAAAGACTGTTAGTTTTGAGCTAAGCAGTTTTCTGTGCTATTTGGGACATCAGCATTCTGACTTTCTCTTTGAAAAAAAGAGAGCCCAACCTTCCTGAGAGCAGACCAAAAATTAGGAGTTTGAAGTGGGAATACTACTGATCATCCTTGAAGCCAGGAACAGAGAAGATCCATGGTCTCAATACCAGAGACTTGCCCCTTATGAAGCCACTAGGGAAGAAACTAGGGCTGACTTTAGAGGTTCCTTCAGGAGACAAAGAATGAATAAGCCTTCTTCTTGGGGAGTCCCGAGGCAGAGAATCTCTTGAAAGGAGCAGGACCTGCGACTCCTTAATTGTGCCTCTATTCAATAGTTTAAAGCAAATGGAAACAGAGACAGTGTGATAAGGCAAACAGTGAACGGATGTTGTCTCATAACCTCAATGATTATTTTAATACCAAATGTCTTTCAAATCTTTCCTGGTCAAAGATTCCACAATGCAATGTGGCCTACCCACCAAGAAGCCCTGAGAGAATTTGAAGACAAGCAACCTACTGGTAGAGATTCCAGCAAAGACCTGGAAGTTCAATAATGTACTTCAGCAAAGTACTTGTTGAAAAAAGGGAGTGAGAAGGGGACAAGATGGTTTTAACTTTGAGTCTTAAGTAAAGTGTAAGGCTCTGAGCAGTTCTGAAATATTGCAGAATTACTAAAATTAGTAAGTCTGAATAAAACTAATTTTCCTCGTAGCAATCTGCAACCACTTTTCTTCAATTAAGATAGATCTCTGGGGTCTAAGCAGCTTCCCCACCAAGAAAATGTTTCTTACTTCAAAAAATTGGCCGAGGAAGTTGTCCTAATTAATATTCATTTAAGTGACTAAGCATTCTCCCAAGTGACCTGTGTATGTAATGGCATCAAGTACCACCTGCTCAAACTGTTGTTTTGCAGCAAGTTATGAATCCCTTGAACCTTCTTTTACTAAGCTTGGATGTCATCTGAAATGCAAAAGGAATTAATCCCCTCTAGATGCTCTATAAATTGACTGAAGTCTTTACCAAGAACTTCGGGAAGACACACAAATTAATTATCTAAAATACATGCATATATAAAAGAGCATGCTGTACCCGAAGTTCATATTACATAATATAGAAGGAAGTTTCTGTGTTGCCCATAGTGGAGCTTCTGCTTTACACAGTGAAAAGGTAATTAAACTTTATTGTACATAAAATATTGCAATAAATTAGGTATACACATTGCTCATGTAAAGATTTATCCCCACATAAAAAAGTAAAGCCTATATTACAGAAAGTTACCCTTCACCTTCTTCTGATAGGATAGGGTTAAGATCCATTACAGTACAATTCTAATTAGACCTCATTCAATGAAACTATTTGAATCTCAATTTCAAATAATGTATGGTAATAAGCTGCTGTTGAATTGGGTGTTCATGCTCTCCACCTTCTTTATACAAACTTGGATTCTTCCACAGAATAAGTTGGTGCCAACAGTTACGAAAGTTAGGAATGCCTATGGTTGAATCAAGCCCACCTTTTCCTGGCTTATAGTACAACTGTCAACCACAGGACACTGCAAAGAAGGGCTATTTAGGGCAAAGACTTGATGCCACTAGTAGTGGGTAGGTGAAAAGGCAGTCAAAAGTTCCTCCAAACTTATCAGTAAAAGGACAACTGGAACCTAGGTATTCAAAAATACATGTACAGGGGTCCCATTAAACTTAACTGGAGTTTTGTCATGTACTCCAGCAAGGCTAGAATTTCAGCTAAGGACTTCATTTGAAGAAAATGATTTATTGTGCCACATTTTACATCCATTATCTTGGCACTATGGAATAAGAAGGAATTTAAAGAACTGCAAATGTAACCCCCTCTTCCTCCCTGGTCAGCTCTGGAGCTTACTGGTAAGCAAGAATTCTTCTGGAGGGGAATGCAAAAATGAATCCTGTCCGAGACAGGATCATCTGCATCCAAAACAAATGCATTGCCTAACCTATTAAACAAACTACGTAGTCAACACTGGCAAAAAAACTTAAGACATAACACCCTAATCTGCTACAGGTAAAGCAGGAGGACCACAGCAGCCAAGACCCTACTGTTGGAAAGGTTACTAAAATATGCTTGAGATGCCATAACCCCCGCTATAGAGGAAGGCAACCCCTGCTCTCCCCGTCTGTACCAATCTAACAATGGGATAAAAATTTTCTGGAGCCCAAATATGGCAATCAGTCTGACCAGCAACCTGTGGGTTTGGATCTTAGCAAAAGCATTGGCATACACCAGTCAAAATACCCAACCTTGGCTCTAATGAACACCAAGTGTTTCCGAGGAAAGCTTTAAAAAAAAAAATTTTAAAAAGCTAAACACATAGGAAGAAAAATCCCTCTCAGCCCCATGTGGCAACCAGTGATACCCAGAAGCCTGGTACACACTCTCAGTAGAACACAGGCACAGTTACTCCTAGACCAATGCCTGTCCAACTTCTTCTTAAACACCTCCAATGATGAAGAGTCCATAACTTCCTTAGGCAATGTATTCCACAGCCTCATTGTTCTAACAGTAAAGTAGTTTTTTCCTGATATCCACTCTAAATCTACTTTGCTGCAACTTCAGATTATTGGTTCATGTTTTATTCGTGGCAGCAATAGAGATGAGGTGGCTTTCTCCATCTTAATGGTACTCCTTCAGGTACTTAAAGATTGCTATTATTCCCCCTATTAAGCATCATTTCTGCAAGCTGAACATGCCTACCTCCTTCAGCCTCTCCTCATATAACTTTAAGCAATATCTAAATGGTAAACCTATCACACCTAGGGCTTTCAAGCACATGAAGCCATGTCAGGCACATTGCTTCTTAAAGAGGAAGTGGTGTAGCTTTAGTCAGCCAGCACTGTAGGTGGGCTAGTTGACTTAAGTGATGGGTTAAATTGGCACTATTAGCCAATGTACTTGGTATCCTACCCAAAAAGTTGCACAGATACAGTTTGTCATTTTCAGTTTAGGGGGTTGTACCCCAAGGGTAATGTAACATATTGGAGGGTGATAAATTTAGAAAGACGTGGCCTTGACATTAATCCAGGGCAAACAGACTGTGCACAGATTATGCAAGACATTGAGTTACATTTCTCCAAGACTAAAAAGTTCTATTTTAAAGAATGAAATGGAAAGAGATCTCCCTAATGAGCTCATATATACATGCACACACATTTATATTAAAAAAAAATTAATGACCTAAAATGGACAGAATTTTTTCCACAATGTGTGAAAAAATCCTCCTCAGTCTGCCTTGCCTCTATACTGAGACAGCCCAGCCCCCTCTGTTTTTTCACACTGCCTGATTTTGAATTTAGCCAGTAAGTCAGGGTTGTAGAACTTTAGACATGTTTAAAAGGGCCTACAAAGCCCATTCTGTTTGTGTCAAGGCATTTTCTTTTAGTATTTCTCTGCTCTGTACCCCTTCCCCATTCTCTCCCTCTCCCATCTGT
>NW_005842245.1:285226-286186 GCF_000455745.1 Alligator sinensis | reverse complement strand
GCGGTGGGGGGGGGGGGGGGGGGGGGGGAGAAAGAGTGACAGGCCTTTCACTCCTAGCAGAGCTTTGCTGATTATTAACCAATTCTGTCCTACCTGAGAATATCCTGGGAGGCTCCAGGCTACAAGGAGCACCCATAAATACTACCAGTGGGCAAAGCACCCCCAAGGTCTGCAGGGTCTGTGTACCCCAGGCTGCACAGAGCCCTAATAGAGACAAGTGCCTGGGTGATGGCAGCATTATCCCAGGCTTGCAGTAGGTCTCCAGGAAGGGGGATGGATGGATATAAGTACCCCAAGGGAGACACCCAAAGCATGGTTTTGGGTTGGGCACAGTGAGGCAGCTGGCTCAGCATGATAGCACCCCCTCCTCTCCCATCACAATGAGAACATTTTTTCATTTACCAGAAAAAACACACACACACACACACACACACACACACACACACACACACACACACACACACACACACACACACAGAAGCTTGCCCCTTCTAACCTGTTAAATTTATTTCCTATCTAGTTAGTAAATATTTCCGAAGAAATCATCATAACAAATGAGCAGCCATCCAATATACTTGTGCCTTAACTGGGTGTGTCAACATGAGACAGTAACTGCACAGTAGCCTAATAACACTGTACAGTAGTTTACTGGGCAAAACCTGTGCTAATATGCTACTGCAATTAGCATCTGTAAAAACCCATGTGTGGGCGCTACTGCATAGTAGTGCTAGTTACTGCACATTGATTTAGTACTTGGTTGTGCAAAGATGTAATACATATTGAATAGCCTTTCTACTATGAATAGAAATTAAAATTCAACCAAAGAAGAAAAGCACCGAGTAACATATTAAACACTCATTTTGGTATTGTCCAAATTGAAATACGCAAGGGGGTGGGGTCAGGGAGAAAAAGGGCAGGAGAAAAAAAAGGAGGAAGAGACTCTCATTTATTCAATTCATA
>NW_005842245.1:281466-285195 GCF_000455745.1 Alligator sinensis | reverse complement strand
ATATATATATATATATATATATATATATAAAAAACAATCAAAACAAATATATATGATGTATACGAATTGAAACAAAATACAGTCCAGACTGTCAGTGAGCCCAGAAAGATTTTGAATGAAGTATTTATGAAACAGCATAAAATCCATTTTCTCCTCAAGCTATACAAACCAAGTATGTACTCTGACCTCTTCAGCCATATGGAAACAGAGGTTACAAATGATCAAATCAATAAGAGCTGCAACACAAAAAAGACATTTTGGAAAGCAAATCAAAAGAGTTCACAAGAATGTGTAATCCTATATTTTCTATTTGCAGTCCTGTTCCCAGGTGCACAAGCACACTTAAAAATTGCTAGTAAGTAGGTGTAAAAAGTTTTCCTATGCACCTTGCTTCTTTTTAAATAAAGCTTTTCTTCACTTAAAGTTTCCATCTTCCTTTACAACTTAAAAAAGGATCAAATTTTACTAAGATGCCAATGAAAGACATGAAAACATCCTAGGCATTTTGTCAAGAAACAAAAGACTAGACAAAAAGTAGGA
Organism: Alligator sinensis; assembly: GCF_000455745.1. Lineage (NCBI taxonomy): Eukaryota > Metazoa > Chordata > Crocodylia > Alligatoridae > Alligator > Alligator sinensis. The sequence goes on along the minus strand of NW_005842245.1, from coordinate 284,655 downwards.
GAAATTAGCTTTTTTTTATTTTTGAGTATTGTTTCTGTAACTTTGTCTCAAGAAACTTAACCCCCACCCCCCAAAAAAAACCCACTTACTTAATACTTCTGGGATAGTGAAATATTAAAAAAACTTGAAAGACTTCTATGATTTTCCATAATGTAATATGCATCTATTAGAATTCATTCTTGAGTCTCTCTAATAAATTCATTATTTAGAGAAGGAGTTTTGTAGAGGACAGGGATCATAATTTGTAGGTTTACAATTGGGTTACTTAGATGTTTGATTGAATTATTTTATTTTAACATTATTTTTCATTTGGACCCAACTGTATCGAGCAAAGTGTGTACCTCTCATCATCATCTGAGGGCACAACACTATTATAGTTGCATTTAAATTTTCTGAACATTTAATTCTGTTGAGATAGAAATATTTTCTATGCACAGTGTCAATTTCCAACTTGCAGAACACCAGAAATAATTTAGTATTGGTGCACATATCACACCATAAGTATAGTGATTAATCCGACTTTCTACAGTCACACTAAGCAACTTAAAATGCTTCATTCACACTCCACTCACTAATCCATTTTTGGCTAGATTGCTTCTCATCCACTATAAAAAGCTGCCATTATAACAACAAAAATCCATCATAATAAAAATCTTCCAAGATAGTGTTCCCTCCCCACCCCCGTATACACGTGTTGTTTTTTTCTCTCAAAACAGATATTGGCCTAGAATGATAAGCAGCATTCAGCCTTGGATCTGTAATGATATAACATGCAGTACATCTAGAATAGAAATTAAAACTATAAAAATATTTGAAAAGCATAGCTGCCTATTGACATCTAATTAGAATGCAAATGAGTAACACTAACAAGCAGACTATTAATTGAATCTACTCCTTATCCTAATTAGAATGCTCCAGCATCACTGCAGTGTCACATGTATTAAGCACTCCACCCCCACATGAATAAGCTTTAGTTAAAACACCTCATGGTCATTTTTAAATACATGGGGGCTTGATACATGCAATGATGAGGTATTTTAATTAGAGTAGATCTCCAGGAACTGCTCTAATTAAAAAATTCCTCTCCAACTCGTACCTGGGCTTATATACCTATATAGGCTGCATAAATATAGGCAGCCTAAGATACCTGGGCTTTTAAACAAGACATTTCATCTGTACTTACTTGAAGATTTCCTGCTTTCAACAGCTAAGGTCCAATGGATACTTCAGGCCACTGGCATTTTGGGAGCAAAATTGGATGTGAACTCTGATTTCACTGATGGGTGTCTAACTAACCCTCCCAGGAACTGGATCTTTATTTCAGTGGCTAGTGGTAGCTATTTTCTCTCAAATTGAGGTATCCTAGCATCAGGCCAATCAGCAATCATTTGGATAGTTTGGAAGCAACTGATATTATAAGCTAAGTACAGACATTCAAAAAGCCCCTGTCAGGAGTGCTCTATCATACTTTACTTAAAGCACTATAAGATAGAGCATGAGCAAACTGAATAGACATGGTTCATTAGGGAGGGCTCAAAGCCTGAACTGGGTTCCTGTGCGGGAGAAGGGGGTGGAGACACCAGACCCCTCTGCTTGAGTTGCACTGTAGTGTAACCCACCAGGGGCAGCTGCAAGGAGAGAGTCCCTGGAGACCTTCCTCCACATCCCCCCACCCCACCCAGCCAGGCTGTAGCATGCCGCAGGCCCAGGGCAGCAGTGGGGACAGAAAAACTCCTTTCCCCATGCCTGCCATTTTGCGGTCTGGGCTGGGATCAGAGGCTGTCACTGATGAGGGCTATTGTGCCCTTAAGTTAACTGTAAATGGGATCTGGCAGACATTTAATAAAGCGCTCTAATAGAAAGCACTTTAGGTTAATACACATCCATCAAGGGTTAACTTGGAGCACTATCCTCCATTTTTAAAGCATTCTAACAGCTGTGAACATCTGTTCAGTTACAGCTTTAGAGCACATTCTGCCAGGTTTAAACACACAATATAGGTAACATCTGTACCTAGTCAGTCTCAGTGCTCCAAACATATTCTACTAAAGGTGGCTGTTTCCTTCTGTTGTACTTCCACCTCAAATCACCAAACCACCTGCATTCTCTTCAGTAGTAATTAACAGAAGCTAGGATAGCAGCCTGTTGGCTAGCCCCACACTGAAACATGCTTTTGCCCCAGCCAGCCCCTCCACAGCACCCTGAGCCAGGTCGGAGCAACCCTGGGGTGACAGGCTGACCCCTAGGGCCCCCTGCCGGGCGGGGCTGCTCCGACTTGGCTCAGCATGCTGTGGTCCCAGGTGCACATGTAAATGTAGCAACCAGAAGCAATAAACTCCAGCATGAACTACGCCAGAGTTTATTCAGCTGAATTAATAGCACATTTAGACATGCCCTCTGTGTCCATAAAAAAAGCTGGGATTACTTCGCTTCTCTTCTAGATCTCAGAAGAGTTCTTCTCTAGGGATTCAAGGGACTATATTTCTGCTCCACTGCATAGGGTGACATGGACCCAAAGGAGTCAGCTTCCTCAGGAGACACCAGCTTGAAATAAGCAGGAAGTCCCCAAGAGACCTGCAATGGAGTAACTACAGAATAGGCAGTTAGGCCTAAAGACACTTGCTGGTGTTGTCAGTGTTTGTGCGGTGTCTAGTGCCTTCCAGCTACAGCCCAAGAGGAGGTGGCTGTGCTCTCCACTCAAGAGCTATGGGTGCTGGTACAGGTCCTAAAAATTTAGGTCATTCCCAATCCGAGTGCCTCTTTTCCCACCTAGAAGTGAACAAAGCCTCCTGGATATGCTGGACTGAGTCTCCCTCTCCCTGCTAGGCAGCCATATTCAGAGGATATGAAAAAACAATACCATTAACTTCTTCTGCCCCGTGCCCAGTAAAACTGGAGGCTGTCTGCAGCCATGCACTTGTATTTGGTCATGGGTATAGACTGCTTTCCGCGTTCAGATCAGGTGAAAAATCACCACTTCTGTCTGCACCCATATTTATCAGCTTCCATGTTTACCCAAATCCAAGATGACCCTGAATTTAACCCAATAATTAGATTCTATATATAGAAAAAATTATAAAATTTGTTATAAATTTTCCAGGTACAGAATCTAATTATCAGATGTTTGTCATAGATTCATCCCCTCCCACCCAGCTCCCCACTGCTACAGCAGGGAGGCCAGTAGCTGGG
>NW_005842245.1:271236-281456 GCF_000455745.1 Alligator sinensis | reverse complement strand
TCTGCTACTTCCCCCCACTCCCCAGTCTCTGCCCCTTCCCCACCCCCACACTCCCCAGAATTTCTGCCCCTTCTCCTGACAGTCTCCCCTGCCCCTTCTCCCCTGCTCCTTTCTTCCCCTCTCCTACTGCCAGGCACCGCTAGGGCTGGATTCCCTCCTGGATCATGGAGCACAGTATGTGGAAACATGGCCCCTGACAGGCCATTCAGCAAAATCAGTCCTGCCGATCGTCTCCTGCCCAGTCAAAGTTTCCATGTACTCCGTGCCTGGGAGGAAATCCAGCCTGAACTGGAGCTGAGCTGTGCCTGAGAGTAAAGCAGGGGAAAGAGACAGAAGGGAGGGGGCAGGAACTGCAGAAGGCAAAAGGGAGGGGGGCAGGAGGCTGTTGTGGGTCTGACTGGCCCTAATCTAGGATCATGGCCGGAGCCAGAGCTGTAGTAGCTGCCTGCCCATCCCACCCCCCTCCACTTTTTATATGAATCTCAGATGAGGGGACTCCCCACCTGTGCTCATTGGGAAAAAAACCTCCATCTTATATTTAAGTAAATATGGTAATCTATAAAGAGCACTTCCAGGATTAAGTATAAGAAACTCTCAACTGGTCTTCAGAACAGGCCTGTAACAAGACCAGTGCTCCAGGGGTGCCACGATACCCCTTGGTGGACATGCAGCTCCTGCCCTGCTCTGGCTCTAGAGCATCCTCCCTTCCTTCTGGCCTGCCACTCCTTGGAAGGGAGACTGCCCAAGGATCCTAGAGCAAGCTACACTTTGTCATCCCAGCAGCAGATTTCTTTCAGTCCCTGTTGGTCCCAATCTAACCCTCTCACTATATTGGTCCTCTTGGCACATAGATGCTGCAGGGCACCACTTGCCTTAAGGGTTATTTATGGCTTCCAGCCTCCCCTACAGCCATGCCTATGCCTCACAAGTGTTACCAGTCAATTAGTTTGGTAGGCATTCAGCTCCAGGCTAATCTTATGCCTTGTCAGGCTTCAATACCCTAGTCAGTCTCTGCCCATCTTTGCTGTTGGGTCCCTGAACCTGACTCCACCTCTGAGGCTTTGGGCCCTTAGCCCCATCTCTGGCTCTCTCAGGCACTGGGTTCCTGACCCTATCTCCATGTCTCTCTTTTTTCTCTCACTCACTGGGCCTCTGTCCTGGTTCTCACCCTCTTGGGCTATACTGCAAGCTTGCTCCCTGTCCCCAGCAGGCTCAAGCCTCACATGCCTCTCTGGCATTACCGAGATCTCCTACCACACCTGCTAGTTCCAACCCAAACCACCAATTATAACTGTAAGAAAAAGTTCAGCCTTCTTGGCTATAAACACAATTTCCTCACTTTCTTAATCCCAACAGCATCTCCTTGGGTGACTCGCATCAAACTTTCCTCTACCCCTAGTCATACTTCCCTGCAGGTCATCCATGTTCCACTTGAATGCCCCAGGGCAGTCCAAGTGTCCATCAGAAACTCCTTCACATCTCACCTGCCCCGGAGCTCCTTCCTCTGGAGTTTCCAGGGTCACACTGCCTCCCTGGCTCAAGCAATAAATTTATATGTTGCCAAGCCCTGCCCCTCCCTGGTCAGGTGGCCTCCCCTAGCTAACTGCCCATCATTTCTCTGCAGGGTCACCTTGACATCTTACAGCTGCAGTTTTAGCAGCACCCTTGATGCTTACACTAGGTTCTGTCTTTTAGCTGCCTGTTCCTTTGCAGCCAGCTTATTTCATGTAGATTTCCCTAGACTGGCTGCAGGTGTTCCCCTTTTCCTTAATGTGCTGCTCCCTGCTCAGGGAGCTGTGTTTCTTTGCTGCTTACCCTGTTATAGCTAGCCTCTCTTCTGCTCTCAGAGCTCTGCCACAGTTTTTTTCCCCTTAAAGTAACAGAAGCCCTAGGCTCCCTGTTACAAAGCCACAAAACCCAATCAAGTAATTTCTATATCAAATATAGTAGCATTATAGTGACATCAAAGTTCATATTTACTTATAACTTCTGGAGTAGCTACGAAGTGCATGATGTTATTTCTAAAGTTACTATTAAATTAAAAGTTTGACTGCCTGTAAATTAAAGAACACTTCTTGCTTCAAATTATGTATTTATAAAAGAGAGAGAATTTTTATTGAAATAAAGTTGGTTATTACCAGAACTATTCCTTAACTTTAAACCTTTTTCACTGCGTAGTAAGACTGCTGGAAAAGAGTTTAAAAAAAGAGACACTCGTCATAAATAACACAACTCAAAAATCAAATTTCAGTAAGTGAATAATTTTTTTAAACAAAATCCCAGCTACAAAGAGATATTTCAACACTAGTTAAAAATATCAACTACTCCTATTTCTACATTTTTAAAAGCAATAAAATTAGAAGCTTAAAAACAGATGTTTGCTGCAGGATAGTTAGTGGAGGTAAACATTTTTAGTATAACTTCATTTGGGGGGGAGGGGGGAGGGGAGGAGTGTTGGGGCAGGGGGAGCAACTCACTGCTAAATTAATTTCCGGAAACATTTAATAACTGGAAGCCATTTCTTACTCAATCATCTTTCACTTTCCAGGCTGCTTTGAGCCACTAACTGGCCATTCTATCTTGGATCTCTGCAGGCCTTCGCAGCCTACATTGATCTTTCAGAGGAAAGAAAAATAAATAAAAAGCTTCTCTCACTCTGTCCTCAGGCTTTCTACTCAACTGCAGTAGCAGGTAGTAGCCCATGAGATTTATCACCACTGCTATGAACCATATTCTCCTTCCCACCATACTTTATTCCTTGACCGGTCATACTCAAAAGAGTAGGGGGAGGGAGAGAGAAACTGTGTGTATTGGGCACATGAGTGCTAATTTAAACTAATATGGGCCAGTTCACTGTGAAACGACCTCTGCATAACTACATCTATAGGGTTTTTATTGCCAAACCTAAGCATCCTCCACATACAAATCAACCAGGACAGTTCACAAAAAAACAAGCACTGCAGGGGTCATACACCTTTGATCATTGTTTAATTATTATAAAAAAAGTTTTCATATAAAAAGAATGAGCGATCTGTTCATGATTCCTAATGGGAAACAAATTATTTGATTGACTGAACTCTCTCTGTAGTAGTTAGAAATGTACTGTATGTAACCTAGCATCTAAGGTGCTCTTTAGAGGATCTGCTTTTTAATTGGAAAGGATTTCAATCAAAATGAACACTAAATGAAACTAATTATATATCATTCCCAGAGTAACCCTTGAACTCATTTATAATGGTCACAAGAACCTTCTCCTACTTTAATCTAGAGTCCTGGGTAGTGTACATATCAGAGGTACATTAAAATGCTCTTAACCTGATTGCATTTTTTCCATTTGTTCACCTTTCATCCCTTTCAAAAATCCATTCTAGAAAAGACTGAAAATTGCAATTCTGGTTTCTGAATTATTCATGAAGAGTGGTGTAACAAACATGCTGAAGAGCATTTTTTCCCTTATCTTATGAATATTGCTGTTGTGAAGCATCCTACCAAAGTTTTCTATCACTAAAACTGGAAATAATGCAACCCTGAAGTTTAATGTACTTGGTGCTAGACCTGGGTAGGAATCCTCCATCAGAATAGTGATATCAAACTTGATTCATTCTAAGATACATTTCACAGGTTCAATGTACTAAGAAACTGGCTATACTGAGAAACTGGTTTCTCAGGGGGCTGCTGGGGATAACACAACTAGCAGAGTCTGCAGGTTTGGGACAGCAAAATAAATGTCTTCTAGGACCCCTACTGAGAGTTTAGGAGCCTGAAAGCCATAGTTGCTGGTTTTTTGATGGTAGCCACATTGGTCTAAGGACACAGGTTTGCCTGAAAGCCATAGTTACACTCAGAGTTCAGTTCCTGGTGCTGCAGCAGAAAGCTGGCAGCCTAGCAATTCCAGAAGCCCTTCAAGATCAGGCTATCACTGGGGCTTTCAGGGACAAGGTACCCATGTACTTTGGGATTGAGCTGAAGCATTCAGAGCTTCCAAACTCCTTGCAATGCAGCTTGGAAGTTTAGAACAGGCTTCTATGGTCCATGGTTTCTTCACTTTACAGAGTGCTCTGGGCTGGGAACCCAACAACTTCCACACACTCAAGAACTTCCACACATACCACACACCCTAGAAAACAGCTAGTCCAGATGTCTGAAATCCTTTAAGTCCACACCCTGGGAGTAAGCAAGCTTTTCACAGAGCCACAAACCTAAGAATGCCAGTATGTGCTGACTAAACCCAACATTCACGACTGCTAGCAATTACTATTTGGGTATTTTTAAGTTGTAGGAAATTATGAATTTGGGACTCCTACTGTCCCTATTTACCGAGTGCTTTTTTGGTTTGCTTTTAAGAAAAGTTCTTCTTTAGACCTGAGGTTGCCAGGGAGAGGGGTGAACTCTGAATTCTGGTCAGAATCCTAGCAGGCATTTCTAACGAAAAAAGAAAAAAAAATCCTCCTTGACATTTTAAATATGAGGGCAAGGAAGAGAGAGAGGATTACCAACTACCAAAAGACAGCAAAGCAGAGCCAACTGTAACATACATAATAAAAATGAAATAAACAATCCTTTCAATTAGAGACTCCTTTGCTAGAGAAAATTGTAATAATGAACTTAGATGACATTAAATCACTCATAAAATTACTAATATTTTCATTAGCACACAGCATCCAACTTAGATATAACCCATCACATAAATTTTGTTCTACATGTTATCTATTTGAAGGTAAACAAGACAAAACTTGGTGTAAACCCATTTAACATACAAAATAGGGTTGTATTTATGCCGGCTCTTATTTTATCTGAACTCCAATATCCATTTATGGTACCTAATAAAGAATCAAATGTGACAGTAATGCTCAGTTGGCCCTGTGCCCAAACACTTGATATGGAGTCTTTGCCTCCCTTAGCTGTATAAATTGACATATTAAGTCCTCCAATCTAGATACGGAGCATCAACTTTCTTCTAAATGCACATCATACATTAGAAATTAAACATCAACTCACTGTTTAGGACCTTGGAGAGGGGGAAGCAATGATTCATCACAAGACTTTTCTCACACTCAGTGTGCTGAACATACACTATATTATCATGCAAAGCATAGGAAGGCAAACAAATACACCTTTCAATCACACACAGCCTTTTTATTTTCCTGAAGTACATGTACCTCAGTCCTCATCTCAGGACATGAAGGAGTCCATCATTGTGTGCACCCCAGGGGACAACACTGAGTCAGACAACAACAATTAGAGCAATAAGGGACAGAGCGGCACTCATGCTTAGAAATTCAGAGCAATTTCAGAACTTCCTAACATCAGCAAAACTATAATTACACAGTGTTCTAGAAACATGAGCTGGGGAAAGAGGGAGGCGGTTCTGATTACAGACTAAAATGACCCCCTAGAGAAGTATGCACTGATGAGCAAGACAAGACACATTAATTAAAACAGGAAATGGTAGCAATAAAACATAAGGAAGGCATTACCATAACTAAAGTAAGGTCAAAGAAGGGCCTGTTCTAAGACTCAGAACAGGTAGTATTTCCCTTCCTGTTCCCCCAACCATGAATACTTTCTTTGGCTTCTGTGCTTTTTCCTACCACTACAAATACTAGCACTTTCCTCTGAGCTTTGGACACTGACAACAACTATTAGAAGTTTGGCTGAGGTGTACTGGACCTCATAAAAGTATTTTAAAGCTTCTTAGGTGCTTGGCTGGTGGTTGTTCCTCACAGATTCAAGGTCAAATGAGGAAGGATATTAAGTAAATATAAGTGTGTGTGTGTGTGTGTGTGTGTGTGTGTGTGTGTGTGTGTGTGTGCGCGCGCGCAAGTATTTTACCCATGTGTGCGTACGTGTACGCATACACACACACACCCCGCCTTTGCTTTCCTCTGCTGAGCAGGACATCATCCTCTTCCTAGGAGTATCTGAACTCATTTTAACTCATCACATGCCCTGTCATTACAGCCTCCAAACCACAGGTGATACCTGCAGCGTACCACAGGCATAGATACAAGGGATTTTTCATAGGATATTTTGTAGTTGTGGTATGTGAAATGGACCCAAGTAGGAATCCTTGTGAACCCTTTTGGACAAGTATTTGCCTGAAAATGCAAGGGGACAGGACTTGAGGGCCTCTGAATGCTATGTACCTATTATTCGCTTGAGTTCTTAAGTAGTCTGCTCCAAACGGATAATTCTATATTTCTAGGCACTAATCTGGGATTGCCCAGCGAATGCCTGTTATGCTGTATTCCAAATAGCATCCTTGTCTAGGAAAAGAGACCCCTTCGCAGGGGTAGTCCTTCAGTCAGTATGAAATGTGTGGGGCCCTGATATTGCCCATGTCTCAGTATTGGCTCGTAACTGAGAAATAATAAACTTCTATGCTGGGGGCCACAATAAAAGGGCAGGAATGACCAATTGATGTAGAACTTTTCAGCCTGAGCGCATAGCAAAGAAGGAGAGTTTATTTAAGAGCAGTGCTAAACTGTGCAGTGGGTTGATAACTGTTACATGTAAGAAGGACAAGAAAGAGAAAAGGCAAATGGATGCAATTAATACTATCCAAGTGGTTAATTAAAATACTGAATAAACCTGGGCCTAGGACAGACTTTTGTAGAATCCCACATGAAAACACCCACCTATTTGAGAGCAAACCACAGCTAACTACTCTAAGAATGACTTCCAGCTGTGAAGCCACTTTATGGTGATTGCATCTAGAAAACATTTTATTAGCTTGCTAGAGACATTTTCGTGGGACAGTCTCAAGAGCATGATAAAGGTCATAGATATAGTATGTCTGTTGCTTTCTCCTTATCCACTAAACAGTTATCCTGTCAAACAAGGAAATGAAATTGGTTTGACACAATTTGGTCTTGACAAACACATTAGATTTTTTTGTCTCATCTTCTATGTACTTATAAATTAATAAATTTGTGTCCAGATGAGTGTGCACATTCATTTTGCAGCACCGCAAACCTGTCTGTGGCACTGCAAACTAAGTGCAACTGTGCACTGCACCACAAATTTGCAGTGCAGTGCCAAAATTTGATACTGGGCTGTCCTGGTGTCAAAAAGAAAAAAAAATGCTGAAAAAAAGGGGCATGGCTCTCGTGGCAGCAGCATGCACTGCCAGAAACAGAGCCTGGCCATCCAGAGCCACGTTCTGACTGCAGGGCAGATTAACACATAGGCAAACTAGACACATGCCTGGGGCTCTGAGCTGCAGGGAAGCTCTGGTCCTTCTCTCTGCAGCTATGGCACAAACAGCCCTGCCCCTTCCCCTTCTCTCTGCTGGTCTCACCGTGGTGGTGGCCGTTTCCTAGCAGTGACTCCAAGCCCTGCTCCCCATGGGCAGCAGATCAGGGGTGGGGTCTCAACCAGGCCAGGGCCCACAAATTTGTTTGCCTAGGGCCAACTAAAGGGTTAATCTGGCCCTGTCTGGCTGCCAGTCAGGTTCTGTGTGACAAGATCAGTGCTGCTGTTCTCCTGACAGGCCCCCAGGACCAGAGGTAAGGCTGTTGGGGCCAGCACAGGTGCCCTACACCACCTGGGACAATTTGGTGTGCATGTGCAGAAGCATGCCCTGAGGCTCAAAGCAGCAACACAAATATGTGCCACAGCAAACACAGACCCCTGCATGTGGGGGCATGCCCACAGTCTACAGAACCCTGGTTACCTCTTTTTTCCACCCAGTTTGTTTAATGATGGGGTTATGTTAGTCCTTGACTAGTCCTCTGGGACCTAATCTGACCCCTATTCTCTGTATGTTCTCAAAAGATAAAATCACCAATAGCAAACAATTGCTTGCTAAAAGTACTCTAGGGTGAATTTAATCAGATTCTTCCACCTTGAATCTCTCTCATCCAAATATTTATAAAACTTGTTCTTTCCTTATTTTGTCAAGTACTGAAACTGTTAATATTTCACAACAAAGTTTTTAAAGACTGGAGACTGGCATGTCTAAAAACAAACTTGGAAAAAAATTAAATGATACTTTCTAGGAGCTTAATTATAATGGACATCTTGAAAGTTATATATATATATAAAAGCCTAACAAGACAGCAGCCATCATAGATGCCTATTCAATGAAGCATTTAAAGCACAAGTTTACTTTAATGAACAATTTCATATAACATCAACTTGAATTGGACTTAAGTCCTTTGCTGAACAAGAATAGATTTAATTTTGTGCTACAACTTTCAGCACGTTTTCCAGAAATTGGGGATAAAATAAAGCAGCCTTTTCAGTATTATTTCTTCTTTGCATAAAAGTTTCACAAAGGAAGAGGCAAGTGGAGTGGGGTGGGGGAAGGATTAACAATATGATATTTAGTTTTCAGGTCTGTGATCATGGCAATGAAATCTGTAAGATGTAATTATTAGAATTACTTCATAATTATGAAGGGCAGTCAAAAAAGGCAGCAGGACATCTGCAGTGTAACAGAAAATTTAACTAACAATACAAATGCGGATTTTCCTGTTTTTCTGAGAGACCTGTAACATGAAATAAAGCTGGCAGCTACAGATCTTGATTGCACCAAAGAAGGGTTGTATTCTATTGTCCATTTCTGAGAAGCAAAGAGTACAAATAGCACAAAACTATGTTGCAGTAGTTTGAGTGACGTAGTCATGATGATCCAGGAAACATACAAAAGGCAAGGATTTTTTGTGGGCGATATTTTATTGGAATGACTACATACTTGGGATAAACAAGCTTTTGAAGGCAGCATGTTCTTTTTTCAGACCAGAGGAAAACAAGATTTTGAAGGCAGCATGTTCAAGTCAGTTGGTCCAATTATAGATATCACTCAGAAAAGCCTCGTCTCTTACAAAACTATTATGATGTTTTTCTAAAATATCAATGGTATCCTTGCAACAGATTTTTTAAGCATGTGGTCACAGTGAACAAGAAGGTTATCATTACTTGTTCAGCAAGAATCTGAAGCCAGCCATTTCAAGCAGGCACTGTGTAACGCTAATGAAAGGAATATTGCTCCTTCACAATAACAGTTACCTGTATGCTGCTCGCTCAACCATGGAAGCCATCAAAAACTTGGAATACAAGTTCCTACCTCATTTGCTTTATACCCTGACCTGAATTCAAGTAACTTAACTGCTCAGTCCTCTAAAAGGAAGCTTTGGGGGGAATGCAGATTTAAGTCCTAAAACAAAAGGCAAGCATGGCTTCAGAAGCAGTTCATTTTTTTTTCTTTTTTGAATGGAGTAACAGCCCTAGTGGAACATTGACAAAAGCACATCAACAAGCAAGTAAGCTACGTAGACAAGTAACCTAAAGATATGGCTACAACAAAACATACTTTACCATGATGCCCTGTTGCTATTCAGCTGACTCCTGTACATTTATTTTCTATAAGTCCAGCTTGTGTATGATACCATTTCTAATATAGCCTGTTTTCTGATTTGTATGGACATATTTAGTTGACTTAAAAAATTCAAGCATTTTGCCATAGACCTTGAGTATTACCCAGGTCAGTTATAAACAATCAGCATACATAACCATTTTGTCCAATGCATACATAAATTAATGAATATGTAAATGTTCCAATGAGTGTTGAAGATGATTACCTTCTTTCAAATAAAAAGCAAGCTGTTAAACTTGGGTAGCTTATACAACCAGCCTGACCAAATTTTAAATATAACAAGGGTCCCATTTCTGTTTTCTATATTTTTCAACTCATAGAATATAAGGAAATGTTAAAAATGCATTTTCTTCCCATGTATTAGTGTGATCATCTAGGTGGTGACACTCAGGAATGCAATTCCACCTGCCCCTTATGAAAATCATGTTACTTAATGGAGATACCTTTGGAGGTCAGGAAATTTCCTACTGAATTTTCAGATCTGGGGCTGGAACTTGAATTCTGACTTGATTTAAGGGCATGGAACTCATCTAGCAAATCAAAAAAAGTGTATTTCATTGATTTCAGCGAGTTACTTAAAATACTGTACTAGAAAGAAAAAAAATGGGAGGAAGTAGCTAGTAGGAAGAGACTTTGGCACATGCATATAGACATACAGTGGTAGCTTTACAATATTCTGAAGTATGGTGCCATAATCATCTCTGCCAGTATTTGCATGCCAAAATTATAAGCAAGATTTACTAGTAACAATTATGGATGCCAAACTTTCTTGAAAGGAACATGCAATGGGTTGCAAATAGCATATAGGAAGTACCAAATATAAAAGAATACATTAAGAATT